>NW_026126461.1:12322500-12652500 GCF_943737965.1 Phodopus roborovskii
TTCCCCCCAACTTCCCCTCTCAAAAAAAAAAAAAAACATCAGAATTCTTCTAGTCTACCTCTCTCTCCTTCCCTCCCTCCCCCATTTTCTCTGCTCCCTCCTCCTCCTATCTCTCTCTCCTTCCCTCTAGTTCCCCCCTCGTCTTCCCAGGTACATGTCTGCATGTAAATACTTGCTTCATATGAAGCATATGAAGGGATTCTATCACCCTAACATAAAGGCCAACTAAAAAGAAACAATTACCACAAATATGTTAAATCCCCCAATGGCAATCAGGATAAGGTCCCACTACTTTGAACCATTTACTCACAGAGAGCGACATTGTTCTTAGACAGTAATTTCAGTGGCAGGGCAACTAGGAAATCACAAGCAAGGAGCATACAAGAGGTATTTTTTTTCCCCAGAATTTGCTGAAATAAAGCTTCCAAGAAAGCGAAGAGGCTAGCTGAGGAGCTCAGCAGCTGTACACCTATTAGCCATTTTCATGTAAATTATGAATCCAGTAAGCAAGTCAAAAATAGTGAGGAACACTTCGGCTCCAGCCACAGTCACTAATCAAAGGCCTGCCTTCACCTGTGCTCAGTGGGAGCCATGCTTTCTTCCTCTATCGGCCTTTCCTTTCAAGCTAACAGAACACAATTAACTAAGAGCGGTACAATTAACCAGAGGGGGGAAAATAGCGATTGAACAATATGTTAGTCAGGAAAATGCCATGTCAGTGTCTTCCACTCTTGGCTCCCTCCCTAGCAGATGATTTCACAGCCTTTTCATTGGGATGAATGAGAATAAACACACTTTGCTTGCCTGCCTGCCTTCTCTCCACACCTGCCTCTCTGTGGGCCTCTTCCAACCCGCCTTGAATTTCTCTGTGATGCCTGCCCTTTGATAACAAAGTGTAAATAAGATTTCAGCACAAGACTCAGCGTGACCCTAAATGTTGTGCTGAAGACCTGACATGTCAGAGCTCTTTACCCATTAGCCCAGGAGTCCCAGTCCCTTCCCTACGAATGCATACATTAAGATGAAGGGCCTGACAAAGCCAAAGCTTGCTGACCAAGGGTCAGGGGTGGAGGGGGGAGCCGACTTGCTTCCTAGTGAACTGTGGAGCAGTCATATCCTCCATTCTCCACAGATATGCCAATAAACATGAAAACAGTTGCATCCTGGGACATGATGCATGGGTATCTTGGAACCAAGGCCTTATTTCAGTTACTAATTTTCAACTTTAAACATGCTAGATAAAGGTCCTACCTAGGTAGGCTCATCTCCAAATCTATAGGAAATCATAATGTTTCCTATTCACAGTGCCACACCTGTAACCGTTGAGTCCAAAGTTGGACCTCATTACCTTTCCCCCAGGTTTAAACCGAAGCCTGTACTGCTGCTTAATCAAGCTTATTTCTTAACATTACCGTCAAACTACAAGAAATAATGTATTCATCAGCCAAGCCAGTTTATCTATGTTCTTGTCAAGAGTTCCCCAGATATGTCTCAATTTCCCTGCATTCAGACCCTCCTGGGCCCTTCTGTAAGGCTATATTTACATCGTATTCCCACTGTACAAATCAGTCCAACATAAGTAAATTATTCCAAAAACTTTCTCAGAGTCTGGCTCCTTGGCTAAATACCATGTGTATCACAGTTTTTACAAAAACACATACCACTTCCTCAATAGAATAGGGCGGCTCCATCTGTGCCTTTCTACTCAACCATTGTGCAGCCTGGGAGCACGTATTTATGAGTCATTTGTCCAACAGACCTCGTTGCAGCCTTAACACCTGCTATGTGAAGCCAATCCTCAGACGCATGATGAAAACATTTCAAAACTCAGAAGAAACCAAAACAAAGCAGCTCTTTTTAAGTTTGACAGAGCAAAATAATAAATTTAGCGACGGCATAGTTTTGAGCCTGACTTGAGAAAAAAAAGAAGAAAAAAAAAAAAAAAAAAAAAAAAAAAGCAAACAGCAGGTTTAAGCGGTAATGGGGTTCTGACACTCAGAATACCTAGGGCCAGATGCTGTTGGGTCAGCTCGATGTGATGTTCTGCTCCTTCCCAACTCTCCTCCCAACAAGCTGTGCCTTCTCCTCCTCTCCCCTCTCATCATCAGTCTGCCCATTCACACTCTCTGGGAAACATATATTTTATCTACATGTCCCCCTCCATCTAAAAATACTACATTGTTCTAAAAATAATGTGATGTTCAGGAGGGTAAGGATAAAACCAAAGATCCCAAAATCCCAGTCCCCCATTTCTCGAGGGATGGGCACATGGCAGGCCAAATAGCATCTCTGTACACTACTGTCCCATGACCTGAGCTGTTCGGGTTCACTCACCTCTCCTGCTTCTCTGACTCTAGCATCACTGTTCCACAGTGAAATAGCTAATCATCATCTCCCAGACAGCAGCCGTCTGCCTGGTTTGTAGATAGAGCGCTAAACCACCCGGCTGCCTGCTAGGAGCCCCTGCATGTTCCCAGGCATTGATCAAATAATCCTGACTCACCTTGCAGCAGCCCTTCTCTCACCTATCGACTCCAGGCTCATTTTTTTCCTCTATGGACTCTATTTCATTTCCTCTTAATCTGACTCAGCCCCCCTTCCACTTCATCATGTGTAACAAGTCAATTTCCAGGCACAGGGTTATCAGTAAAGATTATCAGGGTGGTCATCTATCTCCCGCACATACACACACAAAGAAAAGGAGCAAAAATGTAAAATGAAATTAGACGACAAGATGAATGCGCGCGCGCACGCACACACACGCATGCACACACGCACCCTACAACCTACACATACATATCTGTCAGCTGCCAATCAGATCCCTTGCTAGCTGTTTCGCTTTGATTACCAGAGGCTTCCAGGTCAAAGGTATGAGAGTAAGAACAGGGAAAGGCAATAAATAAATTCTTCTGACGACAGAGATTTTATCACCAACAGTTGTATGATAGCTAAATACATGAAATAATAAAAGTTAATTCCTTTTGGTGTCCATTGTGGGGACACATAAAGTCATTTTAAGCCTCTTGGGCAGAATACAGAGTTTTCAATTCTTTTCTGAAAGGAGAAAAATTAAAAAGAGACTTAGCCCACCCTATTACTTGGGATTGTGAGTACTTTGAATGCGTTAAGACTCTATAAAAAGCAAGCTGACTGCCAATGTTTAAAATTGAGACAGATGATGAGATGCTCCTGCCCTGAAACTGTAAATGTTTATATGAAGCCCATGACTACATCCCTGTAATGAAAAGGGCTTAGTGCAATTAAAATGAAATAGTGTTGCTATTTTCTTATGTGGGATTAACACTGACATATTTTTATTATTCAAAAATAATCCAAAACATGCATTTCAGAGCAAAATTCTCAAGTTTAGAAGTACAACAGCTCTTTTGGGAAGTGTGTTGCCATGCAAATGGGGATTCGCTAATGTCCTTGTGCCATCAGGGTTTTCAACGATGTCTTAGGACATGTGTGGCCATCGGAACTTGGAGGATAGTACTGGCATCTAGTGGGGAGAGGCCAAGGGTGCTGCTAAAGATCCTGCCATGAAAATCACAATCCTGACTTTTGTTAACAGCAAGGATTCTCAGATGTCAAAGGTTCATCATACACCCAAGACCAAGGAGGTGCTGTCACTTCAACATAAAAGAGTGACAAAGAAAGTATTTACTGCCAAGTGACTTCTGAGTTACTAATAGAGAACTTAATATTCAAAAGGGACATGGGACATCGGGAAACCTAAATTTTACCCCCAAGAGTCAGACAGCTCAGCAATTTAGAGAGGCTATGCTGTGTGCCAAATCCATCTTGCAGATTCCAGGCCAACATGAGGTTGAGGCCAGGTGAGAACAGCCAAAGGACAAATTTGTTTTTCAGTGGCTAAAAGTACTCTATGATTCTCAGAGATCCATTCTGGAGTTTTCCCTGTAGTGGTCACTTTAAAGAGATCAGGATGTTTCAATTGCACAGCATAGGTTAAGGAGAGACATTACAAGGTTAATAGCATAATTAAGGAAAACGGGGCTGAATATGTGTTTATTCATCAAATGTTATTACATTAGAACTATGATAAACCCTTGGAACTTGAAAGTCATAAATGTAGGGGGAAGTGGCCTCCACATCTCCCATACATTTAGCACATTTATAAAATCCATTACGTTCAAGAGGAGGCTTAGGTTTTAAAAATGCTTTCCACTTACAGAGAGAAATTCATAATAGTACACACAAAGAATCTGAGCATTTAGGTTGTTGAATTGGAAAGACTTATGCTGGCTTTCATTGTCTTAGCCATGAAGGAGTTCACTAAAAGGATGCCAAGAAATTCATAGAAATTCTGAAAAAGTAGAAAACCCAGATTGAAGAGCATCTTTTGGAAATAGGCCAAAACCATGCTTCAAGTCTGAGTCTGTACAGATGCTAGCCCGATAGCAGTCAGCTGTGCTAAGACCTTTGAAACAGTGGCTGCAACTGTGGCCACCACAGCAGCTGTGAGGAGCATCCGTGCATTGAAGCTGCTTTTCATGGATACTACCAGCCCTGCATTTTCCCCATCCCGGATCCCTGGCTCAAATAATTCACTGTTTAGAATGTTTCTGTCCACTGTGGCAGAGGGGAAGAGCTAGAAGTCCCACATTGGTTACTAAGTACTCCGAGCCATAAATAATACCATTGCTTTTACTCAGAATCCATTGGCCAGGTCAGGAGCCATGAGAAACCAGGAGGAAAGAAAGTACAACACTACCCTGCGTACCAAAGACAGAGCCCTAGCAAAGGCTTCAGCAACTTCTCAGTACTTGGAAGTCAGTTTACCCTGGAAGCTCCTTGACATCACACACTGCCCACTGATGTCATAACACTACCTGAGACCAATGGCAAAGCTCAAGCTCTCAGCCCTTTCGCTTTTGTGGCACTAACTCTTGGTCTACCGGATATGAGTGCTTAGCTGGCAGAGGAGTGTTTGCTTGACAGAGCTCAGGTCAAATGTCCGCTGCACAATTTTCAGCTGCCATAAACTAAGACTTGTTTCTTCAAGACTCCTAAAATTAAAAAAAAAAATTCTAAACATAAAAGTTCTATAAAATAATTAGAAGTAGCTCAGGGACCCGACCCCAGAGGAACCAGTGCAAGACCAAACTAGGCCCCCATCAACGTGGATGTCAGTTGGGATCCTGAGCAGTCTGGGGGGCCTCTGGCAGTGGAGCAGTATTTATCCCTGGTGTACAAATGGACGTTGGGAGCCCATTCCCCAAGGACGGATACTCTCTTAGCCTAGACACACATACACAGGGGAGGGCCCAGTCCCTGTCCCAAATGACATGACAGACTTTGATGATCCCCCCGTGGAAGGCCTCGCCCTCCCTAAGGAGTGGATGGGGGATCGGATGGGAGGTGATGGGGGAATGTGAGGACAGGAGGGAGAGGGAACTGGGCTTGGAATGTAAAATTAGATTTTTTTTAATTTAAATTAAAATTAATTAAAAAATAACTAGAATCAAGGTGTTTGAAAGTATAGTAAATTTCTGTCCAAGAATATGAATTTTAAATCACTCATCTTAGCACACATGTCCCTCTATGTAACTACTTAAGAATCACCCTCACAGGCCAAAACATTTAGTCCCAGCCTACTTTCTTGGATATCCCTATCAAATGTGTGCAGCATAGCAACAATACAGAGGAAATAAGCTGCATTAGAAAGAAACATTAGCTTTTCTAGCACTAAGAAGAATACCGGGAAACTGTGTCTAAAGTGACGGTGTCAAATTAATACTGGGTCTCCATAGAGCAGAGCACACAAGAGAGAGCTCAGAAAATTGTAAAAGACTGGTTTATATTTGTGGAAATGATCTCTGCAATCGCCAGAGGCGATCTGAAACTGCTACCTTGGAGTTGGTCAGGAATATTGAAAGCTGCCCAGAGGCTGAGCTAAATTGTACTCTTGACACACCCAGAAGCAGGCATCCTATCATTAATCTCCATGAGTTTATCCTCCTCCCTGGCTACAGGTTTTCTGCTCTCCATTCTTTCCACGCTTTCAAAGGAAAACAGAATGCTAAGATGGGAAAAAAAAAAAAAAAAAGCTGAATTCCATATCCTCTTAGATGAAAACTAATTACATATGTTTTATCACTTCATATTAGCTGCATGGATGGGTTACTCCTGAGAAGTTTGCCATGGAAAGAGGGTCTTCTAGCAACAGAATGTCCTGACAATAACAGAAGGTTGTATTTTATTATGTGAGACTTTCACAGCATGTTCATCATAAGTATTTGACATGACTGTACTTATCCCTCTTCTCAATTGGAGGCTTCCTTGCAATGACATGACATTTGACTTGTCAGCCCTGATTTGTACATCAGGACAAAGCCTTACTTGAAATTGTGTTCAGTCCTCCTGACAGACTAAAGTTCTAACAGAACAGCATTCACAGAAGGGCCAATCTAATTTAGAAAAAAGTAAATTGTTTCCTGCCATGAACGGATCCAAGATCCATTCTCTCCATTTTACGTGTGTGTGTCTGTGTGTGTGTGTGTGTCTGTGTGTGTGTGAACTTATGTATGCAGTTGCCCATATAGGTGTGTATACAGACACACACACACACACACACACACACACATATATATGCATATAGGTTAGACTATAAACATACAGAGGCATGTACACATATACACAATCATTGTCGCCTGTGTTTTACCTTACGGATGGACAGTGACTACAGTATTGGCACTGTGCCCTCTGTACATTCATTACCTAGATCTCTCAGGACAGAAGTGTTCATTTTCCCAAATGCTAAGAGGTTTGACCATAGGAATTACTGTCGATGGTGCTCTCAGAGAACCGCACTAAGCCTAAGAGAGAGCTATGGATAACATCACAGCACTTCCCTTCTATCATGCCCATCTGCCAGTGGCTATGATACACTTGTGATAATAACAACCCATATCCTGTGTGACTTCCTCAACTTCAATTCCCACTTTTCCACCTTTGGTTGATCTCCAGTTATCCCTTGTCTGAATATCTTCCAAATCCCTCTGCTGGGACATGTGGACATGGACAAAATATGCCTATTTTGTGTGTCACTGGGAGCATTCTATTGTATACTAAACTTTTCAGTGATTTCGTTTCTCCTTTTTAAAAATTATTTACTTTTCTTATTTTACATATCAATCCCACTTCCCTCTCCTTCCCTTCCTCCCTCCCTCTGTCCCTCCCTCTCTTTTACCCTACTATTCCCCCCTTCCCATCTCATTCCCTGCCCCACTCCACATGTAGGGTGATGGCTTCCTGGAGGGGGTCATCTATATCTGTCAACTCATTTGGAGTAGGAACTAGGCCCTCTCTCCTGTCTCTAGGTTAAGTGAGTGTCCCTCCATGGAGAACATGATCCCAAAGTCCTTTTGTGCACCAGGGATACATCCTGGTTCCATTGTCAGAGGTTCCTTAGACTGCCCAGGCCTCCTAACTGAGACTCATGTTCAGGGGGTCCAATGCTGGATTCCCAGCTGTCAGTCTGGGGGCCAATTTGCTCCTCCTTGTTCAGGTCAATTGTCCTGTGTGTTTCTGTAGCCTGGTTTTACCCTCCCTCTCTGCATCTGGATTCCAGTTTTCAAACCTATAAAATTAAACAGACATCACTCACAGGAGGAGGTAAGCATGGGCCTGTTTCCGGAGTGCACTCTGGTGCCCTGCTTGGAACCTACTGAGGACTGCATGCAGGGGAGCCCATCCAGGAGGAATGACCTATCCAGAATCTGCCAGCATCCTGTTTCCACCTCTAACCACTGGAGGAGGTAAGCTTGGGCCTGTTTCAGGCCTACATACAGGGGGCCTGCTAACCTGTACTCCACAGAATTTAAAAATTAATGAAAATGGACAATTTTCTGGATAGATATCACTTACCAAATTTAAATCAAGAACAGATACTCAATTTAAATAGACCTATAACCCTTAACCCCTAACGAAATAAAAGCAGTCATCGAAAGTCATCCAAAAAAAAAAAAAAACCAGACAGTTTCAGTGAAGAATTCTACCAGAAATTCAAATAAGAGCTAATACCAATACTCCTCAAATTGTTACACACAATAGAGAAAAAGAGAACTAAACACCAATATCCTTCATGAGCATTGATGTAAAAATAATCAATAAAATACTGGCAAATTGAATCCAAGAACACAAAGAAATCATCCATCATGACCTATGAACACCTGATTTTTGACAAAGAAGCTAAAACCATACAATGGAAAAGAGAAAGCATCTTCAACAAATGGTGCTGGCATAACTGGATGCTGATAGATCCATATCTACTGCCATGCCCAAAACTTAATTCCAAATGGATCAAAGACCTCAACATAAACACAGCCACACTGAACCTCTTAGAAGAGAAAGTGAGAAGTACCCTTGAATAAATTAGTACAGGAGACTGCTTTCTGAACATAACACCAATAGCATAGACACTGAGATGGACACTTAATAAATGGGACCTCCTCAAACTGAGAAGTTTCTATAAGGCAAAAGACACAGACAACAAGACAAAATGGCAGCCCACGAAATGGGAAAAGATCTTTACCAACCCCACAACTGACAGAGGACTGATTTCCAAAATATACAAAGAACTCAAGAAGTTAGTTTTCAAAACATCAAATATTCAAATTAAAAATTGGGGTACAGAAAAAATAGATAATTCTCAATAGAGGAATCTAAAATGGCTGAAAGACACTTAAGAATGTGCTCAACATCCTTAGCCATCAGGGAAATGCAAATCAAAACAACTCTAAGATACCATCTTGCTCCTGTCAGAATGGCTAAAGTCAAAAACACCAAAGATATTTTATGCTGGAGAGGATGTGGAGAAAGGGAAGCACTCCTCCACTGCTGGTGGGAATGCAAACTCTTACAGTCACTTTGAAAAGGCAATTCCAGGAAAATGGGAATTAGTCTACCTTACTCATATATGGATTTTAGACCTAGAGCAAAGGATTGCCAGCCTATAATTCACACCACCAGAAGAACTAAGAGATTCATATAAAGTCCCTCACAGAAGCGGGAAGGGACAAGTCCCCCAGAGCACAGGGGAAGTGGGGGGGGCAGTGAATGGAAAGAGAAGTAGGAGAAAGCGAGGGGGAGGAGAGGAAAACATGTGTGACTAGGGAGATTGAGTCTGGTTAGGAATAGAAGACAGGAGAGAGGGGGGAGGGAGGGAAGGAGGGAGGGAGGGAGAGAGGAAGGGAGAGAGAGAAAACATAAAAGAGGGAGCCAATATTTGTTTGAAGAGAAAATTGAACCCAAAGAAAGGTCTAGAGAACTACAAGACTACTGCCAACTAACCATTTGAGCTTCCGTGGAAAGGCTATCATAAATGCCCTTCCTGAATAGTGAGATCAACTAAATTATCCATTGAGCCCTCATCCAATACCTTTTGGAAACAGGAACAAACACCCATACATAAACACTGAGTCGAACTAGAACTCAGATGCAGATGGAGAGGACAAGACCAGGCTGCAGAAACACATAGAGAGTTGACCTGAACAAGGAGGAGCTAATGGGCCCCCATTCACAGCTAATGGGCTGCGAAGCCAGCTTGGGACTGAATCAGGCCCCCTGAATATGGGTCTCAGCTAGAAGGACTGAGCAGTCTAAGGGACCTCAGACAGTGGAGCCAGGAGTATCCCTGGTGCACAAAAGGACATTGCGAACACATCCCCCATGGAGGGATAACTGCCTTAACCTAGAGACAGGAGAGAAGACCTAGTCCCTACTTCACATGACCTGTCAGATCTACATGACCCCAACTGGATGGCATTCCCCTACATATGGAATTGGGGTGGGGGGATGGGAGGGGAGGGTGGTTAGGGTGCATGTGAGAGGGCAGAGAGGATAACAGTGAGGGAGGGAGGGAGGGGAACTGGGATCTACATGTAAAATAATAAAGTAAATTAAAAAAATAAAATAAAAAAAGGCCCAGTAATCCCACTCTTAGGCATATACCTAAAAAGATACACATTTTTTACAACAAGGACATCTGTTCAACTATTTTCATAGCAGTATTATTTGTAATAGCCAGAACCTGGAAGCAACCTAGATATCCCTCAACTGAAGAATGGATGGAGAAAATATGATACATTTACACAATGGAGTACTTCTTAACGGAAGAAAACAATAGAATCTTGAAATTCACAGGCAAATGGGTAGAACTAGAAGAAATCACTCTGAGTGAGGTTGCCCAGTCAAAAAAAGACAAATACAGCATGTCCTCACTCATATATGGTTTTTAGACATAGAGCAAAGGATTAACAGCCTAACATTCACACCACCAGAGAAGCTAAGAAACAAGGAGGACCCTAAGAGAGACATACATTCTCCCCTGGAGAAAGGAAAAGAGATAAGATCTCCCAAGCAAATTGGGAGCATGGAGGGGAGGACACAGAGCGTTAGTAGGAAGAGGAGGGGAAAGGTGGGCACGAGGGGGCAGGAAGATTGAGTCAGGGAAAGGATAGAAGAGAGCGAGAAAAGAGATAGATAATAGAGGGAGCCATTATCGGTTATAAGGGATATCAGGCACTAGGAACATGTCCAGATATCTACAAGGATGACTGCAACTAACAATCTAAGAAATAGTGGAGAGGATACCTTAAATATCCTTCCCAATAATGAGATTGATGACTACGTTATATGGCATTCTAGAGCCTTCCTGTAGTAGCTGATGGGAGCAGAAACAGACACCCTCAGCTAAACACTAAGCCGAACTCCTGGAATCCAGTTGCAGACAGGCAGGAATGATGAGCAAAGAGGTTAAGACCAGGCTGGAGAAAACCACAGAAACTCTTGACTTTGACAAGGGGGGAGCTCATGGACTCCAGTCTGACAGCTGGGAAACCAGCATAGAACTGACCAGGATTACCTGAATGTGGTTGTTAGTTAGGGGTCTGGGCAGTCTATGGCGCCTTTGGTAATGGGACTTTGGGAGCCCATTCTACATAGAGGGATACTTTCTCAGCCTAGACACATGGGGGAGGGCAAAGGCCCTGCTCCAAATGATGTGACAGACTTTGAAGACTCCCCATGGAAATTTCCTCCCTAGAGAGCAGAAAGGGGATGGGAAGAGGGTTGTTCAGGGGAACAGGTAAGGAAGGGAGGGTGAGGGAACTGGGACTGACATGTAAAACAAGCTTGTTTCCAACTTAAATAAAAAATTATCAAAAAATTAAATAGACATGCCTCCTTCAATGAATTACCCTTCTAATGAAAACTAATATCACATTTTAAAGTTTTAGAACAGTGTGTAGCATGTTAATTGTATGCACAATTTTAACCATTACTATTGTAACAAATTTTTAAAATATCCTTCAAATGATTCAATATTGACCTTAGTCAACAAATCTATGTGTTTTGATGAAACTCTTGCTTAAATATGTATTCATCTATAAATATTTTGTGACTAATTTTCACATTTGAAATCATTTCCTAGAATACATTTACAGAAATAAAATTAGTTGGTTAAATGTTATACATATTTAATAGTAATGTCTTCTATACAACTTTAAAAAAATCAATAATATGACCATTACAGATTTTTAAAGGACAAAAAGAACTAAAAAGTGGCAAAAGAAAAACTCAAAATTGTAAAAATTTCCATATACTGAAAATTAGTATAGTCTTGTGGATTCAAGACAATACTGGCTAAAGATAGAAGAAAGAGCATGCCCATCTTAATCATTTCTACATTTCTTTTCATTATGTCCTAATCAGTACAGTTCCCTAAACAACAACTTCCATAGCTCCTATATTACATTTGATCTTGTAAGAATTCTAGCCATAGAGCACAGCTGTAAACCTAGATCACAGGCTGTGGAGATGACAGGGGCATCAGAAGACGAGGTTCATGCCCCCTATTGTTTAAAAACAGAAGGCCTTTATGCAAAAAAATAAAATAAAATAAAATAAAAAGTAAATAAATAAAAAGAATGACTTGACTTGAAAGCCTGCTTGTGTATAGACAGCATGTCACTGATACACATATCTGTTCTGAGTCCTCTAAACTATGACTGACATTGGACATTTAGGGAGTCTAAATCAACACAAAACATAACCTGCTGCATGTCTGAGAAACCCATATTAAAGAGTGATACAATCTGTTGTGTTAACTGTTTTGTTTAGATTTGTTTGTTTTATTTTATATGTATGAACTTCTTACCTGCACCTATGTATGTTGAACATTTGTGTGCTAGGAACCTGCTGAGGTCAGGAAAGGGTGTCAGATCCTCTAGAGCTCTAGTTACAGAAGGGTTTGATCCACCGTGTGGGTGCTGTGAACGGAACCCTGGTCCTCTGTAAGAGCAGAATACTCTGAACTGCTGAGCCATCTATCCTGCTGCCAGTGTGTGGCTTTTGTGTGACAGTGTATACACATAGCCTGGAAGTCAGAGGCCTGAGTCCTTAGACCCCTTGATCTCCTTCTTTACCAACCTGCCTGTGTGCACCTTCTCATACATCTACATGAATGTCTTCATCCGTGAGGCCTGTCTGCCACTCTACATGTGTGCCTATGCCTACATGTGTGTAGCCTGTAGGTGCTGGCATATGTGTGCATGGTCTCTGCTATCCAGTGAATTAGTAAGTATGTCTTTATAGTTATAGGTTATGTAAGACTGAAGCTTCTTAAAGTTTCTTAAACTCCCTGGTCACCTCAGGTTGCCACCTTTCCTAACATCAGAACATGGAGCTCACACCAACAAGGCAAGCTGAGGCCACTCTAGGCTACATGACACTCTGCCACAAAGATAAGGTATGGGTAGAGAGAGAAAAAGAAGAGAAACAGAGGCAGGTAGAGAGGGATGGAAGGGAAAAGAAGTTCTAGAAAGGATTTACAATATAGAGGGGTCTGTGCTAGGTCATATGCAAATATTACATTCTATTTTACATGCACAACTTGAACATGAGTGTGATTTGCTACACAAAGGATGATTGCATATTGTAAAATATTTAGTTGAGGAATACTTGTACACAATACAGTGCAGTGAGACACATGGACACAAACACTTTCTTTTTTAATTCTTTCCGACACTCAACAGTTATACATTTCCAAATTTTGCTAATATTGTAGGCAGAAAAATAGCACTTTTTCATTTTTATTTAACTGTTTTATATAGTGTATTTAGACTGTTTTAAAATATATGTATACACACACACACACACACACACACACACACACACACACATATATATATATATATATATATATATATATATATATATTAAGGTATTCTATGCAATGCTTTGGGAGAAAGGCACTTCTGCCAACAATAATGAAGTGGTCATGGAATCCTCCTCATGCTCACCAAAAAATTATTAAGTTCAAGAAACTTTTCAAATAAAGCCTTCCCCTATTCTAAAATGTACCCAAGTAACATCATTAGAGACATTTACTTGGGAGAATTGCTGAAATTTCCAATAAGAATGGTAGACATCTGAGACTAACCCACTCAGATTTGCTGCAGTATTCCCACTAACTGCTCTGCCAAGCATAGCTGAGAAGCTGAGATGTCAGACGAAAGATGTCATATTCAATATGAAAAAAACAGAGGAAAAATATTCAGGACAGATGAAGAGTTCTTTAACTGTGGATAAGCTCAAACACAGAAATGCGTGAAAATGACCCAGTATTAGAAGAAAGAGGTAAAAAGAATAGTTAAAGAATAATGGTTTGGCCATCTCTAGGTTAATAAATAACTGATAGGAACAAAGCCATAAACTCAAAAACATCAACTAGCATAAATGAAAGGAGACCCATATTTTTACATGTCATGGTTTCATTGATAAAACCCCAAATTAAATGAACGTTGTTTTGAAGAATTACATTAAATATGAAAAAGCTTGATATTCCAATCAAAAGACTAAAACTGCTGGATTGAAAATAAAATGAATCCGGGCAGTGATGGCACACACCTTTAATCCCAGCATTCAGGAGGCAGAGGCAGGAGGATCTTTGTGAGTTCGAAGCCAGCCTGGTCTATAAGAGCAAGTTCCAGGACAGCCAATGCCACAGAGAAACACTGTCTTGAAAAACCAATAAATAAATAAAGTAAAGCCCCACATAAAAAGGATTATTCAATTTCAAAGACACAAATTGGGTGAAAGTAAACGGATTTTTAAAAGATGTGCTATATGCAAATATCAACCACAAGACTTCTTCTGTGGCTATATTAATATTGGCCAACAAATACTTTGAGGAAAATATCAGATTAAAAATAGGAGATGATTCATAATGACCAGTGAATGAATCAGATAAAGAGGAAACCTCACTGTATGCACAAAAGTACAGTGAACAAATGCCAATAGATTTAAGAGAAGAGGGCAATTTAATAATTACATGAAGATTTCAGTACTAAAAGTATTAAATTTAACATCATAACACATGGATAATTTTAATAACAAGAACAACTTTGAAAAACTTGCCGCATGCTAATGGAACATTCCAATGACACACAGCACACATCTTTGAAGCATACGTGAAACACTGACCAGGCTAAAGTACAAAACAATTCTCAGTAACATCTATTTAACTGTGATTATCCATTATTGTTTGTCAGTTCATTTATTTCACATATTTGTGCTGCTTAACAACTTGAGAAAATCCTTTTATGTAGTAATAATACTGCACTTTAGAGTTCTTGCATTTGCTGCATTAATTTTTTCCCAATTTGATTTGTTTTTCATTTTCCTTTTGTTATTATTTTATGCACCACAGAACACACTTTTCTTCACTTCCATCATTTACTTACTTGGAAACTCTCATGCACTCTAGAGGATTTCCAAAACTGACTTCTGTTATAATCAAGCTTTTTCTTACAAGGCATTTTGATTACTTAAATGTTTAATATCCCAGCCATATGTGACTGACTGATGTGAACATCAAAGTTTATCTCTACTGTTAAGTAACTTTTCTAAAATTGAGAATTTCATCAGTTTACTTCTAGTGGCAACACATTAATTCACAAATATCCTTTATTAGGAAGTATACTCAAATTTTAAGGTAGCATTATAAAATCATCAATTAAAGCATAAGCTTAATGTAACCCACTCATGAACTTTATTGAAATGTTTTCAAAAGCTTCATGAAATAATTACAAGTTCTCATTAAATGAATATATTTTAAAACGAAATTTTGAAGACTTTTTAAAAGGTACATACTGTCACAAAGTTAAACATATATTTATGAAGAATAAAGGATGAAATTATAATTCAGCTGAACACACACACACACACACAGTGCATACTTGGTAGCACAATAGATCTATAAGGTATGTTTTACTACATCCAAAAAGACCAAAAACAAAGGAGGGAGGTAAAGGCCAAAAAAGGATAAAACATTATGAAAATGAACTTTAAGCAGAAAAGTTAGTATTGTTTCTACAGTTGAAAAATCAGTTGACATGAATAAAAGCCTGTTGAACAGTGGAAATGATTGATCTATCATTGACTAGTCTTAGAGATCAGAGAAAGAATTACAGAACAGCTTTTAAGAATAACTATACTATAGAATATTTCAAATTCATCTGCATACAAGGCACACATTAAATATGACTAATATAATGTTTCAAAAAATCTAAAATTCATCTAATAGTGTATACTTTTAAAAAGAGATTAACACACAAGGAAAAAAATAGAAGATTTGGTGTATGGTTCATGGAAATCACTCACTCAGCATGATAGATATTTATTCCATTGTAATCCTTTTTCCTTATTAAGGTTTAGAGTCTAAGCTTGTAAAACTAGGCTTGGGATAAAATTCTTCAGGACCTAAGAAATGACATTATTTCAAGAATACAATTATCACACATTGTAGCGCATTACAGAATAAACCATTTGTAGAAAAACTTTACATCACTTATATGATGTCTTATAAGTTCAGATTTGCACACCTAATTAAAATATGCAGTTAAAACTACAATACATTTAATATACAGACAACATTAGTGTCCACAGGGAAATGTCTGGGAAAGAATTTAGATGCTCCTGGGTGGACTGCTAGGCTTCTATGAAGTTTATCACAGCTCTAGTATAACAGAGTCATCCCCAGAATTGTAGGATGAAATCCTAACAACTGCTGTAAATATTATGAGGTATGGCCCCTGGGAGGGAATTAAGTTATTGGTGGAGACTGTTCATCAATATATCCCCAGAGTAGTAGGAACCTCTTTCTGCCATGTGACAGCTCAGCTGTCTGTGGAAGATGATCCTAGTGAGACAAAGACCAAGGGATATCTGATCAGTGTAATGAGATATTTGTTCACACTTGTGGCACTGACCACACTCATTGGGGATGGGGACAGGGGTGGACGTTACCTGGGGAAACTAGGTCTGGGGAAGGGGCCTGGAGCCCTCTCTTGCTTGCAGCACAGGGACAGAAGAGCATCCAGAGTCATCCTTGGGACCAGGAACCTGCTGGTGTTCATCTGTCTATGTTGTTATTTCTCCCTGAATAAACATCTATTCAGCCTATTTGTTTCTCCTGATCCTTATTAAACCACAACAGATCAGGGATTTTCACCCTCTGACATCATGAGAAGTAACTACTGTTTATAAGCTAGTTAGTCGTCTATGGCATTCTACTGTAAACACCTAAACACTCTTCCATCAAATGGAAACACCTTACTCAACAACTACATACTAGATCCTTAGTATTGATATCTGCCAAAAATTCTACCTCGTTTTTTCTTTCCATAAAAGTCACACTCAACACCTACATCCTGAAGGTGGTTTGGTTTGCAATTGCTGCTAGTATTCAGGCGTCTGCACTGGCCTGTCCGTGGGGTTCTAACAGAATACACCCTCAGCTGCAGCCACTAAGAGCACACCTGTGCACATTCACTATGTTCCCTTTTAAAAGGGCCCTGACCACCTCCCATTCTCCTCTCTTTCTTTCTTCAGAGGCTGGTCTTCCCCTCCCTTTCCCTAATAAAAACCCCTCTGCTTGGACCCTGTGGCAGGGAGTCATTCTCTCTCCAGTGCCATTTAAATTGCAACACCTTCTCCACCAAGCTCCTCCCTGTAACTTCCTGTTAGCTAGGTGATGACCCAGGCTCTTGATGCAGGTGAATTTTATTGAATCAAAGTTATATTTGCATCATTAAACAAATGTTCCAGAGCATAAATAAAAGTAACACACCTTATAATAATATTCTACAACACAGACTTCTCTCATGAAAATCAGGAGATTATCACCACCATACCTGCCTTGAGATAAATGATAAGACATTCTTCTAAGACCTAAAACCTAGGACTGAGACATGTACCCCACACACAGAGAAAACTCTGGCAAAGAGAAAACTAAGAGTTGGTAAGACACTTTGTTGATCATTTTCTATTTGATTTCACATTTTTGTTACAGATCATGCAGCACTGTGTGTGCTGAAGCACATGGGTAAAGGAAATGAATGATGGCAACATCGCAGAGGTTAGGACAGAGGGATTCCATGAACCATTAAATGATAACTGTGTAGCTTGTGAGGAGTCATCATGGTAATTGGTGGTGGACTTGAATCAATTGCTTTTACACAGCATACGTAAGATTCTGATAAATATATAAGGCTGAGTCCATACAATAGTGTTACACAAGATGCTCTCTCTCCTCTTGTTAATGCAAGAATTCTGCTCTTTTGCCATAATTAAAACTTGTATGGGTCAGCGCAACGAATGTGGCAACCCTTTTAAAATTGACTTTTTATAACAACTTATGGTCTAAACATATGTCAGTAAGATTAACTTTAGTATGAACTCAGGCCATTCATGAAAAAAGTAATTATTAATTCAATAACATAAGAACAGAGGTGAAGCCAAATTTCCATGGAAATTATTTTTAAGGTACAAATGTAAACAGACATGAACGAATGATTACATTAATGTATAGAGAGACTCAAAGCAGAGAGTTCACTTACCAGTGAGACACTGAAAATGTCTGAGTTATAGATACTAGCACTGAACAAAAGAAACAAAACCACAACAGAAAGAGCCTTCAAATCTTTCATTCTTAAAGTGGAGTTGACTCAAAACACAGTCAGGTTAAACAGTATCCCAAAGGAAGCTGAGGCTTAGTAACTCAGGTATTTCCTGCTTTAGTTGGTCTTCCATTTGTAAGTATGTTATGGCACTAAAATTGTATAAAAAAATATGTATCAAACTTACTATCACATCAAAAAGTTAAAGTCACAATACCCAAACCTCAGAGCAAACGACTACTGCAGCTGTGAAGATTTTCTGATTATATGACCGTGAAATATCCTGAAGATTAGGAGAAATCACAGATTCCACTCACTTTTGCACTAACGTATTTTGATATGGATAAATTACATGACAGCTAGTTTTCTCAACCTAATGTATGGAAGGAAAACACAGAAGAGGAATCCCAAAGTTTTAGTAGCCACATTATTAGGCCTTCACGTAAAAACGTGTATCTCAGCTCTTTTAAAATTGGTAATAAGCTCAGCTTTCTGCAACACATGGATGATGAAGCTTTACAGGATGTCAACAGAGACAGATCCAACTGTATTCTAAAGCATTACACAACACTGAACTCTGGTTTTCAAACTGGTTAAACGGCAAGGCCCTTTTGACACAGTTTATGCCACCTGGGACTTTGAGATATTTCTGAATGCATTACCTTTATTTGTCAGGATTACAATAGGAGAGCCTGTTAGAAAACTCTGCTTTTTTTTTTTTAATGTTCTAAGTATATTGATTTGAGATTGACAAACCTGTTTCCAAATAACTATTACTGGATGACCAAGCCAAGTCTCAGAATCAGAGAGCCCCTCAAGTGAAAGTAAATTCCGAGCTATGGCACTTGGATGAGAATAGGTGCAGGGGTAACCCAGCAGTACCTATCCCACGCCTGGTATTGAGAAATACTGGTAACAGCATAAAACTATCCTGTATGTTCTTATTGTGTGGTGACTTTCCTTTTTATAACCAGCCAAACAGGAATGACAAATGCAAGACCAGATTATGTATACACACTCCTTGGCATAGATTAGTCAGTGGCAATGGATTCTTCACTGAGTTTAGAGAACCCCTAAGATTTTAGTCAATGTAAAATAAGGACAGATAATCTGATTTGACATATCTTGAGAAGCCTGGAGGCTGTAGGAACCCCACTGGACTAGTGGATGGTTAGTTAATAAAGAGAAAGCAGACTGACACCAAGGTGAGCAATAAATAGTTAAACCAGCTGTGGAACTCTCCAGCAGGAAGCAGGAAGCGGCACATGGTTAGCAGAGTGCCGTTTCTTCTCATGACAGGGATGGGCAAACCTCAAAGTCAACAGAGATCCTGCTCAAGGCAACAAGACTGTGCTCAGGCATACCATGAACTCACTGTTCTGATGTCACGCTCTGGCTGGCCATGGCTGCCATACTCACTGTATTTGATTTCTACTACTTTGCACAATTTATGCATGAGTGTTAGGACCCTTCATTTGTAGATATAGTGCTCAGAGCTAGGAGTCCAAAAGTAAAATAAATCCACTATCATAAAAGGGCTTGGAACAATATATAATATATAAAGAGATAAATACGTATCAAATCGCTAAGGCTTAAAAGAAGGCTACACCTAACTCAGCATTTGAGGGCCAAGAACATCAAAGAATGCACGTGATGGCATTTAGGAGCATGGGTTGGAGGCTCCGATGATAACCACACATTTGTAAGATAAAGAAGACATTTCTGGCAATGAACACTAGTTGTGTGTGTGTGTGTGGGGGAAACAGATGTGAAGTTATAGAAATGAGTGATGATAATCCACAAATCCATACAGCCGCCATCTTGGCCTTTGTGCAGTGGACCACAGGAGATAACAAATCCATCAGAGAAGGATCAAACTCTGAACCACCTTGGTGTGCTCAGTAGGAAGAGATTCAGCTGAGCACAGATTACAGGGTTTGACATTCCCCAGGGCACCGTTACATACCTTTTGTCTAACTCAAACACACGCACAAGATGCCTGGACATGAGCAGTCAAAGCAAAAGATGCCACACTCACACAATGCATTTGCCGCTGTATAAACACCAGCTATAAAGTAGTGGGGTAAGGATGGCAGCTGGGCTGATAGACGAAAATGCCCTAAGACACATGAAATCGGAGCCAAGCCCACACAGAGGCAGTGGCAAAGGGGTGAGGAGAAGAGAGGAAAGGTGTGACCCCGAACCAACACCCTGTTTCTTTTAGATGAAGGGATTCCTGGAGAGTGTGTCAGCTGGGACGGAATGCTTGCTGGCAGTATTAGGCATCGCTGTGGGCATCGCTGAGAACATAATGGGAATAACAGAATGGTCAGCCCATTGATGAGGCACACAGAGAAGACAGGGCTAACGTTTCCAGAAAGCATTCCTGGAAGCAAAATCAGAAATTTTTTATTATTATTTTTACCACACACTCCCCCCTGCACTGTTTTGTTTGGTTTGGTTAATAATCATTTGCCCACATTCTACAGGTCCAGAATCCCTTCAGAAAATTTTATTGGCCATTTATCTTTTCTACTTCCAAATATAATTCACGTCTGTCCTCAGAACCCATGATCTAGTTATTTTTCAATAACTAAATGCTGGATTTTCTTTCGGAAAGCAGGAGAGGAGGCAGAAATGCATTTTTTTCTCAGGTGGTGCATTACAGTGTGGCGTTATCAGTTACAGGACTCTCGCGAAAGAAAGCTCAGAATGAACCTCACGCTCATGCATTTACAAGAGGTGAGAGCTCAGAGGGTTGCAAAACTATCCTCAGCACAGATCCTACTTAGGGACACCAGGTGACCTCCTGGACACCAGTGCGAGTTCCTACTTCTGCAAGAAGCACCCTCTGATGCAGGCGAGGTTTGTGAATGGAGAGGGGACAGTATGACGCATGGGAGTTCCACGCTTTCCTTCTGAGCCTGTTCTGCTATACACGCCACACTCACACTCCTCGAGCAAGCAATGTGGGATGACTTGTAGATGTGGGGATCTATCTGCCTAAGAGAATCTCCAGAGCTGAGAGATATGTACCTAACCCAGGACTGTCTTTCATATGCTGATTTGGAGATGCCCACATCTCCAGATGTAAGAACATCTAGGATAAAAAAAGTTACATCAAGCTTGAAACTTATGTTGCTGAGCCGTGTTTAGGAAAACAGGTCCAAGCAAGCCCTTCACTCTCATTAGCAGTTCTCGGGGGAAATAGGAGTCTTCGGTTCATCGGCCAAAGCCCTGCTTCAACCAAGCAGCTCGCTGCCCTCCCTCTGCTGAGGCCACGGGCTCCCACACAGAGGGTTCCTAATGGCCTGCAGCCCAGCCTTCCACTCACCACACGGCTTCAGTATGTCATACTCCATCAGGAGCTACTGTGCAAATAACATATTTCCATTTTTAAAGTCTGAAAAATGTCACAAAAAGCTTTTGGCATTTACATGACTCAGGCTTACACCCTCTAATTCACTCTGCAGCTAATTTCTTGCATTCGATACATATCCACCGCAGGAAACCAGGAAAAGAGATGACAGGAAAAGCTGAAGTTCTGCCGCCCAGCCATTAGCATTCGCAAGTCTAAAGAGTCGGGATTTAATGGCACGATCGGCAGTTATTTCTTATATAACAAAAATTAGGACTTTCAACATGTGAGACATTAAAACATATTCAGTAATCTTGGTTATAGCCTATAGGGCTTTTTTTTTTTTTAATGCTTTTCTGAGAACCAGCAAAAATCTACAAAGATGTGCACCAGGAGGGTCTAATAGATGAGAAGAGCGAAATTACAGTCCGTGTGGGTAAAACAGCTTGCTGCATGCTCTCCAAGCACTGATCACATCTCTGGTAATCATGCCCCATGCTTCATTTAATGTTGGACCGCACTCACTGTGAGAGGATATTCATGCTTGTGTTTGACGAAGCTCAGCATGGAAAATCCACATGCAATGTTTCTGTCTCTTCAGTCTCAGTTTCCATAGATTGGACTTTTATCTATCTACTGAATAACATTTGTTGTTTTACTTTCTGCTGTTTAATGTTATAAAAGCTAATCAAAGGAAGTGAAGATACTCCGGGGCAGGTCTCTCTTAGCCCCAGGAAGAGATTCAAACACACTCTGAAAAAATCGTTCATTTGAATTTAATTGAGTTGTATGTATTGCTTCAAAAGGGAAAAATGTGCATGATCATAACTGTTCCTTGATGAGTTGTAGATATGAGTAAAATGCACAATCTCCAAAAGTATAAACAGCTACATATACAGCAAGCTAGCAGAAACTTTGTAGCATAAATAAATTTGCCCCTTACAGGAACAGCACTGACCAGTGACAGCAGCCCTTTGCAAACTTTGATTGCTAATTCCTTGGCTGATCCTCCCACAGGAGACTGAGTCAAATATTTTTTCTTTAACATAATATTTTTTTGATTATTTGGAAATTTTACATAACAAACCCCAATGGTTCTTTATCTCCAAGCTATTCTACTAAGTAGCTGTGGTGGTTTGATTGAGAATGTTCACCATTGACTCTCACATCTAAATGCTAGATCCACAGTTGGTAGAACTGTTTGGGAAGGATTAGGAGGTGTGGTCTTGTTAGAAGAGATGTGACTGTCAATGGCTATGAGGGTTCAAAAAGCCTAGGATATTCCCAGTTAGCTACCTCTGTGGTGATATCTTTCTTATACAAATAAAGCCTGTTGGAAGATCATAGAAAGGAGCTTGCTACTAGCTAAGCATAGAGGTCTGGAAGTCTGTACAGAGACACAGGCAGTGACATAGATGGGCATAAGCAGGAATAAGCAAGGATGAATAGGAAGTCACTCTCATGTCTGCTGAGACACTAAAGAGGGAAGGTGTGGCTGTGGCTTGCTCCTTCTCTCTGATCTCTCATGCTTTATTTGTACAAGCAAGATAACATCACGTACCTCTTTGCCTCATACTTGGAGATCAAGATACAATGTCCCGGCTTCTTCATATCACCATCATTGACTCCAACTCCTCAGCTGTGAACCCAATTAAGCTATTGTATAAGTTACCTTGATCATAGCATCTTATCACAACAATAGAAAAAAAATAACTAAGATACTATCCTTACCTACATACAGATTACTTAGTCTTTGGCTGAGTAGTGTTGTTAAGATTAAAAAAAAAAAAAAAAGCTAATCAATCACAAGAAAGGCAAGTATCTAGAACCCTCTCTCCTTGGTCCGTCTGCAAAGGAGAGTTCTTGGATCACTTTTGCATCAGGTTGATAACTGATATATTTTGAAATATGCTGAAATGCCTGCATGAAAGGTGTGCTCCAGGAAGACCATTTCCCATGACAGTCACACTGAAGCCTGGGGCAGAAGACACGCTGGAGCAAAAGATTGTCCTCATATGATGGATAGGGTATACATCTTTCATGTAGACAACGTATTTGTAAAAGTTAGCTGTGCATATATAATAAATACCAACTGGATATAGTCCTAACAGATGGCTTTTTAATTTAAATTCCATCTTGACTTACTTCTGGAAAAATGTACTGATATCAGGCATCCGCTCCAAATTATCTACTCGATGGTGATAAGGAGATTCAAGAAAATTTTCTAAAGTAGAACTTTCAGAAATGTTAAAAAGTTGCCATGAAATACAATTAATATATTTCTGACACATATATGTATGGCATAATGTACAATAAACTTTATTTGTGTGTGCAAATTCCTAAGAGTTGTTAATTTTAACTAAATTTAAGGACCATAGAGTATTATAAAAAAAGTCTAATTTAAAGGACTTGAGCATTAAGTATAGTTGTTAGCCACTTCCTAACTCTTCAAAGAATAGTCTACTGATTGGTTGGCATTAATTTTCCATTAACAGATATTTACTGAACATCTACCCATATTCACAGACTTCTAGAGGTAAAAGTATTAGAAAGTCACTTAATCCTGCAAGTAGTCTTCTAACATCACTGATCTATGCATTTATTCAGCAAACATTTTATTTATGATGGGCAGATGTAGATAAACAAATCAAAGGAAGACTACATGTATGGACTTCACAATGTAAAGGTTAACATCAGTTAGATATCACATGCTATATAAATGCTAATTTACATCAATTTTTATTGTATTAATGCCCTAGCAACCAATGGGAACACAGGCTCACCCAACAAGAAAGGGAGGGGAAGGACCATGTTACAAAGCCCTACACGGAGGATGACATTTCTGAAAGGCTATTAAAAGGCATAAGATCCAAAGCTGGGGCAGTCACTGTAGGTACTGAGGGCAAATTAAATAGTGGAAAGGGGAGCAGAAGGTTGGAAAGTGCTCAAGCATAGGACTTGTTGTTTCTCAAACCTGAGAGACAGAGTGTATGAATTACATTCACTACAACCTCCTCCATTTGCTTTAAAGCAGAAAGCACTCTTTGAACTGTTATTTTAAGCCCTGGACATGTTGTGCTTAACTGAAGGAACGTTTTAATTCATGAATATTTTAAAACAAAAAGAATTCACATAGTGTCACCTTTGAAGCCGCCACCTCCCCTCCCTTGGGGGAGAGGAGGATATCCCTATCTATTGGATTCTACTCGCCTCCCCCCCCCCCACGGAATCATCAAGACTCATTTTAAAGGGATAATTTAGGCAAATCTGGGCCAAAATGATGTGGAGATGTCACCACACTGCAGAGGGCCATGTGCCAGTCCACTGCCATCCTTCCTTGACCAGCTCTTTCTCTTCTTATTCTTCCTTAGCAGGCTCAGGCCTGTGCTCCCCTTGAGATGCTGATTGGAGTGTTTAACACTTCTGCAAAGACAATGCACCTAGAGAGCAAAAACAGAAATGGGAACTTGGAGCCATGAATCAGTCATTGGCCATGAACACATTAGATGTGGACAAGTGGTTGGACAGCTAGCTCGAAAGAGGGTGGTACTTTATGAAGCCATGGTTTGGGCATGGCCAAAAATTAGCATTGACTTGTTTATTTCAAACCAGGGAGCTACTTCAGTCAAACACTGAGCTGAGTCATTGGCTTTTCTTATTGTGTATCTTCCTTATTTGTGGTACTAGTTTTTGTAAGCCTGTAGTTTCTCCCAGAGATCTACTGAAAAGTTACTGGTCCTATGTCCTTTCATTGGATTTCAACCACAGACATTATCTCCAGGTAATTAAAACATTCACTTTTAAAAGAAAAAAAGAAAGAAAATGGGAGTCACGTATCACATCATCGTTAACCTTCTCAGGTTACATGCTGGGTTGAGAATTATCTGCAAAAGCCTTAGTTTGGGGATTGTTTTTTGGCTTGGGTTTTTTTGTTGTTGTGGTTGTTTGTTTGTTTGTATTTTGGGTTTTTTTATTTTTTACTTTCTTGTTTTGTTTGAGAAGTGAATATATTTGCACAGGCTGTCAGCATACACCATGTAGGAATAATTAGCATCCTTAACCCAAATCTTATTAAACAGCCTACTTATTAATATGTATTGCCAATCTCTGTAAGTGCTAAGTTGTGGCACAAAAACAAAAGAGATACTGAATAAAAATGGCATCCAGGCTTCAGTAATGTTATTAAAATATTTAGAAAGTGAAGCTAATGAGTTCACCTTTCCTCTCCAAAACACACAAACTCAAATGCTCTTAGCCTTTCAAAGAACATGTCAGCTCAATGAGATTATGTAATATAATATATAAGGAGAAAGTAGAGGAATGCCTACAAAGAAGCTAGACATCGTGAATTGTTCATTCACAGAACACAATGGATAAAATCAATGACTTGATCGAAACGCTTGAAAATTCCTGGGTTTCACATTCCAAATGTGACATTTGGAAAGCATGAGCTCAGAACCCACAAACCAAAAGCAGATGAAATGTTTGCAATGGCGTCTAGCAGCCTTTTAAAGAGTTTCCCAAGCTGTAGGGGGCAAACCCTATGGGGTCAAGTGCTGGATTTAACAACTGTAGTAGATTACTGCTCCAAGGAGGACCAACCAAAGGAACAGGCCACAGAACAGACAGACAGCACCCTCACCAAGGTGAGCAGCAAGCCTGAGTGTCTCAAAGGCAGGATGTTCTGTGCACAGAAAAGTCAGGCTTTACCAAAGGTAGAGTTGCATGGGCACACACCCGCTGCAGAGAAGGACATGCAAATTTAGAGCTGTATCTTAACAGTGAGAATGCTTCATGGAAAATGGAAGAACAGTTGGAATATGTCAAACAAAAAGTTTTAGTTGGGCTCTATGGACTTTTGGTATGTTACTTGCTTTCAGATGCATTCTGGAAGATCAGCTCTTATCTGGAAATTGTACATTGACAGAATTTCTATTCTATTTACTTAAAAGAAGAGCGAATAAGACAGAACACTGAACTTTCAAAGACCAGGATTCTCCTTCCTCATAGGTCTACTACCCTGGTCCTTATCTTACTCTATGACCCCACTCTGGACCTAGGCAGACCATGGGTTTTATTTTTAATTAAATGACAGGAACCCATGTGCCTGTATATAATGTTGGTAGTTCTCTTTCAGAAACTGTTTACATCAAGAAAACAAGACTGAGTGTGAAAAATAGATGTAATTTGAGGGAAAGGGTGGGTGGGGATCCAGCCTCAAAGAAACTGAAAATAAAAGACTATTACAAAATCAAGAAATATTTTAAGGAAGATTTTTATTTGATAAAGTTTCCAGACTCCTTTAATGTCTTCCTTTCCAATTTAATTGCACTTTCTTTTATTGTTTCTTATGATTATCTTTTCCTATAAAAAGAGTGGAAAGACAATCTATTCTTTCTAACAGTGGTTAGAGTTTGTTTTAATTCAGTTGTTGAAATGTGTAACACATAAAACTTTAACAGAGGCATAATCATTGTTCGCATAACTGCAATGAGTTTATGGGTGTTAATTCAAAATTCTAGTAAGTTCTTTTTTATTACAAAGTTCTCATTGAAAAAAAAAAATGAAGAGCTGAGTTCATAGGAATGTGTGACTTTATTTACAGTAAAATTTCCAGACCCTAATGGCAATGCTAACGAGTCTTCCACTTAAAACTTAAGACATCTAATTTGAAATATTCTACAAGCTGTCTTCTGAATCTATATTCCTCAAACATTGTCATCATTACTGGTGTTAAATATTATAAATCAGATTCACATTATGGTAAAACGTCTGGGCACAGTAGGCAATTTGGAGACTCGGGATAGCAAGCAACCAACAGAGACTAGAACCGTGTAATTATAAATGGAAAACACAGTACTCTATCTACAATCTAGCATCCCCTTAGCCTGCCTCAAGTCTTGCTGTGCCCTTCTCTATGACCACCTGACTGAAGGAAAGGGACATGAGCACTAACCAACTACCTTTAAGGGGCTGAAGTGATGGCTTCGTTGCTAAAATGCCTGTCATGCTATCATAAAATTATCTGGGCACAGCAACAAGTTCTATGAGACTGGCACAGGGCAGGTGGACACAGGTGGCTTCCTAAGACTTGCTAGCAAACTAGGCTTGCTGAATCAGTGACCTCTAGGTTCATCAGGAAACCCTGTCCCAAAAAGCAAGATGAGGAGTCATCAGGAAAGCCGCCTGCCATGGCTCTCTGGCCTCTATGTACAGATGCACCTTCACCCACCCATATGAATAGCCACAAACACTATACAACACACACACACACACACACACAGACACACACAAGATAAAACTTAGAAAACTCAATTACAGTTAATGTGCTGTAGATTAACATGTATTCTCTACCCATGCTCACCTGAACTTCTGTTTGCAAAGTCAGATATCTGAGAAGCCATGAGTCTGTAGGAGGCCACTGAGTCTTTGGGAATGAGGGAGTAAGCGAAGTCTGATGGGGCCAGATTTATCACCCGGAGAATGGGCTGCTTTCCAGCAAGCCCAGAGACTTGTCTCACTTTCTCCTATGAATGCCATGCTGCTGGATTATGTGTGACATAAATTTCTCCTTATAAATGACCTAGCTTCTCTTACTTCATTACAACAATAGAGAGCTGGCTACAATAATAATTACCTTCAAACTAGCCAATTATGTAACCTTGAGAACATAATCCCAGGACCCCTCTTAAAATGAAACAAACATCTTTTTTTTTTTTTTTTTTTTTTTTTTTTTTTATTGTTGAAAAGTCAGAGTTTACTTTAAGCTTACAAAATATATGGGGGAAAGGTTGGACTGAATCTCTTACATCTTATTTAATATATGAAATAATATTTGAGGCCAAATGACAAAAGGCCATACAAAAAGACAAAACACAAAAGGCCAAATAAGCCTGCTTAGTTTGGATATCTAAAGAAAAGTTTAAATTTTTTTTTAATTTTATTTAACTTTATATAACAGTCCAATTAAATGAAAACAAACATTTATACACAATATTTTGGAATTTGGGTGTCATTCTTTCCAAACTACATCCTGCTGGTAAGGGGCGCTGACTTGGGTGATTCGAAGAAGATTCAGATATCCTAGCTGTAGTCTGTAGGGCTGTTTTGTCCAGCTGTTTTGAATGTAGGATCAGCTTGTACTCTGTTTCAGGCAGTCTGGCGTGATCAAACCACATTAGTCTGGAAGGAATCCACATCTTTTCATTTTCTGTGGAAACAAAAATAGAAATCCTTTTCCCCAGTAACTTGTCCTTCAACTTAAATTTTGGAGTCAAAGCATTTTTTTTTTTTTAGTTTAATATATTATTTTACATGTCGATCCCAGGTCCCTCTCCCTCCCTCCCTCCCCCCCAGTCCTCCCTCCCTCCTTCCCTCCCTTTTGCCCTCTCTGCCCTCTCACATGCACTCTAAACACCCTCCCTTCCCATCCCCCCACCCCAATTCCATATGTAGGGGAGTGCCATCCAGTTGGGGTCATGTAGATCTGACAGGTCCTGTGAAGTAGGGACTAGAGCTTCTCTCCTGTCTCTAGATTAAGGGAGTTATCCCTCCATGGGGGATATGTTTGCAAAGTACTTTTGTGAACCAGGGATACATCCTGGCTCCACTGTCTGAGGTCTCTTAGACTGCTCAGTCCTTCTGGCTGAGACCCATAATCAGGGGGGCCTGAGCCAATCCCATGCTGGCTTCCCAGCTATCAGTCTAGTGGCCCTTAGCTCCTCCTTGTTCAGGTAAGCTGTCTCTATGTGTTTCTGCCACATGGTCTTGTCCTCTCCATCTGCATCTGGGTTCTAGTTCGACTCAGTGTTTTGTTTATGTATGGGTGTTTGATCCTGTTTTCAACAGGTATTAGTTGAGGGCTCCATGGAGAAGTTAGTTGTTGATCTCACTCTCCGGGAAGGGCATTTATGATAGCCTTTCCATGGAAGCTGAGATTGTTAGTTGGGAGCAGTCTTATAGTTCTCTCGACCTTTCTTTGTGTTCAATTTTATCTTCAAACCAATATTGGCTCCCTCTTTTATGTTCTCTCTCTCTGTCTCTGTCTCTCTGTCTCTGTCTCTGTCTCTCTCTCTCTCTCTCTCTTTCCTATTTTCTATTCCTAACCAGGCTCAATATTCCTGGTCGCACATGTTTTCCTTTCCTCCCCCTCATTTTCTCCTACTTCTCTCTCCATTCGCTGTCCTCCTCCACTTCACCTGCTCTGGGGGACTTGCCCCTTCCCAGTTCTGTGAGGGACTTTATATGAATCTCTTAGAATACACCTTGTATCCTAGTTCATCTGGTGATATGAATTATAGGCTGGTGATCATTTGATCTAGGTCTAAAATCCATATATGAGTGAGTACATACTGTGTTCCTCTTTTTGTGACTGTGTTACCTCATTCAGGATGGTTTCTTCAAGTGCCATCCACTTGCCTGCGGATTCAAGATACCATTATTTTTTTCTGCAGAGTAATATTCCATTGTGTAGATGTGCCACATCTTCATTAACCATTCTTCAATTGAGGGGCATCTAGGTTGCTTCCAGGTTCTTCCTATTACAAATAGTGCTGCTATGAACATAGTTGAACAGATGTCTTTGTTGCATGGATGTGAATCCTTTGGGTATATGCCTAAGAGGGGGATTGCCAGGTCCTGTGGTAAACTAATTCCCATTTTCCTGAAGAACCGCCATACTGATCTCCAAAATGGCTGTATGAGTTTGCACTCCCACCAGCAGTGGAGGAGTGTTCCACTTTCTCCACATCCTCTCCAAATAAGTCATCACTGGTGTTTCTAATTTTAGCCATTCTGGCAGGGGTAAGATGGTATCTCAAAGTTGTTTTGATTTGCATTTCCCTGATAGCTAAGGATGTGGAGCATTTTCTTAAGTGTCTTTCAGCCTTTTTGATTTCCTCCATTGAGAATTCTTTCTTCAGTTCTGTACCCCATTTTTTAATAGGGTTATTTGGTGTTTTGTTGACTAGTTTCTTGAGTTCTTTGTATATTTTGGAGATCAGCCCTTTGTCAGATGTAGGATTGGTGAAAATCTTTTCCAGGTCTGTGGGCTGCCGTTTGGTATTGTCCACTGTGTCCTTTGCCTTACAGAAGCTTCTAAGTTTGAAGAGATCCCATTTATTAATTGTTTCTTTCAGTGTCTGTGCCCCTGGAGTTATATTCAAAAAGCGGTCTCCTATACCAATTTGTTCAAGGGTACCTCCTATTTTCTCTTCTAAGAGGTTCAATGTGGCTAGATTGATGTTGAGGTCTCTGATCCATTTGGACTTGAGTTTTGCGCATGGCGACAGACATGGGTCTATCTGCAGTCTTCTACACACTCTCATCCAATTGTGCCAGCACCATTTGCAACAAACATCTTCAGCGGAAGCCTCAAAGCAAATTTCTAACTTCAAAATTATCTGATTATTTCGTGAGTGACTTGACTGTAAACTATTTGTAGTAATAAAATAAATTTTGCAGTTCATCATTTTATGCAAATGACATGAGACTTTTTTTTTTACTGAGCCAAGAAATACTGTAAATCCAGGACACCATGCGAATTTCTTTAATGTAATTTGTATGACATATATATATATATATATTTCACTATTCTTATTTTTCTACATGTATATCCGTATACACCATGTACAAGCCTGGTGCCCTTGAAGGCCAGAAGAAGGTATGAGATGTCCTGAGACCAAAGTGGCTGAAAGTAGAAAGCCACCCTTTGTGTGCTGTTAATCAGACTCAGATCCTCTGAAAGAGCAGTCAGTCAGTGCTCTTAACCACCAAGTCATCTCTCCAGCCCCTTTAGCTAGATATGTTGATATTAACTTACAAAGCTCTATGAGAGAAGTTTGAGAGACATAGCCATTCCCTTAGCATATCTAATTCACATTTTATTCATTTGCAAAACCTGTTGACTGACACCGATTGAACATATAAGTGGCCAGCATTCTTCTAAGAAGTGATTGAATTACCTGTCAAAATACTTGGCCCTCTTCATTTAACATGCTACCAAAAAGGGGCTGGTGAACATCATGTTATTTGTTTTAGTCACCTGTTGGATACAGCAAATCATATCCTCGACTAACCTATGCTAATATGGGTCACAGTAAGGATTTTTCGGACCAATGTAAGAGAAGTGTGATTGTTTTCTTTCCTACAGATGATAAGGTTTTTCAAGGGTAATTTCTGCAACTGTTATTTTGATCACTGGTATAAGTGTTTAACCCATTCAGGATAGATTACATGCTCCTGGGCATCTGGTGCTAGAAGCAAGGAATTGAGTTTACAAATTCATCAAAATAGCCTTACTTAGGTACCAAGCAGATTGCCATCAAAGGTTATCAAGGATCAGTAAGCTACTCCACCAACAGTACTGAAGGTTAAAGGTGTGGGCCCATGGTCTCAGCCCAGGCATCTCATTGACATCATTCTCAGGACAGTGATTTCTATGATACATATCAGTCCAGGTTTTCTGCTTTACAAAATAGTTAAGTTCAATGGAGCTCACTGGAATATCTTCAGCAGTTTGATTTATATCAATGAAAAATGTCTCTTAAATCCCATTGGTGTGTGTACCTCACCAACATAGCTTTATACCTAACTCACACTTGTTCTAGATACATTATGAATTTTACATTTAAATGGGTTTTTATTCTAATATTCCCCCAAATAAAAGTTATATAGTTGCTCTGCAATGAATACCTTATATTATTATTCATGTCCAACAGTCAAAGAATGTTCACAGCTGCAATCCAGTAGTCCTTCAGGCAGCTGAAAATTAGATTCATTTCATCCTCTTAATATTTTATAACGAATCAACCACTGGAGTTTACGAAAGCTAACCATGAAGGACAATTCTCCAGTTCTTAAATTTTTAAAATTCCTGAGGAACCACTGTTTGTACAGAACTGAATCACGCAGTGTAACATCATTCCAGGTGCATACGCTCATGAAGCACAATCTACATCCAAAATTTTACCCAGGGTTACTTGGGGCTCCTCATTTGATATTAATGAAGCCATAATATCTTCTCTTTCTACTTAGCCACCCAGAAGAAGACAAGTTTTGCCTATCTCCAAGAAATTGGCACTGATAAGTGAGAAAATCATCCAAGCCTCCCACGGCAAACGTTACACCCTGGAAATAAACTACGCACATCTGGAAGCAACATTAAAACTCTGCCAGGCCACTGGGATGCAGCTGCAGTCATTTGTTAGTAAATGACACCGGTACAGCACAGATAAACACACTTTTAAAAACCCACTTCACTCCCAAAGAAAAGCTGAAGGGTTGGAAAAGTCCCACTGACCATGCTAGATATAATGAAATTTAGACCGCATTTGCCATTGAGCTACTTTCTCTCTATATTGTTTTGTGTGTGCGTTAGCTGTGTTTGTGGTCATATTCAGAAGTCAGGAGGTTAATCTCTCTTTTTGTGTGCTTTAAACCCAGCACCAGAAACCAGAAGCCCAATGAACCATTGCTTCCCTGATAAGTCTTACTGCCGGTAACCTGAGCCATCCTCAGATTTTTAACAAATATTTTAGACTATTGTCACTGCTAATATTTCAGGCTCCCCTGAAGCTAGGGAATAGCTGCTTAATTTGTCAGAATGTTAAAGATAATAACTGGACAGACAAGTGTGTCCCATCATCAACCTTATTCTGAGTATACTGACAAATGGACTGCCAGAGATATGGAACAATGCCGAGGTGCCTTCCTGTTGCTGGGCCGTCTTGGGTGAGGATGAGCTCGAGCAGCAAGGAAGCTGTAGGGAGTCTGTCTCCGGACACTAATGGTGCCCCTCAGGTTGCCCCCATTTCTGAAATTTGGTCATAATAAAATAAGAGAATGAAATGAAACCTATTCAAAGCAGCCCAACTGTGAATGATTCTGGTAAAGACTTATTTTAATTGGCTGAAGTTAATATGCAATGTTACTTTAGCAAAACACTCAATATTTTAAATATAGCCTGGTGTCAAGTTTTAAAGACTAATCATGGTACAATCAGCTGAAGATAATCATCGCCTGTCTGGAAGTGCCCATTGCTGTTGTCATCTGCTGCCTGTCACTGGACTTACAAGTGGGAAAATATTTCCGTGCCTTGTGAGTGACAGTTTTTAAATTAACAATACCTTCACGTTTTTAGAAAAGAGTGAGGAAGACAAACACACCAGTGTGCTTCTTGGTAGGAAGCTGGATGATGTTGTCACTCAAAAGTTAGAACCATGGGTCGCGAATGCCCTACAGGCCCCAAGCTAGACATACTTTCTCACTTTCAAGCCCTTTACTGCTATAGCTCACAGCTTAATACAAGACGGTCACAAGCTGTTGGACACGAAACTTGGCACAGTTTCCAAAATACCAGGTTTGTCAATTTTGTCCTGTCAACCTGATGCTTCTCAGAACCCAAAATATAAAGGGCAGCAGTATATTTTTCTCCCTTACCTTTTAGAACCTCAGCCTCTGGCAGAAACCTTAATTTATTGTAACTACTACAAGGAGCTACATTTTAGCATAAGGACAGTAAGTCGGCTCTAGACATCGAAGCCTTCCACCCCTAATTCATACAGAATAAGGTGAGACTCAAGCATTTAGTCTCCCACGAAGAGCACCTGTGCTATCTCTTAAAGTCGCAGTGCTCCTGAAGCTGCCCCGGGTTTACTGCAGAACTGGTGACAGTGTTACTTTGAGGAACAAATGAGTATGGCAGGGACTTGCATCATCAGATGCCACAGCCCAAAACATGGATCATTTTAAGACATCCCTGACCCAGACCAAGACAGAAGCTGACCATCTAGAAGCAACTGCAGACAGGGAAACTTGGAGGCACAGTTGACCAGAAGTAAAAATAAGTCAGAATGAGAAAGTTTTAAAATTCAGACTAAAAATATAAATACATTTCACAAAATAGGAGATCTTCATGATAAGAATCACTTAAGTCACATTCCCATTAATAAAAATCAAGCAAAACTAACACTACGCAATAACTTAGTCAAAGCCCTAAGAGAAACTCTGACTAGGAGAACCGGGTGGTTTAGTGCCCGTCTGGCATGTATGGAACTCTGGGTTTAGGCACCAGGTCTATGAAACAGCCAAGAGAAGCAAACCCCACAGACAGAATGTGGGAATCGCATACTTTACATTTGAAAAGGACATGAAAAGCAAGAAGAAACTTTTTAAATAAGCACAGAACAATTAGGAATTCCATGTAATAATAAATAGTTCTGTAGGCACTAATTGTGATGATCAAGGAGTTAAAGTTTCAAAACGTTAAGAAAGAATTTAATGAATAATTTAATGAATTCCTTAGGGGGGAAACATTCTCTGAGTTCAGTGACCATATTTCTCAACATTTTTCTAAGAATGTGTTAAAGGTTAATTCACTGTGCTATGTGCAGAGCACAGTGATAACGCTTACTTCTAGTGTTTGTGAGATCCTTGCTCTACTACAAAGTTTGGATGGGAACAAATCTTTGGCTTCTATGTATCTAAATACATGTGCAGGCAGAAAGTGAAATAAATTATTCATGGACTATATTTTTTAAAAAATACTAACAAAGATGTTTATAAAGTAAACTATACAATTTTTTAAAATCTTAGATTGATTTTAGGAATATGTATTTAGACTATTATAGGGAAAAATGAATTACAAATCACTCAGCATCAGACTGCAATGCAATCTATTAGCAAACTGGAGCATTCATTTGTACTATATAAACATTTTATTGTTTTGTAAACAAGGTATTATTTCATAATTGTTATTCAATATCTGACTGAGATGCATAGTTCTCCCTAGATTAAAAAAATCTTGTTCATGCTCTTCAATATATTAAAGACATTTAAGAAAATGCTACTGAGGTTTGAAGCTCCCATTCAATGTTGAATATCTGATGAATAAATATTAAAGACTAGCAACAGAATATAGTCAAAATGGACAGGTAATTCTTTTATTTTTATTGAAATTAGATTCTTTTCTCATACAATACATCTCTACTGCAGTTTCTCCTTCTGCTCCCACCCAACCTCTCTACAGATCCACTCCTATTCTTTGGTCTATTCAGAAAGAGAGAGAGAGAGAGGAAGAGACAGACAGAGAGAGAAAGAGACAGAGAGAGAGAAAGAGATAGAGAGAGGAAGAGACAGAGAAAGAAGAGACAGAGAGAGAGAAAGATACAGACAGACACACACACAGAGAGAGAGAGAGAGAGAGAGAGAGAGAGAGAGAGAGAGAGAGCAGCCAAACAAACAAAACAAGCTACAATAGGACTAAGGCTTTTGCCTTTTGGAGGTTGGACGTGGCAGCCCAATAGGAGGAAAATGGTTCCAGGAGCAGGCAAAGACTCAGGCAAGCGTGCTTGCTCCCACTGTTAAGCATTCCACAAAAACACAAGACCAACAGGCATCCCATATACCAGAGGACCTGGTACAGACCCATGCAGACACCGTAACTGCTGCTTCAGTCTCTGTGAGCCCATGTGAGCCTGCTTATTATTTGATTCAGTGGGCCGTATTCTTCTGGTGTCACGCACCCCCTGTAATTTCTACAATCTTTCCTTTGCCTCTTCTACAGGATCCTGCAATCTCCAAAGGAAGGGCCTGAAGGACACCTCCAATTTACTCTCTGCACATACTGTCTGTCTATAGGTTTCTTCACCTCCTGCCAGAGGAAGCTTCTCTGATGACAACTGGAAAAAGCACCAATCTATGAGTACAGCAGAGTACCATTAAGAGACCAGTAGCACAGACACTGAGATTGACAATTAATAAATGGGACCTCCTGAAAATAAGATGCTTCTGTAATGCAAAAGACACATTCAACAGGACCAAACAACAGCCCACAGACTGGGAAAAGATCTTCACCAAACCCACATCTGACTGAGGGCTGATTTCCAATATATACAAAGAACTCAAGAAAGTAGTCACCAAAACACCAAATAACCCTATTAAAAAGGAGGGTATAGACTGAATAGAGAACTCTCAATAGAGGAATCTAAAATAGCTGAAAGACACTTAAGAAAGTGCTCAACATCCTTAGCCATCAGGGAAATGCAAATCAAACAACTTTGAGATACTATCTTACTCCTGTCAGAATGGCTAAAATAAGAAACACAAATGACAACTTATGCTGGAGAGGATGTGGAGAAAGGGGAATACTCCTCCACTGCTGGTGGGAGTACAAACTTATACAGCTGTTTTGGAGAACAGTATGGCAGTTCCTTAGGAAAATGAGAATCAGTCTACCACAGGACCTGGCAATTCCACTCTTAGTCATATACATAAATGGCACACATCCATGCAACAAAGACATCTGTTGAACTATGTTCATAGCAACATTATTTGCAATAGGAAGAACCTGGAAGCAACCTAGATGCCCCTCAACTGAAGAATGGATAAAGAAGATGAAGATGTGGTACATTTACACAATGGAATACTACTCAGAGGGGGGGGGGCAAAAAAAACAATGGAATCCTGAAATTTGCAGGCAAATGAATTAAGAAACCACCCTCAATGAGGTAACCCAGTCACAAAAAGAAGAACATGGTATATACTCACTCATATGTGGATTTTAGACATAGAGCAAAGGATTAGCAGCCTATTATTCACACCGCCAGAGAAACTGGAATACAAGGAGGAACCTAAGAGATTCATACCATACAAAATCCCTCACAGAAGGGGAAAGAAACAAAATCTCCTGAGTATATTGGGAGGGGAGTGGCTGTGAATGGAGAGGGAGTTAGGAGAAAGAGAAGGAAAGGAAAGGAAAGCATGTGGAACTAGGAAGATTGAGTTAGGAGAGGAATAGGAGAGAGAGAGAGACAGATAGAGAGAGAGAGAGAGAGAGAGAGAGAGAGAGAGAGAGAGACCATAAAAGAGGAAGCCATTATAGGATGGAAGAGAAAACTGACTCCAGAGAAATGTCTAGAAACCAACAAGGATGACCCCAACTAACAATCTGAGCAATATTGGAGAGGCTAAATGCCCTTCCCTGATAATGAGATTGATGACTAACTTATATGCCATCATAGAGCCCTCATTTAGTAGCTGATGAAAACAGAAGCAGACACACACAGCTAAACACTGAGCCAAACTCCTAGAATCCAGTTGCAGAGAGGGAGAAGTGGTAAGAAAAGGGGTCAAGATCAGGCTTCAGAAACCCACAGAAACAGCTGACCTGAGCAAGGGAAAACTCATGGAACCCCAGACCAACATTGGACTGACTCAGACCCCCGAACATGGGTCTCAGTTAGAAGGCCTGGGTAGTCTAAGAGACCTCAGACAATGAAACCAGGATGTATCCCTTGTGCACAAAAGGACATTGGGAGCACATTCCCCATAAAAGGATACTCTCTTAGCCTAAAGGCAGGAGGGAGGGCCCAGACCCTACTCCAAATGACTTGACAGAATTTGATGATCCCTCCTAGAAGTTATCACCCTCCCTGTGAAGTGGGGGGGGTGGGAAGGGAGTCAGGGGGCATAAGAGGTAGAGGGAACTAGGATCGATATTTAAAATAAGGAAAAATTATATATATATATATATGTATATATATATATATATATATATATATTAATTATAGTAAACTGCCAAAAACAAAAGAAGAATTATTTCTGATTCTCTGACTTTTTTTTTTTTTTTTTTGGTTCTACCCTAGGCCTCTGGGCTCTCCATTCTCTGGTTACTGGCCATTCTGGCAGTGGGACTCCCTCTATTGACCTAAGCCTCCAGTTACACCAAGCACTGGTTGGCCACTTCCACATTGGTTCCACCCATGACCCAGCACATGTGGCAAGCAGAATAGGTTGTAGGTCAAGAGTTGTAGGCTGAGATGGTGTCCAGCTTTCTCTTTCTGTGTCTTAGAGAGAACCTTTCCCTGCCAAAGAGACTGGAACATAGGGGTGGAGGCTCTGTACAGACACCATCTTGACCTCTCTACATTATGAGGGCTGTGTGTGTTTTCCTCAGCAGTCGGGCCCAACTGACAGTTTTAAGACAGAAGCCAAGGATTCGGTCCTAGCATCAGCCTGGGTTGTTTAAGGATCTCCACAGGACCTCCATGGCCAGCAACTCAATTCAATGCCACCCAGGCCCACCACTAGAAGACTTATCTGGCTCCAAAAGATAACCAGTTCAGACTCTGCATTCTCCAATACTAAGATCCTCACTAGGGTCACCCTCATAGATTCCAGGAAGTTTCCACTGCACTGGATTTTCACACTCTAAATGCTCCGCAATTCCAGCTCTCTCCTTCCTCCTCTCCCTCCATTTTCCACCTGTTTGAATTGAATTAATAAGATTTTGTTAATATATTATTAATTATAGAGATATGTATCATCTAATACCTTATATGGACAAATTGAGCCACTTCATAAGCCCTCACATCCCATTCATCATTCCTGCTTATCAAGCTTTTAATTTTTTTAGAAATACAATCCTTGGACCTTGACAGATGGGAGACAAATGTCTATACTCTTGGCACTTTGGAATTGGGAGCAGAATAAAGACCATATACTACCTCTTCTCTAAAAAGACCACAAGAAAAACAGGGGTAAGTATATGTGAATGTTGGGGCACTTAATTTCTCCATTAAAGTACTTTTAAACGGTTGACATTATATTTGTTCTTTAAGTATAGTCCTTGTACCTGACTCTGGGGAAAAAAATATTCACCCCACTACTATGATTAAAATACACTATAGGAAATTTGCAAAGAATTAATTAAGATGTTCTATTGTTTTAAAAAACCATAGTATCAAAATATAGGTGTCAAAAACCAAAATCTTGTGGACATGAACAAATTTAGCCATGGTAGCAACAAGAGATATTATTTCCAGGGAGACATATGTGCACTCATTACCTGTTCCTAGAGAGGCAGTTTACATGTCTGAGTACGGCCACTGGGTTTTTCAAATAACTCATTGACCCTTCAAAGAAGAGACCATACTGGTTTCATGACATGGGCCACTCTTAGAATGGGAATCACCAGAAAAACAAACACAACAATCATTTACACTTCAACACTTGGGATCAGCTGAATGGGAGAACAATGGCAGGGAATACTTAAATTTGAACAGTATATAAAGAGTTTGCATTGTGTCTGGAAGAGTTACATAGTGTGGCAAATTGGGCTTCCTGTTAGAAACTCTTCAGCAGAAGTAGACATATTTTTCCAGATGCCCGATCACTTCACGGAAAGGAGAAACAAACACATAACTCCTACTTTCTGTGTCCTCACAAAACAACGCCAACCTAACTTGTTTTCTACTCTTCACACCCTTAGATTTCTTCAAGATTTGGGTTATTTCACCTTTAACAACAAAGCTCTTAAGAGATAATTATAAAGATGAGAAATAACGAGGCACGGGTTTCTTTAGCTCCAGTTTATCAAATTTTCAGACATTGTCCTGCCCTAGTTACTCTCTGATAGTCTGATAAAACCCTGAGCAAAACCGAGTTGTAGAGGAAAGGGTTTGTTTGTCTTACACATCGAGATCATAGTTCATCTTCAAGAAATGGCAGGAATTCAAGAAAGAACCTGGAGGCAGAGATCGGCAGCAGAGACTATGGGAGAAAGGTAGTTACTGGCTCCCTACTGATTGCTTATTCAGCTGGCTTTTTTTATACCACCCAGGCCCACCTGCCCAGGGTTGGCTTTTTCCACAGTGGGCTTGGGCTCTGCTATATCAATTAATCTAGAAAATGTCCCACAGGCACTTCTCCAGCTGAGTTTCCTCTCTACCATATGACTCTAGCTTGTGTCAAGTTGACTAAAAACTGAATGACACACTACCAAAAATTTCAACACTGTTTGTTAGATATTTCTTACTTACTTATGTGCATATGAGTGTACGTCTGTATTTATGTGTGAAAGTGACTGTGAAGGCCAGAGGAAGAGATAGCATCCCCTAGAACCGGAGTTGTAGATGTTGTAACTTCTCAGCAGCCCCCTGTGGGTGCTGAAAGCAAAGCTCTGCTCTTCTAAAAGATGGACAAGCACTCTTAGCTCCTGAGCACTCTCCCCAGTTTAAAAGGGGCTAAGCATCTCACACTGCTGTCAAGAGTCTCATTGCCATCCATGAAGGTTCATAGGAATATTATAATTTTCTTGGCAGCACGATAAATTATCGCGTTTTAAAACAGCCAGGGAGCTTGATCTCTGTACCTCATTATTCTTATGCCCATTTAATCATTGTGCAAGTGAGTTTATATGCTCGACATTGCAAACAAATATAACTACCTTTTTGATCTCACAAAGCACCACCTTGTTGGTTGTTGCCAGTGTGAACCTGTGACAACTCATCACAGAAAGGAATACACCCAAGAGAAGTTTGCAAGTTGCCAGTGAGAGCACTGATCCAAATAAAACTTCAAAGTCACTCCTTTTAAATCTTCCTACAGCATTAAAATCAGAGATTGTTGGTGCCATTTCCATATTTGATCCTTATCATAATGTGTGTCACCAAGCATTTTCCACAACTTCACTTTCTTTCCATAAGCAAATTAAAGTAGCAAACTGAGATAATTATCCAAGTCATTCAAGCCAAAAATTGCTTTTGCATAAGTACACACAAAAATCAAAATGATGAACTCAGTATCTACAATTATGAATTCTCCGGCTATAAGACTACAGGCTGCCTTCCACTGGCCATGTTTCTATTGCCTTTTTCACTGAAATAATCATTTAATAACTGCAGGAGCTTTGCTCCTAATCAATTGATCCATGTCCCACACTTCAACCTAGAGCATACACACCAAAAATAATATTAAATAATGAGGTCAAAGAGTAGTTGATGAACAAATTTTAGTATTGATTATTCTGACTGCCTACACATAGGGACCTGGAAATTCATAGGCAAATAAAACTTACTTCATGAGATCATGCTTTGAAATGTTTTTTCTTCAAGAAAAGTAATAATTTTAAAAACTATAAGACAAAACCACATACAAAAAGCTGATAACACTACAAGAAACAATTTGGAAACAGGAGCTAAATCTTAGGGCCTGATTCATTTTAGTTTTATAGTTCTTAATTAAAATTTTTATATAATGTATTTTCCTTCCACTTATCCTTCCCAGATTCCACCCACCTCACTAGCCATCCAGCTTCATCCTTTCTCACTCTCTCTCTCTCTTCCTTTCTCTCCCCCATTTGCTCTTCCTCTCTCTGGAGTTCCCTTGCTCTCAGATAGAAAGAAAGGAAGAAAGGAAGGGAGGAAGAAAGGAAGGTAGAAAGGAAGAAAGAAGGAAGGAAGAAAGGAAGGGAAGGAGGGAGGAAGGAAGGAAGGAAGGAAGGAAGGAAGGAAGGAAGGAAGGGAAGGGACATAGGAGAAATGAAACTCATCATTAAACTGCAATGCTAGCCATTGAAAGCATGCTGACACAACTCCTTCACCTGAGGCTATGTTATGTTTAGCTCTCAGATGTTGAAAGACCAAAGACCTTCTCTTTGTTAGGAATGAAGCTCTACTGCTTGCTAACTCAGAGTTGGCATCTGGGTCAGCATCCCTGGACAGGAAACGCTGCCCAGAGCCACAGGAGTATGAAAAAACAGGCAAGAGGAGAAAGAATTGCTGAAGATAAACTCAGGATTATTCTAAATCTCTGCTAAAACAGAGAGCCATAGAATCAATTTCAGCATTTCTTCCCTCTAACAAAATTATTTTAAATTCAAAATTATTATAGTGGAACTCCTTAAGCATCTTATAAAGTACATATAGTCATAAAGTATAATACAGAAAAAACTCAAATAAATAAACAAGAATGACAATGAATCATGAAGTGGCCACACCCACCAGAAAACCAAGTGGGCTGCCGACAGACCTACTCTGTCCTCTCTGTTTCCCCAGATAAAATCCCTCAATCTCATCCCTAATGCTGTGATCAAACATCAGCTGCAGCTTCCGTTCCACCCTACCCAAATCTCCTGTGGATCACAGACCATCTCCTCCTGAAGTTCCTCCTCCCAGTCCTCACTGTATCCTAACATCCAACAACAGAAGCCATTCACTGTGAACACGACAGCTAGGAAGGCCAATGAAACAAACAACACAAGGTCATCACACTCCCCAAAGATCCAGAGAGGAAACAGAAATCTGGGAACAAATCATCCACCAAACAAAAACATACTCCGAAATCAGCACCTAGGTACATAATCATCCCAAACCCAGATGCCTAGACACCAGCATAAGAACATAAATCACTAATAGTTAGGGCCTCTACTAGAGCCCAGGAATCTTACAACAGCAAGCCATGAATATTCCAACACAATCGAAGCACAAAAAAGACTTCAAAACCAACTATATGAATATAATTCAGGAGTTAATTAGGAAATAAATAAATCACTCATAGAAATCCAGGAAAACACAATTAGAGGAAATGAATAAATTCCTTAAAGAAAATAGAAACAAATAGTTGAATAAAACTGTTCAGGACATGGAGATGAAATTAGAAGCAAAAAGAAAGCATAAACTGGTCCTACTGGGCCTGCTGCTCCACTGCTCTGGTTGAGCATTGGACCAGAGTGCAGGTCCATGGAATCCCTTAAAGAAACAGAAGAAAACAAACAAACAAAAATTTGGAAGAAATAGAGGATAAGACCAAGGAAAAGAAATTAGCAAACCTCTCTTAAATAAATAAATAAAAAAAAAAAAAAGTAAAGAAAGCCAAGACAAAACAATCAAACAGATAGATGAAGGAAATAATTCAAACAGTTCAAGACTTGAAAACTGAAATACAGACAATAAAGAAAATACAAACTGAGAGAATGCTGGAAATGAAAAACTGGGCAAATGATCAGGAACTACAGATGCAAGCATAACTAATGGAATATAAGAGAGACCAAAGGGAGAATTTCAGGAGCTGAAGATAAACTAGAAGAAATAGATTCATCAACCAAAAAAAAAAAAAAAAAATCTTAAATCCAATAACTCCTTAACACTAAACATCCATGAAATGTGGGACATCCTGAAAAGGCCAAACTTAAGAATAATAGGCATAGAAGAGCATGAAGAAGCCCAAGTCAAAGGTGCAGAAAATATATTCAAGAAAATCACTGAAGAAAACTTTGCCAATCTGAAGAAGGCCATGCCTATGAAAGTACAAGAACATACCAAACATCAAATATACTGGACCAAAGCAAAAAGACCCCCTTGACACATAGTAATCAAAACACCTTACATATAGAATAAAGAAAGAATACTAAGAGTACCGAAGGAAAAAGGCCCAGTAACATATAAAGGCAGACCTATCAAAATTATACCTGACTTCTCCATGGAAATGCTCAAGGCCAGAAGGTCCTAGGTAGATGTTCTATAAGTACAAAGAGTCCACAGATGCCAGCCCAAACTACTATACCCAGCAAAACTCTCAATCATTATAGACAGAAAAAAAAACCCAAGATTTTCACAATATGTATCCACAAATCCAGCCCTTTAAAATGTTCTGGAAGGAAAACTCCAACCCAAGGAAGTTAACTACACTCACAAAGACATAGGCAATATACAACCCCACTTCACCAGAACACAAAAGAAAAAGCAGGGCAAATATACTCACAATACTACCACCAACAACAAATCTAAAACAAACAAGAATTAAAAATCAATGGTCCTTAATTTCCCTCAACAATAATGGTCTTAACTATAAAAGACACAGGCTAACAAAATGGATACAAAGACAGAATCCATCCTGCTGCTGCATACAAGAAACACATCTAAGCCTCAAAGACAGACATTACCTTAAGGTAAACGGTTGGAAAAAGATCTTTCAATCTAATGGACCCAAGAAGCAAGCAGGTGTATCTATCCTAATATCTAACAAGTTAGATATCAAACCAAAATCAATCAAAAGAGATAAACAAGGTCACTTCATATTCATCACAGGAGAAATCCATCACAAATTCTCAATTCTGAACATCTATGCCCCAAATACAAAGACACCCACATTTGTAAAAGAAACACTACTAAACCTCAAAGCTTACATAAAACCTCACACACTTATAGTGGGAGACTTCAACACCCCACTCTCACCACTAGACAGGACCAACAGACAGAAACTTAACAAAGAAACAAAAGAACTAACAGGAGTTATGTCTCAATTGGGTTTAACAGACATCTATAGAACATTCCATCCAAACAAAAAAGAAATTACCTTCTTCTCAGCTCCACATGGAACCTTCTCTAAAATCAACCACATACTATGCAACATAACAAACCTCAACAGATACAAAAAAATTGGAATAGTCCCCTGTATCTTATCACCATGCTTTAAAGTTGGAATTCAACAACAACACACACTGAAGAAACTCAAAAACTCATGGAAACCGAACATGCACAATTGCACCATTCCTGGGTCAAAGAAGATGTAAAGAAAAAAATTAAGGACTTCCTAAAACTCAACGAGAATGAGGACACAACATACCTTAACTTATGTGACACCTTGAAAGCAATGCTACGAGGGAAGTTCTTTGCACTAAGTGCCCATATGAAGAAAGCTGAGGATAGTCACAGTAGAGAATTAACAATACAACTGAAAGCCTTACAACAAAAAGAAGCATCTAGTATCTGATGGAAACAGAAGCAGACACCCACAACTAAACATTGAGCTGAACTTCTAGAATCTAGTTGCAGAGAGGGAGGAGTGATAAGAAAAGGGGTCAAGACCAGGCTACAGAAACCCACAGAGACAGCTGACCTGAACAAGGGGGAGCTAACAGGCCCCAAGACTGATAGCTGGGAAACCAGCATTGGACTGACTCAAACCCCCTGATCATGGGTCTCAGTTAGAAGGCCTGGGCAGTCTAAGGGACCTCAGACAGTGGAACCAGGATGCATCCCTGGTGCACAAAAGAACTTTGGGAGCACATTCCCCATGGAGGGATACTCCCTTATCCCAGAAGCATGAGAGAGGGCCTAGTCCCTACACCAAATAACTTGACAGATTTTATTGATTCCTCCTGGAAGGCATCACCCACCCTGTGGACTGAGAAGCTGGATGGGATGGGAGGGGGTCAGGGGACATGAGAAGGAGGGCAGGTGGGAGGGAAGGAACTGGGATTGATATGTAAAATAAGAAAAATAATAATTAAAAAAGAAGAAAGCATAAATTGATGAAATCCTGAAATTGAACAGGATCTACAGATGCAAGCTTCACGGAATATAAGAAACAGAAGGGAAAATCTCAAACAATAATGATATGGTTGAAGAAATGGATTCATCAGACAAAGAAAATGTTAAATCTGAAAAATTGCTGACACAAAACATCCAGGATATTTGGGACACTATGAAAAGAACAAATATAATAATAAATAATAATAATAATAGTAATAGTAATAATAATAATAAAGGAGGGAGAAGAATATCAACTCAAGGGTACTTAAAGTACTTTCAATAAAATCACAAAAGTTGATACACAATCCAGCCAGTATAACTGGCCCCATGTCAACTTCACACACAAATACATCACTATCAAATTACAACCCTTCCTTTCTTATTTATCCCTGATATTTCACTTTAAAAGCATAAGTAATTTTGGAAGTCCCACAGTCTTTACTAACTCAAACACATTAAAACTCCAGTCTCTTTAAAATATCCAATCTCTTTTAAAAGTTCATGCTTTTCATCTGTGGGTTCCTCTAAAATTCAAGATTAAATACCATCTTCAAAAGGGACGAACCAGACATTGTCACAGTCTGAACCAAGTGAAACCAAACCCCAGCAGTATAAATGAGTCAATATCCAATTATCTGGGACTTACTTGTTATTTTCTGGACCCCTCCAAAGGGCGTGGTCACTTCTCCAGCTCTGCCCTCGGCAGCATACTGTTTGCCTTCAAAGCTCTGGCTGTCTCCACTCCACTGTTACTGCTGGTATTGGTGGTCATCCCACGGTAGTGGCATCTCCAAAATGCTGGGGTCCCTTGCTGCAACTGGGCTGCACTTTCACCAATAGCTTCTCAGAGGCTCTTCACGGTGCCTCAGCTTCTCTGCCTGACCCCTTCAGTCCTGGGCCTTCAACTCCCACTGAGGCTGCTCCTTCACCAATGGCCTCTCCTGGCCTCTCAAGGGGACAGGCCTCAGCTGCTCTCCATGATCCCAGTCAGGATTTCAAAACCAGCACCACCTGGGTGATGCTTATCAAGTCACATTGCCAGCACTAGGCTCAACGTGACCACCTCTGGCACATAGCTTCTCTGTGCTCTCGGGAAACATTTCCCAGAAGACTTCACCTCAGTGATTCTGGTCGCTTCTTAATTTCTCAGCTCCAGCTGACCAGTGTCAATTGTCCCAGTAAGGTAGCGATTTCAACTTTAGTAGTTCTGGTACCCTGTTAATCACAACTGATTCTTCAGTCCCAGCTAACCAGAACCACAGAATCTTAATTTAAAAAAATAAATGGCCCTGTCTGGTCTTTAAACTCCCCTCTGAAACTTCAGGAGCCAGGCCTCCATCTTCTGTGTTGCTCTCAACATTCTTATCTTCCAGGCTCCTACAGAAAGAGCATCCTATTGAGGTTTCAAAACTTAACGGCTTTTCTAGCCCGAAGTTCCAAGGTCCTTCCACAACCCTCCCAAAATCATGGTCATGTCTGCCACAGCAACCAGTCCCCTAGTTCCCCAGTCTACTGGTGTCAACCCGCCTTAGTTAGAGTTTCTATTGAAAAAAAAAAAAAAAGAAAGAAAGAAAGAAAACACCATGACCAAAAAGCAAGTTGGCAAGGTATGGGTTGATTTGGCTTATACTTCCACATTAATGTTCATCACTGAAGGAAGTCAGGACAGGAACTCAAGCAGGGCAGGAACCTGAAGGCAGGAGCTTCTTTCTGACTTGTTTCCTTGCTTCCCCTAGTTTGCTCAACCTCCCACCTTTTAGATCCCAGGACCTACCGTGGGCTGGGCCCTCCCCAACTGGTCACTAATTGAGATAAGGCCTTATAACTGGATCTTATAGATGCATTTCCTCAGCTGAGACTCATCCCTCTCCCATGACTCTAGCTTATGTCAAATTGACACACAAAACCAGCCAGTACATCAAGGATAGATATTACTTTGGGGTAAAAATTGGGAAAATAAAAAGATATTCTAAGCAAATGGACCTAAAAAGGACGCTGATATTTTAATATGTAAGAAAACAGACTTCAAGCCAAAACTAATAAAAAAGAGATGGGGAAAAACACTACATAATCACACAAAGATGGCATTTCCATTCTTAATATCTATGCCCCAACACAAGGTCACCCACTTTTTAAAAGAAATGTTGCTACAGATTAAATCACATATTGATCCTCACACAGTGATAGTGAGGGACTTCAATACCCCACTCTCACTAATGGGCAAAACTAATAGACAAAAACTAAACAAATAAATGCTAGAGCTAACAGATGTTATAAATGAAAAGAACCAAACAGACATTTTCAAAACATTTCACCAAAACACAAAAGAATATACCTTCCTTTCAGCACCTTATGGATTTTTTTTCCAGAACTGGTCATATACTCAGGCACAAAACAATTCTCAACAGATACAAGAGAACTGAAAGAACTCTCTGCATCCTATCAGACCATCATAGGTTAAAGCTGAGTATCAACAACAGACAGCTTACAAGCTCATGGAAACCGAGCAACTCTCTACTGAATGAAAAATGGGTCAAGACAGAAATAAAGAAATTAAAGACTCCCTAGAATTTAATAAAAAAAACATACAGCATATACAACTTTATGCTACACAATGAAGGAGGTGCTATGAGGAAAGTTTATAGCACTTAGTCCCTCATTGAAAAAAATGGAGAAATCGCATAGTAGCCACTTAACAGCACATCAAAAGGCTCTTGAACAAAAAGAAGTAAGCACACCCAAGAGAAGTAGGCAGCAAGAAATAAACTCAAGTCTGAAATCAACAAAATTGAAACAAAGAAGGAAAGACACACACACACACCACCACCACCACCACCACCACCACAAATTGGAAAGGAAGAAGTCACATTATGCAAAAAGAAAGCCTTTGAATTAGTAGGAATCAAGTAAAAGATTGAATGTCAGGACTGGAGGATCAAGAAGAGAAATTAGATAACACAAGCAAAAAAAAAATTTTTTAAAAAAATGTTAAAGCAAAGAAAAAGAACATGTAGGAAAAACCAATTCTTTTATTGTAAGCTTAAATATTATACAGGAAATCTTCCTTATACTAAGTAAAGAAGATCTTACAAGTACAATAACAACTCATAACACCAAACAGAAAGATCCAGAAAAGAAACTCCACCAGAGTACACCACAGGGGAAATACCAAATATATAAAACAAATACAAATATTGAGAGCTGAAATATAAAAAAACATCCCATATAAATGGAGAGAAATTAAAAGAATAAAATATGTAAAATCCCATTTCTCAATGGCCAGAAAAACCAGTAGCAATGCTTTTTCAAGTTCTAAGAGGCCATGACCAACAACCAAGACTACTATACCCAGCAAAATTATCTACTGGAAAGAGAAAGAACTTTTATGATAGAGATAGTAAAAAAAAAAAAAAGTAGTGGATGCAATTCTTTGAACTAAAGAGAGTAATAAGCACAGCCAAGCAACTCTAGAATAAACTAAACAGATAAAGCTATAATTAATGAAATACAAAGCACAAATAAGAACACAAACAGAAAAAATAAAATAACTACAATCAGTACACAACTTTCAATAACTGTCCTACTTATTGTCGTAGGCATCTATTGGTGTGATGAGCATGACCAAGAGAAACTTAGAGAGCAAAGGGTTTATTTCATCCTATACTCCCAGGTAACCATTCATTACTGTGGAGCATCAAAGCACCAACTCCAGGCAGAACTTGGAGGCAGGAGTTAAAGCAGAATCCATGAGGCATGCTGTCTACTTCCCTGCTCCTCGTGGCTTGCTCATTCTGCTTTCTCATGTAATCTAGGACCACTTTCCCAGAAAAGGCACTTATCATAGTAGACAGGTTCTCCCACACCAATCATTAGTCAGTAAAATGTCTCACAGTCTTGCATACCAACCAGACTTCTAAAGGAACTTTCTCAGTGGTGGTCTCCTTTTCTGAGATAACTCTAGGTTTGGGTCAAGTTGGCAAAACAAATTAAGACAGTTGACCTTTGACAACTTGCAACACCAATACAATACTATTAAACCAAAGCCTCTCCTGTCTTTGCTATACCAAAGATCTCATATTAATGTCAATATCACAACATAAAACATTCCAACTTTTAAAAGCCCCATACTCTTTAAAGATTCAAACACTTGAGAGATATTCCTAGAATATTTTACAATGGTGATATTGCTTTCTTCTTAGTCACAGCTGATTCCTCATCTCCAGATAACCACTTTCAGTTGATCTAGCAAAGAAAATGCTTCATTTCAGTGGTCTTGGTCTTTTCTCATCTTTGAACTGGTAATGTGTACTCAGTATCATTGTATGCTGGAAGTATGTAATTTGTTTGTTTCTTTTACAGGGGGTTACAACTAAAAGACTGCCTTGAATCTCAGGAGAGACTTAGGACTTCTAAACTGTTGAAAATGTGAAGGTCTAGAGTCATTAAAAGTTGGACTAAATGAACATTGCATTATGACATAAGTAGGAGCCTATTAAGGCCATTGAATAGAACATGGTGGTTTGAATGAGAATGTCCACCAAAGAGTAATACATTTGAATCTTTGGTCCCCAATTGATGGAAATGTTTGGAAAGGAGTAGGAGGTGTGGCTTGTAGATCAGATAGAAGCTCTTGCCTAATTCTCTAATGAGTGCCATGCCAACTTGCTTGCTGCCATGCTCCTGACCATGATGACCAGGGACTCCAACCTTCTGAACCATGAGCCTCAAACCAAATGCTTCCTTTTACAAATTTCCCAGGCATGATGTTTTGTCTCAGTGGGACAGTAAATAAGACCAGATCTGAACAGAGGTCTCTCAATATAAGAAAATTTAAAATGGTTAAGAAATATCTCAAAAACTGTCATCTTTAGAAATTGGGGAAATGCAAATTAAACAATGTTGAGATTTCCTGTTACCTCAGACAGAATGGCTAGTTTCAACAAAAGAACTGCCAAAAAAAAATATATGCTGCTGTTAAGGATGTGGGAAAATAGGAATGCTCCTTCATAGTTGATGAGACTGCAAACCAGCATAGCCACTCTGGGATAGAGAATAGAGAATTCTTAAAAAGCTAAAACTAAATCCACCCATATGTAATGGCTATACCGTTCCTATGCATGTTCCCAAAGGACTCTATCTATGTCTTATTCCACATAAACTTGCTCATCCGTGTTCATTGCTGGCCTATTGACAAAATCTAGGTAATGGAAACTGAGAAATGGGCAATGAGAATGTGATACATATACGCTATGGAATACTATTCAACTATAATTAAAACTGAAATCATGAAATTCCCAAGTAAGTGAGTGTACCTAGATCCAATTAATTTGGATGAGGTTAGACCAAAAAGGGCCAGCCCTACCTGTTTCTCTCTCATCTGTGGTTCCTAGGTCCAAATCCTCAGAGGTGAGTATATGACATGGAGTAACCACAAAAAACAAGAAAGTATAAAGATCCCAGGGGGAATCTGTGGTGGGAATATCAACATCAAAGTATTATGAAGAGGAAATGGGGGAAATGAGGAGAGGGCTGTAATTGAGGGTGAAGAAGAAAAGCCAAAGAAGGATAGAGGAGGGACAAATAACACCAAGCTTGTTTCAGAAAGCCTCAAGGAGTCATATTATTTTATAGTTGCCTAAATTACACACAATACATGTAAGTATATGTGTATCCATATACACAGCTTGAAGTTATCCCACTTGGGATGACAATGTCCCTAACAAAAGGCACAGTCTATCAAACAAAATCCCTGGTACAAACATGGGTAGCTTCCATTTGATCCGATAGTCAGGGGAACCATGGCTGTTGCAAGTTGGTTGTCTCTCAGAGGCTGAAGGTACTTCCCTATTGCTGAAACACACTGCACTCTTACAAAACAGGTGATTTGAGCTGGATCCAGCCTGAAAGTCTCCTTTCTATTGTCTAGTTCCCAAGGTACCAGAAAGTATTATGCATGCTGTGGAGGGAAGGAAGCAGTCCATAGTCCTAACCAGGTATGATGCCTACAAACCACAGGATCCAGCATGGCAAAACATGCCTAAATGTGCAATATTGGCACTCATGTGTTGTTGGTGACCAATAGCTGTCTAATCAGGCTCATGTCTTGCTAATGGGGAGGGAAAGTATGGCTAGCCAATCACCCTAGATTAGTGAGGTCATGAACCTTAAAAGAAAGCCTTACACTGCCACTTCACTATAACAGCAGAGTCTCTAACTACACTCTAAATTATATCCTTATACCTACGTATAAGTGTAGCTCTCACCCTTCATTAAAAATACTTCTCTTTACACCAACTGGGGACCGTGATGATAAAATACAACTGGACAAAGTGCAGAGATGAATGAATCTTTGGAAGCCCAGCATCAATAGGCATATTTACAACTCCTGCATTGTCTCAGTCACCACTCCATTGCTGTGATAAGATAGCATGACTAAGGAAACATATAAAGAAAGCACTTAATAAGGGGCTTGCTTACAAGGTCAGAGGGTGACTCCATGACCATCGTGGTGGGGAGACCCAGTGCTGAATAAAAGGCTGTGAGCTTACATTTGCAAGAAGTAGTTGATATGCAAAAGAGCTTCTGTGTTAGAAAATTAAACTGGCCATGTTTTTGTCTGTAGGTCAATTATTCACTAATGTAGGCCAAACTGTGGACCATACTACAGGTTCAATCTAATAACCACATAGTTAGTTATGGATGAGAAAATATTGCTGGGGCTTGAGAGATGACTCGGAAGTCAATAGCACTGGTTGCTCACCCACATACAATTCCAAGCACCCACACGACAGCTCCAAACAATAACTCCAGGGAATCTCACACCCTCCTCTGGGCTCTGTGGTGCACGCATACGGTGTACGCACATCATATACTGGTAAAATACCCACACACGTAAGATCGTTTAAAGAAAACCTTTTTAAAAGAAAATATAGACATCCAAAGCTGGCCTATTCAGGTGTGGATAAATGTTGTGGGAGGGCAGAATCCTCTTTGTGTCTGAGTGCTTCCTTGTTTAAAATATTAGGTTTTTACAAATTAGGATGCATCTTTCTCTTCCACTCTAGACCCTGTAGTAATAATTAACCCTTTTCTGCAGCTGATGGACTGACAGAAATTTTCTCTGCGGTGGAATGATCATAATTAAATTTCTCTTTGTGTAAGACCTCATGCTACATGTCTTCTAATGCAGTTCTGTACTGTGATTAAATATGAGACACTCTATTGCAGGGGATAAGGAGTCGTTGTTCGATGGACACAGAGTTCTAGTTTAGAGAAAGGAAACCGTTATAGAGATGGTAGCAAAACAATGTGAATGAACTTAATATTACTAAATTGTATGTCTAAAAAATTGTTAAAATCCTTAAGTTTATACTACGCCTATTGTGTCACAATAGAGATTTAAGTGGTGAATAGCTTCATCCATGTTAAAGAAGGAAATCAGTGGGGTCTGTTCTATGCCAAGAATGACTTCATGGTCATGACCGAGAGCCGAGAGGAGGCATTGTCTTACAGGTTCCTGGTTTGTGGCTTCCCAACAGATACTTTTAATCATGCCACTGTTTCACTGCCTGTGTGGCCGTCCTCCAACAGGAAATCCACCTGCCATCAGGGCACAGCACCAGCCTTTGCAAAGCTCTCGCCTCCTGCCCAAGTCCAGCTAAAACTACCCTGTTACATCTTTTAGCCTCTTCCTTGGAGGCAATTGTGGGAATTTCTCTCACAGCAATTGTTTTTTCCTCCAGGGCTCATGCCATAACTATGCTGAAATGCAGGATTTGAGGCTGGAAATATTTGGAGAGCGCTGTGACCTCCCCAACACTGGCATAGCAGCTGGCAAGGCATACTCATGAATGCTCTAGGTGGCATTGCCCTTTAAATCTCTCCAAATGCCATTCCTTGCAAACAGTTCTCCTCACTAAGGCCAGCTTGGAGTCTAAATGGAACAAATTTGTTAAGTCGTTTTTTGTTCTCCCTTGCTCTTTGCTGAAGTAAAATAGGAAAGACGGTTGCTCATCGACTATACTTACTATCTTACAATGTTTTAAATGTTACCTATTCTTTGAGGATTTCATACATTTGTATAATGGGTTGTGATCATATCTATTCCCTCACCTCTCATCCAACTTCGCCAAAACACTCCCCACTTCAACTTCTCAATTTCATATTCCCATTGAATTTTTTTTCCCCATGTACAACCCACTAAGTACAGCCATTGCTACCGGTATGGACATGCATGTTAAAATATTCACTGAGTATAGACCACCTACAAAAAGCCACCATGACTGGTAGAAGACAGAAAAGTAGCTTTTGAAGGACACTGCTAATCATAAAATCAGATCTTCTCCATCAGTGATGTACCACAGAGAAATAATTCCTAATCTCAGAACTTCCCCTCATAAGGTTGGATTTCCCTTCTTTACATAAGATGTATACAATTTAAGTTTTTTCTTCCAAAGTCCTCAGGTTTCTCCTGAATTGCAGGAGAGAACACTCAGATTGTTTGATTACTTTATCGCACGGTCCGTCGTTGTTATTGTGTTATCGTTATCAGGTTGAGGGAAAGTTTGTACTCTGAGCCTCGGAGCCACTATTGCTACATTTGTTGTCACCTCACCTTCGTTTGTCATTCTTCGCATTTATACTGATCTTGGTTATCCTGTTAGTCCCGACTTTACCAGCGTGACCTGTCTTTCCTTCTTGCTAATACCAGATAATTACTCTGATATGAAAAAAGGCAGTGCTGTTGGCTGCATTTAAGAATCCCATAAACAAGACAAGATTTTTTTTAAGAACAGAAATGCTGTTGCATTTCAATATCTCAATTAAATGTAGCTAACAAAGCATATGGTCAATAATTACCCACAAAGATAGATGTCCTCAATGTGTGGTTCCCAGTGTATCCACTTACTGCTCAGTGTTTTAAAACCAGGCTACTAAACAAAGGCACCTTAAGTTTGCATCAAACACAAAGATATTTCCTAGTTCTAATAGAGCATCTATTTTATTAAGCTTTTTTCTTTTAACCTCTCTTAAGTGGAAAAGACAATGCAAGGGTCAGAAGCCCCCATTATGCCAGGAGTGTGAAACGCACCCCACGGCTCCATCACATTGCAGATAGTAGGTCATGTAAATCCAGGAGTGGGAACCTTGCGCTGGGACACACAGGCCCAGAGAAGGGTGATTTTAATAGTAGAAATACCTCAAAAAAAAAATCAGTGTTTTGCAGCAGGCACACCTTGCAGATCACAGCCTGCACTTTATGCACAATCTCTAATCTGTTTGGGGCTCTAAACATCCCCACTTAGGGACTGCAGACTCACTGCCAAGCAAGACCAACCAGATTCCTAAGCAATGATGAATGCGAGGAAAAGAGGGAATAGGGCATCCATGCCATGGTAAACCTGTTCTGCCCAGAACCCCAAGGTGATGAAATGTGTGACTGTCACAAGACTCAGTGATACTGTTATAATTGGGATGTACAGGGAATAGATGCCAGATGCAAAAACAGTGTGCTTTGACAAGGGCTGTGTTGGAAGCAACTGCCAGCCTGTGTCCGCTGCCAACTCCACTCAGCTACAAATAGAAATGACGATGCACACTGGGCCACAGCCCTGGTAGTGTATTTCACCAACCACTGCCCAGGGCCGAGGAGGGTCTGGAATTCTGAAGGGCTCATGCAGTCTTCAAATCAGTGATGTACCACAGAGCTGTGCTATCCCATGATATGCAGGACTCGCTTGCATTAGTATCAGCAGAAAAGCATGTCAAACTGAGCCTTCATCCTTACCCCAGCCCTACAGAATCAGTATTCTTGGGGGAGAGTCCTGGGAATCTGCATTTTCAAAAATAATTCAACTTAGCTGTTTCTTATCTTTTTATTTTTATTTATTTGTTTGTTTGTTGGTTGGTTGGTTGGTTTTTGGTTGGTTGGTTTTTGGAGACAGGGTTTCTCTGTGTAGCCTTGGCTGTCCTGGAACTCACTCTGTAGATCAGACTGGCCTGAAACTCAGAGATTCACCTGCCTCTGCCTCCTGCATGCTGGCATTAAGGGTGTGTGCAACCACCACCCAGCATAACCGTTTTTTCTCAAGTGCATAGGTTTGAGAGCTAAAGGTCAAGCAAACCAATAAAAAAAAAATCCAATTACAAAGCAAGGTAAAGTAGGAGAAAAGCACATTTTGTTTAATTTTGGACTATAATAATTTGCCAGGTGTTGTATATGCACCATTATTTCAGCACAGCAATACTGGACAGAAACATGACCAGTTGCTCAAATTGTGAAACAAATGTTAAGGACAAGAAAGCATGGTACATATCTCTCTAGACTGTATTTCATGTCACTGCTTTCATTCACATTTGCAATAATTGTGATGACATGGAGAACATTAAAAAGAGTAAAAGTGGCAGCAGTTTTTTAGATGGGCCAAACATAGTGCTAAAATTTTACACCCATTAATACATTTTATCTCCATATCAATATTTAAGGTACTCTACTTACAATTTTACAGTCCTCACAAAGAAGCCATGAGACATTTAGATTCCCTAAGAACAGAAAGTTAATAAGTACCATGCATAGAAACAAGTCCATTCTGCCTGTTATTAAAAGGTGAGCCCCAACTCTGTGTAACTGTTGGCATGAGTCACTGGATCTGCCTATCAGCTGCACCACCATAGGAACACTACCTGTGACCTTTCTCCTTGGCCAACCTTGTCAGTTGACGAAGCAAATGGACCCGTCATTGACTCAGCATGGAGTCCCAGTGTTCTCTCTTCAGCAATGTTTACATGCTTATGCTTTCCCATACATGGCTTGCTGATGGGAATACAAAGATTAATAAAGTAAACTTGTGGTTCCTGCCATTGAGGGTAAGTGTTGGCTTATGCCAGTCTAGACTACCTCACTACATTCCATGACCAAAACCTAGTGATCTTAGATGGCCCCTTTTTTCCCATTTGTCAACCCTTGATAATAGGACAGCCTGATTCTTATTGCTTGCAAAGGTCTTAGGCTGAAATAAAGTGTGGTGTATGATTCTAACAGTTTGGTGAAATACATCGATGATCTTAACCTCTCAGTCTTTGCAAAGCTCCAAGACTTTTAGCAAATCCAGTTCCTTCATTGAGAATGGCATCTAACAGGCCGAGTTCACTGCGTCAGGAATAAATAGGAGACAAAAAAATGTCAGTGTCAGCTGGCTTTCTGTTTTTTGATGCAGTAACTGAAAGTCTAGAGGATTTCCTCCATATATTTAGATTCAGGGAGCCCAGTGAGACTAACAGAACTCACTCAGTGTTGCCGGTTCCTGCGCGCTTTAATCAGCCTCATATTCTTAGACATTCCTTCAGCGCTGTAGCAGGATGGCTTCCGGCAACCAAACCCCCCACCTCTTACTCTATTTGTTGGTGCAAATGAAAGATCGATCTCATTTTCTGATGTTCTCATCAGAATTCCAGGCCTGGGTCTCATGAGCCTAGTCTAGGAGCCAGCATGTAGCAATCTGAGTGTTCAGACTAGAAAATAGGCCTCTGTGAAGAGAATTTTGGGACACACAGTGCCTAACGGAAAGGAAGTTAGCAAGAGATGTTTCCCTAAAGGAAAAACATGGTATTGCTAGCAGAGGCTATGCAAACAAAAGACAAGTATACAAAGTCTCCAAACTGGAACTTTAAAACAACACTAATATCAAGAACAGCCACTCTCAATGCAGTCCCACGCCTCTGGCTGAGGAGCGATTGGCAGCATTGTCCTTACTAGGCAAGTCCCCACACTAACTTCTCAAAGTGCATGAACGGGAATGACACCGCCAGCCCTCTAGAACACTCTAGGTTCTCTGTGAGTACTGACACAGTGCGGAATGGCCACAGATGGTCACCCAGAGACAACCATACGACTGCATAGACTTCTGCAGAGAGCAATATGTGCTGGCAAGTGCAGCCAAAGTCCCCTTTCGAAGTCGCCCTGGAATTGTAGACCTTGCACTGGTGCCACAGGGCTTCCCAAGGAGGAAGGAGGCTGAGCAGGTGTCTGCAGTTAAAAGTCCACTCCCCTTCCACAACAGAGACATTAAGACCTAGATGCTGTGTGAGCAGCTATCTGTATCTCTCCCCTGCATAAACCGTTACATGGCCAAACATGCTCCCTACAGGTCTCCGTGATAGTCTGTTTCTGTATCTATACCCGCTTTGTTTCACAGGTTGCTGGAATTCTATCCTGTGCAGTGCCGCCAGAAAAAACCCATGCTTTCTATAACTAAGTCCACCAAAATGCACAACCCAGCTAGCATTCTCTGTAATCATTCCCTCGGCAGTGTGTGCAGCAGAAGTCAACACAGTGCCCGCCACACCTTGGAAACAAGGGAGGATTAGTCTCTTCCTGGGTTCACAGCTAGAGCTGACATTAGTGAAGCGGAAACAAATCCTGAAAAGAATAGGAATCCTTTTGAATGTATGCCTCCTGGGTGATCCAAAAAGCAGACATCGTTAACATGCATACAAAATTAATATATATATACTTCCTCACAGTATACATACCTCCTCAAGAGCTTAAGAGTTAACTTTTCTGTGACATCAAATATCTTTTCAATATTCAAGACACTATGAATAAATTTTCTTGTCTCCTCTATTATTTCTGGTACTGATCACTCAAGCAGCTAATGGCCCCAAACTATCTCTATTGTAACATTTTGTTCCCTTCAGCCTTTTCTTTAATTCATTTTTTAGACATCTATTGACAGCTTAAATTTACAGTCTACCTGGCATGTTTACTTGGGTAGAATCATGATTTCTGCATTTGTCTTCATTTTATTCAATAAATAAAAGTGGTGTGGTTTGTTCTTGAATCTTGGCCACTTGTACAATGTCCTGCTAAAGCAGTCAAAATATGAAGAAATATTTTTAAATTATTTTACACTCGATGAAAAGAAAAATTAATCTATTATTTTTCATTAACTCTTTAAAAAGTAAAACTTAGTTGAGATATTTCTACCTTTAATGCCCAAATGCATAAAATGACTATTATTTTAAAAGTAAAAAATTTAAAAATATACCTCTTTATGTTTTAAACTTAAGTCATGTGGATTACATTTGAGTTCACATATTTATGTGAGGTTTACCAGAGTCATAACTGCAGGTTTAAACCGCAGCACCAGAAATCTTTGTAACAAGTCCCTCAATCATTCCAGTTACAATCGGCAGATTCAATAAAATTTTCATTCAAAAACAAAGTAAGTTATCATTTTATTTATCCTTTAGCATTTTAGAACATTCCTTGGATATGCTGTCATATTCAATTTATTCCAAGGAATAAAATGCAAAATAATGACCTACATAATTTGCTTCTGGAACACTGATATGACTCACAAAGTATTTCCACATTAATTGGAGCCTGCTTGTTCAGCATTTTATGCAAGTATTGCCTTCGAAGAGTTCATTCCATTGCTGCACAGGTTTTTGAGAACATTGTTAAAATTGCACAAGTCAAGTCTTGAGCAACAACGATGAAGACCGTAAGGGAAAAAAAAGCATTTGCTAGCATTAGATTGCATCATTGCTCATTGTGTACCTATTATGTCATGTCAATTAAGTCATTTTAAAAACGGGATGAATTTTCTTGAAGTTAAATAGTTGTTATTTTTAACTGGCACAGTGTGTTCTGAACATGAAGCTCAACGTGAGCAATTTCACTTGATAGCTAAAAAAGACAAAACCTATTTTTATTTTTAAAACAATCTTATTTTGCATACCAATCCCTCTACCTCCTGTCCTCCCATCCCCTCCACCCTACTCCCCTGCCTTCTCCTGATGCCACTGGCATTCCCCATCCACTCCTCAGAGAGGGTGAGGCCTCCCATGGGGAATCAACAGTCTGTCATATCACTTGAGGCAGGACCAAGGCCCTGTATCTAGGCTGAGCAAGTTATCCCTCCATAGGGAGTGGGCTCCAAAACGTCAGCCAATGCACTAGGGATAAATACTGGTTCCACCGCTAGTGGCCCCGCAAACTACCCAAGCCACCCATAGTCATGGGATCCTCGGTTGCTAATATAAGAAGTTTCTTGAAACCTAGCAGCTTTGAGGGAGTATTATTATACATTCCACTGTATTCGTTTGTTAAGGGTCATCTCAGAATTTTTTAAATTTTTATTAGTTATCTCTTACCAACTTTTATCTTATGTGGCTTCTGTATATTTTACCTTTATGTGCTTCTGTAGTACACCATTTGGATCAGGAGTTAGATGGTCATGAGCCACCATGTAGGTATTAAACGATAAACCAGGGTCTTCTGGAAGAGTAGCTACTGCTCTTTGTGGCTGAGCCAGCTCTCCAACCCTATATCTTTCTAAACACAAATATTTTTATTAATCCTTTGATAATTTCATCTGATATATTAATCATATATACCCAGATCCTTCCCTTAACTCATCTTGGTTCCACCTCACTTCCTTATCTCCACTAATTCATGACCTTTTAATAATAATAATAATAATAATAATAATAATAATAATAATAATAATAAGACAGCAGCTCAAAAATGTGCTACCTAAATATTCTGGGTGTGGAGCCATTTGCCAGAATTTGGTTGACTCTCTTAGTCAGGGCTTCTGTTGCTATAAAGAAACACTATGACCATGACCATTTTTATAAAAGAAAACATTTAACTGGAGCTGGCTTACAGCCTCAGAAGTTTAGTCAATTATTATTAGGGCAAAAATTGTGGTGGCATGCCAAGCACATGGTGCTGGAGAAGGAGACATCTTGGTCTACATGCAACAGAAGGTGACTGTTAACCACACTGGATGCTGCAGCTTGAGCATATGAGACCACAAAGCCCATCCCAACAGTGACACACTTCCTTCAGCATGGCCACACCTACTCCAAAAAGACCACACCCCCTAATATTGTCACTCCCTATGAGCCAAGCATTCAAATACATGAGTCTATTGGGGGCCACACCTCTTCAAACCACCATAGTCAACCTAAATGAAGTCACATCCTTAAAGAAAACTGACCCTCTCTTCCCACAACTGGCAGCTCTCCATAGCTCCTTTCCTAGTCCATACTAGAATGTTAACTGGCTTGATAATGTGTAGGTATCCACAGCTATTATGAGTTCATGAGTGTAGAAATCCTTGATCTTTTCAGGAGGATGTGTGATATAAATGTCTAAGTTCTGTGTCACTTCTCCACACTATGACCAGTTGTGAATTTCTGTGTTAACTGCCCTTCATTACACAAACACACACACACACACACACACACACACACACACACACACACTGTCTTTGCTGAGATCTGAGAGCTGCACTAATCTATGGCATAGAAATACAATTATAGGGGACAATGACATTTATGAAAATAATAGTAGTAGGTGTACCCTTGGGGCCCATGAGCCTCTAGTCATACATATGTGACTCTGTGTGTGTGTGTGTGTGTGTGTGTGTATACATGTTTCTACCATAGGTCTTAAATGCAATAAGTAAGTAATTGGTTATCCCCATAACATTGTTGCCCCTATTGCACCCATGGGTGTATCTTGCCATGCTACTCATTATTGCTGATCATAGGTTTGTCAGGGATTAGGTACAATCCTTGCTGGGAAAAAGATGCCATTAGGGGAGGGATTTGGGCTCTAAAAAAACTAATGACATTCCCAGTGTGCTCTATGGCCTCCTATTTGTAGTTCAAGATTTGCGCTGTTGGTCATTTCTGCTGCAATGCTTTCGCTCTGCCATCATAGACTCTAACTCTCTGGACCATAAGCCCGAATAAATGCTTTCTTGTGTAAGTTGCTTTGGTCACAGTGTTTCATCAGAGCAATAAAAATGGAACAAATGGATACAGTTTAGGTAAAATTACTTTACTTGGGGTAATAATGCTTCCCCCAAGAACCATGGATTATGTAACCAAACCCCAGTAAAAGCCATAATAAACCTCCATTTGAATTATTGAGAAGGAAGATCCAAAGGACTCATAAAACAATGTGAGCTATTGTTGTCGCCCTCCAGAGGTTGAGCAAAAGCCCCAAAGCCTCCTCTCTGAGGGCTAGCTTCATAATATTGGAAGTGCTATGCAAGCTGGGAAGAAGAGGAAGAAACCAACACTCCTAGGCAGCTGTGATGCCCATGAGCTACAGTAATGATAAGATACCATGACAAGATACCCTGGAACTGAAATAGTAGCACTCTTATCTTGGCGACAGCCAGTAGCTATCTGAGAGCATGAAAGATTGACTGAACAGGAACAAAGCCATGCCAGATTCTGAAAACTTAACCAAGTCAATCACCGGCAGCTAATGAAGTCATGTGTCCCCATGGAGGACCCATGGCCGCCACTTTCCTAATCTAGGATAATTCCCAACTGCATTCTAAATACTCATACCCAGATCATTGTTGCTCTTGCCCCTCATTAGAGACCACTTTGGAAAACTGCAACAAGTCGAAATGCCTAACCCACCACACATTTGGTTCCATTTTTCTATCATGTCTCCTCATTTAAAAAAAAAAAATAAAAGAAAATACCAATATTATCATAATAAAAACTTTTCATAATATATTAAACTGGAAAGAATCAGAGAAAAAAAGTAGCATGACCAATGTTACTAGAGTTGATGGACTTTTACTTTTTTTTTTTTTCTTCTTGAGTTTCTAGTAATGACTATTAGAATTTGAAACTTCAAAATACAGGAAAGGCTTCGGAGTAATAAGCTAATGTGTAACTAGAACTCTAATAATAAAAAAGTAAGAGTACTGGCCTCCAATTTAATGTCTTATAGAAAGAAACATTTCATCTATTACACAATAAAACTGAGTGCATCTTATCACAAAATATAGCAAATGACACCTCATTATTTTATGAGATTCATAGTTTAGTGGCACTAAGAGCAAATCAATTTCAAGAAGAACATATTAAAATTGTCTTAAAGAAAAACAATTGTCAAATGCCAACACATCAACTTTTCTATTTATTCCATTCCAGTAAAAATATGTTACAAGGAATAACCATTCCCTTACACAATTTCAAAGTATAATTTTCTTTCTTATACTACTTGTACATAGTATTAAAGGACTACTTGGAATTTTAAATTTGACTTATCGAGTACTTATAATGTACTTTAGTTGAATGTGTTACATGGAGGTTCTTGATCAGAATACAGAAATAAAAGGAGGAAAGGGAAGCAAAACAGCTTGAAATAAGAATTAACCATAAATTTCTTCCAGATAAGCATATCAACTGTTATAAAACAGTATTCAGAAGTTCTTACCTTAGATATTAAACACTTCCAGACTTGGCCTCCTGCCCTGTTTATGAATCTGCTTAAGGTCACTTCAACCATCTTTGCCTTAGAAACCTCCTTAAAGTCCTCCTCACTGGTCAGCATATTTATGAAAGAGGAATGGTCATAGCACCATCTCAGGGCTACAGTGATGGCTAACTGACACCCCACACTTGGTACATGTACACACTCAGTAGATTCCACCTGCTGTCACTTATATAGACAGTGATGAAGGCTGTATACTTACTAGGTAAATTTGTGAGAAATTAGACTGCTCCAGAACATGCTGAACTTCTCTCTTTTAGTCTAGTTTCTTAAACCAATCCCATGCCTTGCTGTTTGTGCTACACCGGATTTGTCAACAGATAGTGCCACACATAGTATGGACCCAAGATGGAAACTTTAGAAAACCAGTTGAAACACAGAGTGAGCATCAATGTGCTGCTGCCTATTCCTCTGGATCCCTAGAATCCTCCCTTTTAATTTTACTCCCTTCTTTCCACATCTGGGTTCCATTCAAGATGCTGAAGGAGGAATCCATGGACCATCCATCCTCTTGGCATGCGCATCAAAGTCCATCATATGACAGATTCAGAATCATCTCCAAATCACTTTCAAATGTGAACACATCTGTCCCCACTCATTCAATGATCAGCAATGGCACAGTAACCATAGTACAAGTCCTACTGGAAGTAAGATGTGTGAGCGGCATGGAACCATGGGTCTGGAGCAAGTCTGAAATGTGCAGACCTCAGAAGGTCTGGTATATGCAGGGGATAGTCCTCTAGAAGACCCAAATTCCACACCTTGGGAAGAGCTCCCTGACTGGATCTTCTATGGGAATTCAGGGTTCACTTGACTACAGCTGAAGTAATAACTTCAATAAGCCCCAATGGGGCCTCACTGCCACCTCCGCATAAAAAGAATGAACTATCAAAAAAAATTTTTTTGAGTCTTCAACAAACAAGCCTCAGCTGAAGGTCACAAATCTCACTGCTGGGTGAATTTTTATATTTTTCAGATTTTTATTTTATTTTTTTCTTATTTTTCATATCAATCCCAGTTCCATTTCCCTGCTATCCTCCCATGCCCCACCCCAAGCCCCCACCATCCCATCCCATTGACATTTGGGGGTTAATTTTTTACAGTGTTTAATGGTCCACAAGTTTATGTAATCAAGTGTGCAAAAGCATTCTAAAGATATTATTGGATTATATTGTCATAGTGTACAAAATTTTTCTCATTTACTTAAAGCTCAATAGATAGATGTCCTTTTGTTTATGCAGCATTTGTTAATGCACAATTTTTTAAAAAAATCATGTCTCAGTTTGCCAAGGAATAAAAATGATTTATTGTTCATTTTTTCTATTGATCAAATAAATTGGCATCATTAAAGGCCCTTCTAAAGCCAAAGCAAGGTGTTATAGCATTCATCTAAAACTGAATAGTTACAACGAGCATAAACTACACGTGAAACAAAAAGTCACATGGAAATAACCAAAGTTTTCTCAGTATGTAAAGATTAAATATAATAATTTTCAAATACCAAGGATTGCCACAGGCTGCATTTTTAGCTTTTGAGTTATTGATGATTTGAGGTTAGATATATAACATTCTGTGTAGGTGCTACACACTTACTGTATATACAAATAGCTTTGAAATTAAAATAAAGAAATTCAAATTAGGTTTAAAATACATAACCTAACAATACTGATATGACCTAATTATAATATTATCTATAATACTATTATAATAACATCTATAATAGTGACAGGAACTATGGTTTTGCCTTTAATTATTCTATATAACTAATTAGCAAATTGGCAAACAACTCTAATATTGTCCCATTTTGTTACAGTTTATGCAAATGGATGTTTGTATCTGATGGATGCATAAAGAACTACCTAAAATTACACATTTGAGTATCTGAAAAGGAGTTAACCCTGGGGAATAGGATACAAAGAAAGGTTAGAAGGAGGAGAGCTTTATTTTCTCCTTCTACAATGATACATTGTATAATCTTTGTAACTGTGTGAATGATTCACTCTTGTAAATGTTTTCAATAGAATAAATTGTCAGAGCTGAATGATGGAACCTCAAATGGCTTCATTTATATTTAGTGCCTAGAACAATGCTCTGCCCAAGGTAGGCTCTCAGTAAACAGTTGTTAAATGAATAAATTAAGTCATCACATTCAGCAAGGGTTAGTACATGAGATGAGGGAAGAGTTAGTGTTGTTTGATTTCACCATAAAGAGATCTCAGTTGTGATAGGACTGACAGCTGACATTTGCTTTCCAGGGACACATCATAAAAAGACTTTGTTCGTATTGTTCTTAAAAAGCTAATAATAAAATTAAATTAGCTATTACAAAAATAGGTTTAATTATATATTTAATCACTGGTAGAGTTTTTTTTTTTTTTCCTTTAGAGAAACATGAAAGACCTTACAGTTTTAAAATGGAGACTACACAATACTATTTAGTTTTGGAACACCAAAGTTTTGAATGTACCACTTTCTTTCTTTTAATGTCTTTCAAATAAAATTTCAGAGAGAAGATAGTTTGCCATTAAATAAAATGGGCTTCTAAAAATACCATCTCTGAGATGAGCCGGGTCTTATGTCAGATTGGAAATATAAGCTGATTTAAATCCATAATGACTACAAAAAGAAAGGCAGATTCCAGACATATTAGGTGGGATTGTAATCACGATAAAAAGTAAAAGATCGAGCAGTCACAGACCGTGCTGGAGGAGTCCTGAAGTCAGTGGAGGAACTCCCATTCCTGATAGTAGGAAAAACAAAGACAAAGACAAAAAACAAAACAGAAAAAATCCATGACATGCATCGGATTCTACCAGTCTTGATATTGGCCAAAAGTCGGTCCTGGAAAGAACTAGCCTTTGAAAACAAATAACGTGAAATTTAAATGTGCATTTTAGACCTACTAAAAATGTACTTACAACCTTAAACTAAATATCAATTTACTATAGTATTTGCTCGGAGAAAGACAATATGGAAAGAATATGGAGCTGAGTCACAGAATAGAAGAAAATAATAGCAAAAACAAAACTCACATTTTGTAGTTCAAAATGCTTTTTTACACTTTGTGTAAACCTTGGACTTTGGATGATAGTGTGGTACAAATAGTACCACATTTTTCTGTGCCTGGGGTGTGAATAGTGAGAGGCTGTACATACTGTATACATGATTGCTGGACGTGGGTACAGTCAGACAGAGATGTAAGCTACTTTTAGCTCACTTTTGTAAGGACTTAGAACTAATGTAAAATATAAAGTATTTATGTTTTTAAAAGACTGGAAACCCATGGTCTATCCTCCAGACCCTGAATCCAGGCAGAAGCTCCAGATGCAAAGCACCAACCCTACCCCTCTCCAGGTAAGGACCCTAGACTGCACCTTCGACTCTGCCCACTCTATAGCCCATGCTCTGGCCCACATCTCCAGGTAGGGAACTCACTCTTGCTGGCAACTCCACCCATCAGTTCATCTTGCTTTCTGCCCCCTGTTCCCATGTACGGAATCTAGACTCCCACAACCAGCCCCTGCCATGCCCCATAACAAACCACATCTTAGGACACAAAGCAAGTCTGGAAAACTAAAACAACACCTTTCATCCTATTTGGCCACCATAAATTAAAATGGAATAAACAGCAATAGAAACCAGTGAAACAATACAAATTAACAACACATGCCTGAATGACAATGGGATGGAGGAAGAACTACATTTTAAATTTCTAAAACTGAATGAAAATAAAAACATAACATCAAAATCTCCTAGAAACATGAAGGCCACACTAAGAGGGAAGTCTACAGTACTTTGTGCCCATATAAATAAGTTGGGAGATTTCAAATCAATAACTTAAAGATGTACTTGACAGGGTTGTAGGCATTAAGACCAGCAATTGGCAAATGGATCCACGTGAAACCAAAAGGTGGTAGGAACATAAATTGGAAATCATTGCAGCTCTTTCTCAGAAGCTGGAAATAGGAGTATGGACTGCTCTTTCAGAGGACCCAGGTTCAATTCCTCCCACCCACATAATGACTTATAACAGTCTATACCTCTAGTCCCTGGGAACCCCACATTCCCTGTGGCTTTCTGCAAACACTGGGTATCATGGTGCATAGAGATTCATGCAGGGAAAAAATGTACAAATAAAAATAAATTTTAAGATATATTTTACATAAAAATAAAGCTTCCACGTGATCCTGCTATACCACTCGTGACATACATACAGGGTACTGACTCTGTATCTATTGTAGATATACTCTCTCATCCATGTTCATTGCCGCTCTGTTCACAATAACCAGGAAATGGAAACAGCCTATAAGCCAATCAATCTGTAAATGGATGATTTAAAAGATAATACATTTACACAATAGGATATCCCTCTGCTCTGAAGAAAAAGAAAATAATGAAATTCCCAGGTAAACCGATTGAACTGAAAATATTCATCCTGGGTGAAGTAACATGGACCACTTGTGGATGTTAGCTTTGAACAGGTATGTGTTCTCATTTTGAATACGCACAGATGCTGGAGAATTAGTATGGAACCATGGGGAAGGGGCCTTTCAGTCAAGGGAAGAGAGAAAGCAATAGTAACATGCAGGGAAGGGGAAAGCAGGAATAGTCAACTGAAAGGGTCTAAGGGTGGACATTGTAGGACAGGGCAGGAAAGGGAATACAGGGAGGATAACTAACACCACATAGCTTCTGATTAAGTCGTATGAGAAACAACCACTGCAGAATCTTCCTAAAATATAAACCTATACATACGAAAGAAGAGCGTAAATGAGCTTACTCTCAAGGGGCAGCAATACCCCTACTAGATGCCACAAAACACCAGCCAAAAAGCCTAGTGTCATGAATGAGGTCCAAATTGTAGGGTTCCATCGGGCCCCTCCCCCTTGAGAACAGGGAACCACAGAAGAGGGGTAAGAAGAGTTATAGGAGTCACAGATAATGGGGGACACCTGGAGAACATGCCCACTGAATCAGTCACATGGGCTCACGTCGAATGAAGTGACAGGCACCAGGTCCTGCAAGAGTCTGCATCAGGTTCTCTGTGTTACAGCTGTTAGTTTGGCGGTTTTGTGGGATGCCCAACAGTGGAGACGGTGTGCCTCTGACTCTTTTGCCTCTCTAGGGACTCTTCCTCCTATGGGTTGCCTTGACCAGTCTCTTGATATGAAGGGTCTTTGCCTTGCCTTATTGCAGCATGATAAATAAAAGACCCAGAGGCAGGCATTGGGGTTCAAGCTTCAAGCTGAAGATCAGAGAAGCAAAGCAGCCAAGCCAGTAGATCTTGCCTCTACCCAGCTGAAATGGCAACCCTGTCCCCATGCATCCTCAGGGGCAAAAAGCTCTCAGTTCCTGTCTCCCAGGTCCTTTATTCCTTTCTTCACCCAGCCTTATCACTCCTGTCTGCACCTCCTTAGTGCTGGGATTAAAGGCGTGCAATCCCAGGTGCTGAGATCACCTTTGTGTGAGGTGTGTTTCTTTTAGGACTGGATCAATCTTGTATAGTCAGTGTGATCTTGAACTAACAGAGATCCACCTACCTCTTAATCCTGAGTCCTGGAACTTAAGGTGACTGCCACCACTGCCTGAATTCTATAGTTTGTGGCTGACTTTATTTTCTGAATCCTCAAGTCACACTTTAATAAATCATAAATAATATATCACCACAGTTTGTCGTGTCTTGTTTTGTACTGTGTGGCTGTCATCTTTTGGAGGCCTGCTCTTTTCTGAAGAGGAGATGGAGACAGAGTACATCTGGGACAGAAGGAAGGTAGCAGAAAGCTAGAAGGAGTGGAGAGAGGGGAAACTTTGGTTGGGATGTATTGTGTTAGGGAAGAATCTATTTTAATTTTGAAAAAATTTAAAAGAAGAATGACATATGTCTTTTGGAATTGTTGGACAGAGATGTCCCACAGACCCTCAAATGTTTCAGACTAGTGTCATTGATTACCCTGCAGAACTTGATAGTTAAGACCCTAATATTGTTGAAGACATCACACACTGAAGTCACAGAACATGGAGAAATCAAGCTGGTATTGACCTGGATGGTTTATTCTTCCTGGCTAGCTTTCATGGTGCTGAAAAATACTGTGGGTGTAAGAGAAGGAGTAAAAGAACCACCAATCTTACCCAGCTCTGAACACTGAGAAGTACAACAATAACCAGCCTGGCAAGATTTGTCCACTGGTTCAATAGTGGCAGGATTGCCATGATAGTAACCAACCACTTTCTGGTGGGATTTAAGGTCCATTCCACATGATAAAGCTCATATTTATCACAATAATTAGTGCCAAGAGCCTAGACAAGTCATGAGACCTGAGGAAGAACCTACTACCAATATACCACTAATGGGGAATAGTATGGAAACAACACCTAACAACTCTTCATTGATAATTAATTAATTAACAAGTATTGATTACTGTGTCACTCAAACCCTAGCTGAGAAACTTCTTTTTACCATAAATGATGATTTACACAGAGAGTCACAGCTGGTCAAAGTGTAGAGAATTAGTAACAATACAATGTTCAACCTTAAACAGGACTTCTGTGTCGCAGTGAAGCATCAAGACTCCGGGATCATTGCAGAAGAGAGACTTGGGAAGGGTCAGATGACAATGAAAAAATGTTTTCAGATACAATACACTGGTTGTACCTATATATTCACAGCGTTTGTGACAGCATACACAAAACCTTCACAAGCTCAAGGCTCAAAAGCAAACAAACAAAAAGTCCTAGCACAAAGCAGAGAATTAGACATAGAACCGCATTCCTAGCACTTTGGGCAATCAATAGCTACCTGATGGGGATGGCTTTCTTTCAAGCCCTGGTCCCTCATAGGTCTAACACTCAGATGCATGGCCACCCACTTAAGATTAGGTCAAAATATTGTTTGGATATGGAATGGGTGGTGGATCTAGGAGGAGATGGGAGAAGAAGAAGAAATGGATCAAAATAGAACATGCAAAAATTTCAAAGAATTAATTGGAAGTAATACATGTGTGTATGCATGTTGTCTAAAATGTTATAAAAACTAAAAAAAAAACTGAAAGATTAAAATAGGAAGAAAGAAATTCAGAATCTTCTTTGGATAATTTCCTTAAACTATGACACTCTTAAAAATGAATCACTTGACCACTTAAATTTGTGACTTCCCAATATTTGATTAGCATGGATTAACCAGTTAGTCATTTCTCAGTTTATACTTGATTCTTGTTATCAAATTAAGAGAAATCAAATTAGGAGGGCTCTGAATCAAGTGGTTGAAACATCATGCTCTCTCAGAAGGAAATTGCATTTGTCTGAGCTTATACTTCACTTACCAGACCCTCCACAATAGCACCAAAAAATGTTTGGCCAATGTCAATCTCTCCAGTCCCCCCTTCAGCTAACCCTTGGCTACTCTCATTTTAACCTTCCATGGTGCCTTTATTCCTTAAAATGTGATTGGGTTCCAGCAACCTAAACACTTTGGTTAAGAATTCCTGAGAAACTTACTTTCTACCCTGAAAGACTAAAAAGAAGGGGGGGGGTCTCCATGAGGTAAGAGCTGAGTTCATGTCTATAGTCACCACAAGAGAGCTCTTGGGAGTAGCCACACATATGTCATAGAGGCTATGCTCAACACAACAACCTTCTGGAACTTTCATTTTCTTGATAACTGGAAATGAATGTATTTGGTATTTTTTAATGAGTCTCGAGCATTCTAGCATGATGAGCTGTGAGATTTTTATCAGGTGTAAAACAGTTGGTGTGAGTATGAGGTAAAGACCTTTGTAAACTTAATATGTTTAGGAAGAAAACGCTATTAAAATTATGGATTGCAAACAGGGTATGGCATTTTCATTCTGATTTCATTAATTAATATTACCCATTTTTATAAATTCCACATTGTGTTAAGAAGGAGCAGAAGAAACTTGAAGGATCCTACCAACTCTATTTTTGACTCACCAGTGACTTTTGCCATGAAGGCCAGTTACTTATGCACTACCTTCTTCAGTCCCCACCTACTACAAAGGACATGCAGTTGTTCCAATTATTTTTGATCACACAGTTCTTCGACTTCCTTTGAAGAAAAGAGCCACCGATATAAGGCTTCGGATATAGTTTTAGTATGTTTCATGTTTCTCCTTTTTTTTTTCAGATAACCATTTAAATGCTTGGAGTCTTCATAACCTAAGGCAAAAGTATTTAAACGCCCTCCTATTCTCTTTCTCACTGAGAACTACACTGCTACCCTGTTCTCACCTCACATACATATCTCCCCTGTTGAAACCTTACCCACCCTACAAAACTTCCTGGATTACCCACAACCAGATGTGCTCTCACCCCTCTGGAACCAAGCATAACTTTGTGCTTTTCTTATGGTGATTCACACTTTGTGTCCCATATTAATATGTTTGTCATATTGCCTCCTGCACAGGACAGCACAGGGTTTTGGGTTTCTTTCATTTCCTTTGCCTACTGTTCTACAGCTATTAAACATACTGTATTTTTCTAAATAACTAGTCTCTAAGGTTTGAAGTAGCAGACAGTTTGTTTGTTGGCTTGCTTAGTTTTGTTGTTTAACTGGGTTTTTTTGTTTGTTTCTTTTGGTTTTTGGTTTTGTTTTTTTCATTCTTTTTTTTGGGGGGGGGGGTGGTTGGTTGGTCCTGGTTTTAGTTTTCAGTTTTTATTTTTGCTTTCTGACAGTTTGTTTTATTTTTTGACAAGGTCTTTCTACATAGCCTTAATAGGCCAGGAATTTACTGTGTAGCTCAGGCTAGCCTGAATATTTGAATGGTCCTCCTGCCTTTGCGTCCCAAGTGCTGAGATTATGGGTGTGACACAGGCTACCTGGCCTCTCCAGTTCTTGAGGATTTTTTGCTGTTTTCTTTTCTTTTATTAAAATTATTTTTTTTTTCATGCAATGTATTCTGATTATGGCTTCCCCTTCCCAAACTCCTCCCAGTTCCTCCCATTCAGATATACTCCCTTTCTGACTCGAATTAGAAAACAGACATCTAAGAAATAATGATAAAATAAAACAAAACAAAAAAAGTAGGAATCAGACAAAATGGAGTAAAAGGAGGCAAGAAAAAGCATGAGACATACACATAGATGCAAAAACTTACATTTGCATACAGGAATCCCACAACACAAAGCCAGAAGCAGGAAAATATACGCAAAGGACCTGTAAGGTTAAAAAACTAACTAATTAATTTTAATAGCCCTGACATGATGGGAGATGCCATTCTGTAAATATGTTTCTCACATTGGTTAATGAATAAAGCACTGTTGGCCAATAGGAAAGCAAGATGGGCGGGACTAGGAGACGAGGAGGAGAAATGAAGAAGTGGGAGGGATCCAAGATGGAGGACAGACTGAACAGAATGCCAGCCCCTTTCCCCGGTAAGATGAGACCACGTGAAAGTACTTAGATTCATAGAAATGGGTTAATAATTAAGACAGAGCTAGCTGATAAGAAACTAGTAACTGGCCAACAGCATTTATATCTAATACAGAGTCTCAGTGTGTTATTCAGGGCTGGTGCAGTGATGGGGCCAAGCCAGAGGGAAAAACCTACTCATAACACTGACACAACATAATGGGACAAGGAACCTCCAAAGATGCCACAGAGTTCATTTCCCCTTGCCCATCTACTGCTGCAATGCACCCTATCCTTAAGAGTGGTTTGTTCCCCATCAATACTCCTTTGTAGAAAATCAAATTTTCATTTGCAAGAGGACAATGACTTAGAGATAGATGGCTTCTGGGTTAGGGATGGGGACATGTGTCCACTTCCCCTTTCAGCTCTAAGACTCTGGTCCAGACTGCTCAGGACCTGGGAACACTGCCTCAGTCTCTGTGAGCTCATGTGTGCGTAGTGTGTTGTGTGTAGACGGCCTTGATTCCTTGGCGGCCTCCACTCTACTTCCTACACTGTTTCTGCCTCCTCTTCTGCAAAGTTCCCTGAGTCCTAAGAGGAGATTGGTAGAGACATCCCTTTTAGGACTGAGTATTCCAAGGTTTCAGACTCTGCACACTGGATATGGATCTCTGTATTTATTTCCATCCACTGCGGTAGGAAGCTTCTCCAGTGATGGCTAAACCAGGCCCGGATCTGCTGCCCTGTCCTGTGTCCTGCTACGCTTTGGAGGGAAGAGCAGAACGTTTTAGATGACGGCAACAGGCTGGAAGCTTCAGATGCAATCAAAAGCGCTGAAGTCTTTGTTTCATTTTCTCGACAGCACACCAAAGGGCTTTCAAGGTGCTTATTTCTGGAAGAGTTGGTTCTTTTGTGAGGACCTACCTCAACCACACCCAACACCTCGTTCTTCCCTGACCCCTAAAGATTACCTTGCAGAGTCAGTCCTGGAATTAGGAGTCAAACAAAAGTTGCTTTGCTTTCCTGTTCCTTTGTCTTTAAGAGAAATGTTAGCGGGACTAATACGTATGCATAGTAATAGATCAATACACAGAGAGATACAGGAAGAGGAATAGCTCATTGACTCTCCCTCCCCCAAGGAAAAATTATAGACTCTCAAGGAAATGAGTTAACTGTCAACAAGTCTAAAACAGAAGTGGACTACCCAAAATGTAGTCCGGTCTGCCTTTTGTGTGTAAGGGATCATAAACAAGTCACGTAATTGTCTATGGGCCTCATCTTCAAATTATCAGTTGTTTCTGTGGTTTATCTGCTTCACGTTGTCATGAGGCCCGGGTGGGATGGAATCAAAGAAAGAAGGGCAGACTGTGTGCAGAACTGGGCACAAAACAGGTCAGGGTTAAATATTAGGGCGTGGCTCTGGAATCAGCCTCTAGGCTGGATCAACGCTCTGCCCTGCGCTCCCAATAAAAACCCATCTCTGACACCCTCTATGTAACAAGAGAAGACAAAGGAACATGAAAAGAGACTTTGAGAGGAGTAAATGAGAAAATCTGTGAAAAGCACTTGGCACTGTGTCTATTATTATTGTAACGCTGTGGCTTCAATAAGAATTTTGTTAAGACTTTTCATTTCTCACATAACTTGAAACTGCATGACATGATGCGAGCACATGGTTTTTATATATAAATCTCCTTGAAGGGCTGAAATACTTAGAAAATTTTATGGAAAAGAGTTTGTATCTAACTATTGCATCACACACTCCAGATCTCTTAAACAATGGTAAGTACAGGGAAAGATTTTAAAAGTCAAACTATCTTCAACATGCAAACTAATTCTTGCCATTCAAACATAAATATGAGGCAGGGAATGGTAGCCCACATCTCTAATCTCATCACTTGGAAGGTTGAGGGAGGTGGATCTTTGTGTGTTTGAGGCCAGCCTGGTCTACATAGCAAGCTCCAAGCTAGCCAAGGCTACCTAGGGAAACACTCTCTCAAAACAACAACAAAGTAAATATAATTGTTTTAGCCCCATGAATGAAATTTGACTTTTGACTGATTGATGTTACCAATTATAATACAATGTTCTCTCAATCCCCATCAGTTTATGCCATCTTTATCTCAACCATTCCACTTCTGGGTATATCCATGGAAGATGAGATGATTCCGTGTGCCCTACAACGTGCTATTCATTTTGGGTTAACAAACTCCACCGTAAAGAATGTTTCTAGTAGCGTGTTTTGACAACTCTTGTAATTTGTGGTGGTGTTTTCATTACAGTGTGTCATACAGGAAGCCACAAAGGATTAGACATAGACCAGCTCATCCACATTACATCCCGCCAGTAAAGACAGCGCTTCCCACTGGCATCCTTAAGTGTCTTAGTGCCCACTTTCCACTCGGACTATAGGACATCCCTAAAGTTGATAAGAAGTAGATGGACCATATGGTCTAAAATGTCATTATCTGTACTTTATTAGTTTCTGTAATTTGATCCCTCAGAAACATCATGGCCCACAAAAGATGTATAATGTGTGGGTCAAAAGTGTGGGAATTAAAGGCCACAGAGAAACTTTAGAGGAAGCATTAGGGAAAGTGAGTACAGGAAAACATGAGCTGGAGAAAGACAGAGCCTATGTAATGGGATCCAGTCTATACCTTCCCCATAGCATCACAGACCTGGCTTTTAAAAACCAATGAATCATATGTTCTCCATCCAAACCTGAACTGGGCAGAGGGAGCTCATTCATACTTTTATATTAGACTAATAGAAACCAGGTGGTATGTTTGTTCCCAGGGTGGAAAGGCCACACCCAGAACTTGTTACCTGATTTGTTTCCTGAGTTCTTTGTGACAAGATGCACTGTGGAGTAACAAAATCATTTTAGATCTCTGAGCCTGTTCATCAATTAAAGAAACTATCTGCAGTGTTACCTTTCACCAACAGAGCTTCAGTGTCTTCCTTCTGTTTGATTTCGTGAAACATTTGACAAAGTTTTTTGGTGTTTTGTGGGTTGTTCTTTATGTTTTGGGTTTTTTTTGTTGTTGTTGTTGCTGTTGTTTAATTTCTCCTTCTTTACATTCTAATAGGTCCCTGGGGTCTGCTTTAGATTCTCTGGATATTTTCCCAATATTTCTTTCCCAGGTGTCTATCCTTACATCAAACCAGAAAAGAGTATTCTTAGCCCTCTCTTCACCTTGACAGTTTGAGTGATCTCATTCAGGCTGATGGCTTTAACCATTGTCTACAACTCCTCATGTCAAAATGGCTCTTTGTAACCTAACTGTAGCCCTGAACATCATGCTCAAATTTTCAACTATTGAATAGTCTGATATAAAGATGCTGTATCTTTTATGAATCTAACTACCAATTCGATTAATTTAAAATGGTGTAAACTCATATTTTCACTAGACTTGCTATTTTTATTACTATGATATTACACATGTAGAACAAGAGGTGTATATACATGTATGCATTGTGTATGCACATGTGTGTGCATGCATGTGCATACACATGTACATGTGTGCATGCATATGTGTGTGCATGTGTATACTACATATGTGTGTGCATGTGTATACATGTGTGAATGTGTGTGCATGTGTGTGTGCATGTATATGCATGTGTGCATGTATGTGTGCATACACATGCACAGAAAGCCAGGAATATTGATTTTCTCTTCAAATGCTGTCTCTTCTTGTTTGTATCCTATATACTACAAACAATATCACTCTGTGATCGGTTATATATTTCATTCTTATTGTCTCCCACAGTGCATTTTGCTTGACTCTATCATAATATTTTTGCAGAGTAAGTAACTATTAATTCATCTACCTGTGTATCCTAGTTGTAAAGAGAAACAGCAAGCACTTTTTAATCTTGTATCACTCACTATCCAGAACTGTGTCTGGCACAAATGAAAAATCCAATCAATATTTACAAATGGATACGTTAGCCAAGCAATTCAAAGGCTGACTTTATTAACTTCATCTTTTTCAATGTTACAATTCTTCAGAGCAGATCATACACAATTACAGTATTTTTCACTTACGTTTTGTTTGTTGTATTACAGAAGAAATCTCCCTAAAGCTTATGGCTCAAGTTACAGCATCACTGCATTTTTCAGGACATGAGCAAAGTGATGATACATCCTGACATACAGTTCTGTTATTACTTTTTACTATCTTGGAGATACATAATCTGAAGGTTTCTGAGCCCTTCCAACAAGCTGTACCACCCTCCCTAGCATCCATGTTTCCAATGAAGAGGTGAAATTTATGACAATGGCAGGATGCGTCCCCTGTAACCTCTTCCCACCCCATCCAGACATAGGCGTCTACTATGTTTCTTTTGACTGTGTGTGTCATCAAATTTCCTTCTGCAATCACAGTTTTAACATGTAAGAATTTACAATCTTAAATTGTTTAAAAATATTTTGTAGATAGATTAATGTGAGAATATCTCCTTAAGAAAAGATTCTCAATTTGAGTTTTATTTCCCTGGAAATTCATTCATTCAAAAACTATTGAGAAGTGGCGATGAATAGCATGTGTGTGTATATTATATACTATATATTTTTTCAATATAATATTCTACTGAGGAATATAGAAAAATAAAAATATAAAAAATAATATAGTAAAAAAATAAGTAAGTAAACAACAAGAAATGCCGTTATGTTGGGAAGAAGGAGAAAAGATGCTTACATTACAGAAGCCAGTGGTGCGATGTAGGGGTCAGATGGTGGGTTTGTGGGGTAGATGGATGGGAAGGGAACAACAGAGAGATGACAGGCTGTGAAGCTTTTGTAGATAATAGAATTTTACTGCACTCAAAGAACTGGAAGAAAAGAAAGATACTAAGAATCCTGCTCTTATATTTTCAGAGGAAATTGTTGTCCACAGCATTGAGAATAGTTTACAGAAAGCCCAGGTGGAAATATGAAATCTAAAGAGCACTATAGCAATACAGGCAAGAGAAGATGGTGGCTTGCTGTAGAGCAGCAGAGGAGAAAGTAATGAGAGCCATTGGGTTCTGAATGTTCTCCTCTGAGGGTGAGGGTGGCTTTTTTCCACAGGTTGGATGTAAAATATAATGGTATAACACCAAATTCCTTCCCAACATCTGCAACAGCATCTTCAAGTCCACACGGCATTACAGAATAATTTTCAAGACTTCTACTTGTTTCTGTAAAATCAGGTTGTTACAGTAGTGTGTCTTTTCCAACCCTAGAACATCAATGTCTCATTCCCTGTGCTGACTATTCTGCTTAAACCCCCTCAATATTTCTTACCTGAAAATTGCTGTAACCTTTTATGTACTTCAACCTTTCCAATTTTTTCTCATCTCTAATTCATCTTCCTCAAGGCTAGCAGAGCAGTGTTTTCAAAGCACATGCATGTTTGTGTCTCTTGTCTGTTTAAAAATCTTCTTTGGGACTGTCCAACAAGCCCCAAAGTCCATATGGCTCCAACTTCACCATCAAAAATCCCTGGTAAATAAAATGATCATTAGCTGATTTTCAAACCTGGCATGCCCACCTTGCTTTCATATAATCAATCTCCCCATCTCCTGCTCAAGGGCTTAAAAGTACTCTATTACCACAGTGCTGCGAACCTAGCACTTCTTCCTAAGCACTTCAAGACCTTCGGGACTCTGCTGCAGCTTCCGGCATGACTAGACACACCACTCTATCCAGTCAACATGAAAGATGCTCAAAATGTCATACTCGTGTTACAGAAAAATATTCCATACCCCAATCTATCTTCTGCCTCTCTTGGCTCTCTTTACTTTGCCTAGGCTTACCCTTGGCTAGTCAGTGACCATTCCTTTATTGTTGTATCATAGTAATATATAACCCCATAGCTACCATGCAGAGAAATGATCCTGGAGAAAATAAAAGTAGCCTTTTCTTATTCCTCATAATCACTTATCAGCCTTATCGGCGAGCATAAAACTTAACAACCCTCTTCTATAAACAACCATCACCTCCCTTTTCCCTCCAACTTGTGTGCCTCTCAGCCTGCCTCTCCCCAGTCATATATCCACATGCTATTGATCAACACACTGCCCATCCACCACTACATCATATGTCCACACGCTAGCATCACACTGTTCATCCACCACTACATCATATGTCCACACACTAGCATCACACTACCCATCCACCACTGCATTTATGTCCACACGCTAGCATCACACTACCCATCCACCACTACATCATACGTCCACACACTAGCATCACACTGCCCATCTACCACTGCATCATATGTACACACGCTAGCATCATACTACCCATCCACCACTACATCATACGTCCACACACTAACATCACACTGCCCATCCACCACAACATCATATGTCCACATGCTATCAATCATCACACTGCCCATCCACCACTACAATAGTTTCTTTGCCCCTGGTGATGATGCAGAAACTAAAACCTAGCCTAACATCTCACCCAATTTCTTCAAATCTCCATGTCACTCACATGCCAAACAACATCCCCTATGCTTTTTTTTTCCTTTTTCTTTTTTTTTTCTGACCAAACTGCTACTATATGCGTTCTACATAAAATATTTAAGTTAGCCTTTTTCTCTTTTCTAGATTCATATTTTATACCATAAGTAATAAAGATTGTATTCTCATTTTTATTAATTTGGTTTCTTGACAATTTCATTATACTTGTAGATTTTCATTATATAGATAAAATAGATTTATATTACTCACTTCCCTTAGCATGTATTATCTCCTTATTCCTGTGACACCCTCTAATCCTTACCAGTTCCTTCCCTAGATTCATGAATTTGGGGTTGTTTTATGATCCACTTTTTGACCCAGGGTTAAATCTATAACCATTGGATTGGATCTTCCCATTGAAGCCTGACAGGGTCAGAAGTAGATACAACTGAAGCTTACGACTCCCCTCTTCCTGAATCCATCAGTAGCAAAAATCTTAGTAATGGGAGATAGAGCTACTGAGGCCCTTCTCCATCCATGCCTCGCCATCAGTGGGCCCATTTTGTACAGATTCACCATACACATCTACAGTTGCTATAAGTTTGTGGCGGCTGCATCAGTTCAGAAAATGACATTCCATTTGCCATTTTTATTTTTTCAGCTATAAAATCAATCTCCCCTACTTCATCTCTACAAAGTAATTTCAAATGGCTCTATTCACTCTAGGTACCTTCTTCCCATTCACCCTATCTGTGGCTAAAAGACTATAAGTCATCGACCACACACACACACACACACACACACACACACACACACAGAGTGGGGGAGGGTTCATGATGGGGGAGAGAGAGAGAAAACTTAGAGAGAGGGAGGCGAGGGAGATGTAAGGGAGGGAGAGTTGGGATGCCCATTGATATCAACTTTCCTAGATGAGCAACCCCTATTCGGGAATTCCAGATCCTGAGGTCCCATGTCACAATACCTGTACACATCCAGAGAGAAGATGCCTGTTTCCTAAGCACTGGGCACATTAGCTACAACTTGATACATATCAACTGATTCAAATTTTCAGACTCAACTTCTTAAATAACCAAAAGAAGATGGGAAAATTAATCTAGTTAATGTGACCAGAAAGAGAAGACACTGATTTAAAAGATTTAATTTCCAGGCCCAACCTGAGTGTCAGTTTCCTCATAAACGTGATGGCATTGGTGTTTGGAGGAAGGATACATCACCTAGACTCCTCTAACCTATGAAAAGAGGGTAAAGGACTTCTCTACTAACTTCCGTATCCAAACCTGCTGAGTGTAACTCTTAACTTTTGTAATGGATTATTAAAGCAAGCAGAGGACTATGCTATCAGGTCTATGAAAATTTACAGTTTTCACTTACCATCAGAGGACACTTGAGACAAAGCAGATCTGCTAAATACCACTAAGCGACACACCAGTGCATTAACTATCACCTGTGGCCAATTAAACCGACCACTTCCTTTTCAAGCTTGTCCTTTCGACGGCTTTGACACTCGGTGACATCAACCGACCTTGTTGTCTTTACTTGGATAACATGACAGGTACAATCAGGCCAGCACAGCCATGGCTTTATTATTTCCAGTCAGCTATAGAGGAACTTTGTTAAGGAACTATGTCCAAATCTCACCAACAGATTTGCTCAACCCTTAGATGCTTTAGGAATCTGCTTTTCTTTTTATAAAAATGAAAGACCAAATCCCCTCTATCTGTCACTTGTAAAGAGGAACTATGCAACCGATGCCTGGAGGTGTTCCTATTGAAGTGGGACATGTGTCCAAACTTACACATCCATCAAACAGTACGTTTCCGCCTTGTACCACCTCCTCCTTGAAGCATCAAACCCAGAATGTGTTCAACACAATGGAAGTTGAGTGGAAGTATTCTGAAGATAAAGTGGCATGTGGCCATCCCCCCGATTATTCAATTGAATGAACAGAGATACAGATCTATAAGTGAAAGGCCACCGCTCAGAGTCATCTGTACATACAACATATCACCACCAATCTTCAGGAAGCAAAGAGCAGGTAGTAAAGACAGCTACTACCTGCATTCCAAGCAGTGAGAAGACTTCAGTTTTGAGTTATGTAGTTTGCAATACCAATGGCATCACAAGTGAAAGTTAAATGGAAAGAAAATTAAACTCACCCTCATTTCTTAGATGACTGGGACGGGGTCTCCATAGTTGTTTGGTTTTAGATGGCTGGGGTCATCTCCATTGCTGAGGCAATGCTGAGCATGGTGTTACACACATGGAATCCCAAAACTTGGGAAAGGGAACATGAGGAGAGCCAGAGATCACTCTGAACCACAGAGCAGAGTTTCACCCAAAAAAGATGAAGAAAGATCCAATGTGCTTTCCACAGCTACGCAGAGCAGATGAAAATGTTCATCTCTCTGCTCTAAGAAAATTAGGATGCATGCTGGGTAGATGGGTACAGGACTTAAGTGCTCACTGTGCAAGTGTGAAGACCTGAGTTCAGATCCCCAGCTGGCATCCATGAAGAAGCCCAGTGTGACAGCACCTATCTGGGAACTCTGGGAAACAGAAACAAGGACATCCCAGGGCCTGCCTGACAAGACAGCCTAACCAACTGGCAAGCTCCAGGTTAAGTAAGACACCCTGTCTCAAAAGTTAAGCTAGAAAATGATTGAGAAGGCTAAAGTCAACCTCTGGTCCCAGTGTACACACACAGGGGGAAACGTGTACACACACACACACACCACACACCTCATACACATACCAAACATACCATATAGTCACACACTATACACACACTACACACCTATACACCACACACATGCACACGCACACGCACACACACACACACAAACACACATAACACACACACTAAGCATAGCATAAGCCAAGATGTACTTGTGTGTGTGGCATATTTGAAATCTTCCTTGCAAGTGAACTGAAATTCACTCCTAAAACACAGCTAGAATGAAGAAATGTGTGTTACTGAGGCTCCCAAGACCGCAGCTAGTGTTAAAGCACCAAGTTTAATTAATAAAAATTGACAAATCATCTGTCTATTCAACAAGTGGTTATCGAATGGCTGCCATGACACTCGGAAGCATTTTCTCCCACCAATGTATGTTATGCACTATTCAAGCAACAGGAAGTTAGTGTAGCTATAACTCCAAAATTGCTTCCTGATAGAGCTCATGTGTCCAAGCCAGGAAAGCTGACACTAAACAAAATAAATAATAAAGTTGTTGGCATATCATTAAGTGGTAAATGTGCCACAGAAATAAATGCACCATTTCTTGAACGGCCTTAATGTGACATATGAATATCAGGACCATGAGAGATTATTAAAAATGTCTGGGGAGATGGCACTCAGTGGTTATGTGCGCTCGTTGCTCTTGTAGAGGACCCAGGCTCAGTCCTTAGCATCCACATGGCATCTCTCCATAACTCAGTTCTAGGAGATCTGGCTCCCTCCTCTGGCCTTCCCAGACACCAGGTAGCTTACCCTTCTGACCTCCACAGACATTGGGTAAACACAATGTAGTTATATACACACAGACAAAAACCCTTATATGCATGAAATGAAACTAAATTAAATTTAATGAGTAAATAGGTGAAAAGATGGCCAAAGATTTTGAAGTAAGAACACATGGTTTCCTATCTTTGGGAGCATAGTGTTGGGGAGGCAGGGTGAAGGGCTGCTGTAGATACCCAGACAAGAGTGTGCGCCCTGTTCTTAAGGGAAACCGGGGAAGTAAGTGTGGCTAAAGAGTGCGAAGTCGGAGAAGCAGAGAAGGAAAGCAGTCAAGACAGTTTACTGGCAACTTGGTTTTTTGTTTGTTTGTTGTTGTTTACATATTTAGTAACCCTGAATCAAACAGGGACCACCGGACCAGAGCAGGATCTTAGCTGCATTTTGAACTGATCACTGTAAACGTTGTGTTGACAGAAGACTGGAGTATGCAAAAGTGGGGGCAATGGGACCCGCTAGGAGAAAACCACAAGAAGGAAGCCTACAAGGCTGGTGGAGTTGCTCCATGGCTAAGCGTGCTTGCTACTCCTCCAGGGGACCCATGTTTGACCCCCAGCGTGGACAGCAGGCAAGAAGCTAACAACTTCTGTGCCTAAAGGCAGTCTATACATATTTAATTGAGGGCTTGCTTACAGTTGCAGGGGATAAGTCTGTGAACATTATAATAGGAGAGACGGTAACAGGCAGGCGGGCATGGCTCTGGAACAGAAGCTGGGAGGGATGGAGGACTGGGAGAGAGACTGTATCGGACTGGCATGAGCTTTTGAAACCTCAAAAACTCAACCCCTACACCTTCTCCGAAAAAGCCACGCCTCCTCCAACAGCCACACCTCCTAATCCTTCCCAAATTGATACACAAACTGGGAACTGTGGGGACCATTCTCATTTAAACCAGCATATAGGAACCCAGCAGCCTCTTTTGGCACTCACACATGTGGCACAAACACACAAATACAAATTTAATGTTTTTAAATGAGTGAAGCTTGAACCTGGATTGTAGCAGGGGAACTAGTCAGAGTTAAGATTCTGGAAACACAGAAAGATCAAGCCAGAAAGAATTCTGAAAGAATGATGTAATGCAAGAGGGTAAAGAAGAAGAATGATCTGAGGTTGTGCTGGTTTTACCCCTCGGGGGTGTGGCTTGTACAGCATTTGAAGACAGGAAAGACTGCAGGTACAGCGTATTTTAGTAGAAAACCCAAGTGTTCTGTTATTAGCATGATTAGTTTAATGTATCTATAAAATATCTAAGTGGAGATGTTAATAGGCACTTGAATATATGAATCTATAATTGAGTTCCAGTTTGGAGATATAAATTTGTGAGTAGACAAAGTAAATGTGATAATAAAACGAGATCCCAAGAGAATGAGTACAGATAGAGATCCAAGAGTTCATCGCTGGACAATTTAGTTGTAAGAGGATGACAAGGTGAGCAGGGACTAGTATGGAAGATTAAAGCAGTGCCCAGTGCAGAAGGAGGACACCAGAAGCTGGCGGAAAACTGAGTTCAGAAATGGAGAACAACCACTATGCCCAGAGCTGTTGGTAATTGTTGCCTGAAACAGTGTAGTAACACTACAAAGTGCTTACTACCCAATGCAACCCGATTCATTAAAATTGACAATAACAATCAGAAAAAAGAAATGCAAATACTAGTAATAATATCATGCTGCATCATTTCTAGTGCCGTTAAAAGAAACCATGACCATGGCAACTCTTCCAAAGGAAAACATTGAATCAGGGTGGTTTCAAAGGTTCAGTCCATTATCAGTCATTATGGCAAGAAGCATGGCAGCATGCAGGCAAATGAGGTACTGGAGAAGGAGCAGAGAGTTCTGCATCTTGGTGCTCAGGCAGCAGAAGGAGGGACCATGTGCCATGCTTGGCCTAGCTTAAGCATATAGGACCTCAAAGTCCAACCTCTAAGTGACAAACTTCCTCCAACAAGGCCATATCTACTCCAACACGGCCACACCTCCTAATCCTATCATTCCCTATGGACCAAGCATTCAAACAAGAGTCTATGGGGGCCATGCCTCAAACCAGCACACAGCATATTCTTGGGTACATAATCATCATAATCACAATGACTACTCTGAAAATTCAACTCCATTGCAGGAAATTCATCTGGCTCTGAGAACTTCTGTGGTTTTCTCTTTAAGGTCATGCTCTATGGTTACAGCCACTATTCAGTAGTCCATAGAAATGATATCTCACAACATCACAGTCCTCTCTGGTCTGAATTTCCATTCTTTAGAGAGATGTATTAGTTTGGGCAAAGATCGCATGCAAAAGACAAGGGAAAATAAAATATGCCTAACTAAAAATAAAGTTTCTGGGGGAAAAAAGAACTTTATTATAAAAAAGCATCGCAGCGTTTTTACAAATTATGTACTAAAATTAACCAGACCCAAATACTCTTAAAATTAATCAATTTGTCTCCTTAATATAGAAGGTAAGACTCATGAACCATTTTCTAAATGATGCTACATTCAAAGAAGAAAAAGTCCAAGTCTTGACATTTTGATGAACAGGGTAGATATTTACTCATTCTTTCTTAGAAATAAAATATGAGGGTGTCAGGATAGAGCACATGTACCATTTGCTACTAAATACTTTCCAAATATCTTATTTGATACATTTCCCTATCCCCCAGTATAACTGCCTTTCTCTTAATTAACCACTCTAGCAGTCAGTTAAACTTTGATGAATAAAATGTAATGTTTCATTTATGAAATAGAATAGGAGTTAAAGGTTAAATATCTGTGCCAATTGGAGTTGCACAGTCCTACCCAGCTATATCAACTACTCTTTTTTTTTTTTTTTAACCTTACCCAAAAGCCCTATAGGAGACTGCTTGCCAGTGCCCCTCCTCCCACCCTTCCTCCATTCCTTGGGGACCCCACAGAACCTGAAAGTGGACCCACATTTCCCTTTTCCTGTGGGCCTTCTCCTCCCTCCATGCTAGCCCATTTCTGTTGCTTTGTGTCAAATTGCTTTCTACCTGAGACTCCCAATGGTTACACCCGACTGGGGCTCGGGTGAGCAATTTTCACTCTCCGTCCTATCCTCCATTACAATCACTCATCTCCAGCCCTGAACTAGACTGCTTGCAGGTGCCTCTTCTCCCACGCTACCTCCGTTCCCCGCGAATTTTGCTATAAATGTGACTCTCCTCCTTCGTGTAGACCTCTCGGCCCTCAATCCCCACTGCTTTGTATTAGCCACCTATACCTACAAACACTTTCTACTGGCGACACCCAGCACAGGTTAGGACTCAGGCAAGCAATATCCACTCTCCTTCCCGTCCTCCATTACACTCTTGTCAAATTCATTCCCGTGTCAGTCGCAGACTGTTGGCAGGTGTTTCCCAACTCTATCTCCATTGTCCATTGCTAAGTAGAAGTGTTTCTAGGTGAAGATGACTAATACAAAGGAGTGGGAATCGACGGTGAGAGGGTCCACACAAAGGAAATAAGCTTGGGTTTAGAGAAAACCTCACCAACAGAATACAAGAAAAGAAAAAAATCTCAGGCATTGAAGATTCAAAAGACGAACTGGACAGCTCAGATCGAAGAAAAAGTTAGATCTAAAAAGTTACAGACAAAAAACACCCAAGAAATATAGAATGATATGAAAAGAGCAAATCTACAAATAATAATAATAGAGGAAGAAGAGGAAAGGCAGGCCAAATCCATAGAAAATATTTTCAAAAAAAATCATAGAAGAAAATTTCCCAAACCTAATTGAGATGATTGTCAAGGTATATGAAGTACACAGAACTCCAAATAGACAAAACCAGAAAGAAATTTCCCATGATACATAATCAAAACACTAAACATACAAGACAATAAAGAATATTAAAAGCTGTAAGGGGAAAAGACCAAGTAACATAAAAAGGCAGACTCATTAGAATAATAAAACTGATTTCTCAATGGAGATTCTAAAATCCAGAAGGGCCTGGAAGCATGTTTTACAAACTTCAACAGATTATGGACTATTTTTTAATATATTTATAGTTTATTCTGCATTAAATGTAAAAAAAATCTTGTTTATAGGTCAGTCATGCCACAGATGCAATCAGAGCATAATCAAGAAATATGAAGAATGTGACAAGCTCCAAACTAAAATGTAGTGTTTTTACAATAAACATTTATTAAGTTACAATGTTCATAATGTTTTAATTCAGTACTTAAGTCAATCTACAAAGACCTGTAATATGAAAGCTAATGACTAATAAATAAGAGGAATGTATTTGCAAAACAATAATAATAATCCTGGTGCGTTTTCCACGTAAGATATTCATAGAGTCAGTTTCCCAACTAAGATACATGCATGTGCATATATACACCCTACCATGTTCACACAGAATGGCTTTCTACTGCATCAAACTACATTCTACTTAAAATTTCTAACTGAAATGTGTTTTAGTGACATTAAATGTATGTACACAATTGCATTAATCTAGATTCAATGTGGATGTTCTCATTGCGATGCACTAGTAGAATTCATTGTAAGTAAGACTTTCTTGTTCTTTTAATTACTTTGGTGTGGGCATCCCTCTTTTAAAGATGTTCCAAATATATTCTAAGAAGAGTTTCTGTGAAAATAAGTAATTTTTCCAAGGTCCAAGTTGCCACTATCATCATCAACACCACCACCACCACCATCAACAAAGTCAGAATTCAATGCTGACCCAAAAGTTCATGCTTCCTAAACACTATCCTTCTTTGATCACATGGTAAAGTGACTTTGAAGGTCAGGACAAGTCACTTCGTATACTCTACATGGAAGTCTTGAGTCAATCTTCAGTCTTTGCAACATAGGTTAAACAATGTAAACGTCTGTATGGTACATATGCCACACCTAATTAATCTAACTCAGCATAGTTTCCACTGTAAAGTCAAAGTACTAAGTACACGCTCACGAATTTGCCTGGTTTTGATCCCATAGATGATAGGATTCAGCATGGGAGGGGCCAACATGCATATTATACCAAGGAAAATACCAATCAAAATAGACAAAGGTTAAAAAAAGTTACATGATAATACTAAATTTAAATAAACCTCTGCAGAAGGCCTTAAAAGTTCAGTCTAAAGAAGGTAACCATTCCAAAGCAAATATGAGCAGTAAAAAATTCAATATCGGTAATTCAAAAGAGAAGGAAAGACCCACACAACAACAAATAACAGGAAATCAATAAACACTGCCAATTGATAATTCTCAATATTAATTAACTCAATTCCACAATGAAGACACAGACTAACAAATTATATTTGAAAACATAAGAAAATCTCCTTATCATCAAGGATAGATATCACCTCAGGGTAAAAGTATAGAAACAGATATTTCAAGAAATAGACCCAAGAAACAAACATGTGTAGTCATTACAATGTCTGACAAAATAGACTTCAAACTAAAACTAGTCAGAAGATATAGTGAAGATCATTACATGCTCATCAAAGAAAAAAATCTACAAAGAGGATATTGTAAACCTAAATATTTATGCACCAAACACAAGGGCACCAAGTTCATAAAAGTAATACTACTACAGCTAAAATCACATATTGGCCCTCACACACTGATAGTGGATGAAATAAATACCACACTCTAAACAATGCATATGTCATCCAGACAAAAACTAACACAAGAAATAGTGAAGTTAAATAATGCCGTAAATCAAATGAACTAGCAGATATTTACAGAATATGTCATCCAAACAAAAAAGGAATACACCTTCTTCTCATCCCTCGTAAAACTTTCTCCAAAATTGACCACATACTTGGACTCAAAGCAAGAAAACTGAAATAACACCTTGCATCCTATTTGACTGCCAAGGATTAAAGGTAGATATCAACAATATCATAAAGTATGCAAACTTATGGAACATGAGGATGCTGAATGAAAAAAAATGGTCAAGACAAGAATCAAGAAGGAAGTTTAAAACTTTTGAAATGAAAAACCAAAATACCCAAACCTATGGGTCATAAGGAAGTGAGTGGAAGAGGCAAATTCATACCAGTTTTCTTGGGGGAGGGGGAGAAAGAGACCTCATATTAGCAACCTAAAGTTAAACCTGTAAGCTGTAGAACAAAAAGATGCAACGCCCCAAATAAGTAGAGAGCAAGAATAATGAAACTTAACACTGAAATTAGTAAAATAGAAACACACACACAAAAAAAAAATCAATGAAAAATAAATAAGACTGATAAACTTTAGCTAAATTAACAAAAAATAAATGGAGAGAGAGAATAAAAATTATTGGCATTGAAGCAAAACAATGGTAGACATCACAATAGACATCAAGGAAATCTAGAAACTCATAAGGACACTCTTTAAAAACCTAGACTACATCAAACTTGAAAATGAAAGAAACAGAGAAAGTAAGGAAGAGAGAAGACAGGGAGGGAAGGAGGGAGGAAGAAAGGGGTGGTAAGAGGTTGAGAAGAAGGGAGGGAGAAAGGAAGGGAGGGAGGGAGAGAAAAAATGGTGAATTTCTTGATCTATACAGCCTACCAAAGTTAAACCAAGATCAGATAAGCAAGTTAAACAGTCCATAACCCCTAGTGAAATAGAAGCAGTAATGAAGAGTCTACAAAACAAAACAAAACAAAACAAAAAATAGCTAGATTATTTCAGTGCAAAATTCTATCAGACCTTCAAATAAGAATACTAGTACTCCTCAAATTAGTCAACAAAATAGAATCTGAATGAACATTGACTACTTCTTTTTATGAGGTCACATTTACCCTGATACCTAAATCACATAAAGATCAAACAAAGAGAACTACTGATCATTTTTTCTTATAAACACAGATACAGAAGTTCTCAAAAATAGCAAATAAAAATGAAGAATGCATAAAAAAATATCTGCCATGAATAAGTAACCAGAGATACAGGGATGGTCCAATATATATAAATCAATAAGGATGATCTACTAAATAAATTGGCTGAAAGACAAAAACTACATGATAATCTTAATAGCTGTACAAAAGGCCTTTGACAAAATCCAACATCCCTTCAAGATAAGAGTCCTGAAGAGCCTAAGGATAAAGGGACATCTCTCAACATAATAAAGAAAATATACAGCAAGCCCGAAAGTAAATAGAGAGAAACTAGGAAGCATCTTTACTAAAATCAGGGAAAAAAAAAAAAAAACAGGATGTCAGCTCTCTCCATAACTATTCAATATAGTCCCTGAAGTCTTAGCTAGAGCAATAAGACAACTGAAGAAGACCAAGGAGATACAAATAGAAAAATGAGAAGTCAAAATATCTTTATTTGTAGATGATTTGTAGATGATGTAGATGATTTCCTCTATCAGGAAAACTTCTACAGCTGGTAAAAAAAAAAAAAAAAAGTAGCAGGATATTAAATGAACATCCCAAATCATACTGAATGAGGTAAGCCATCCCCCAAAAAGACAATATTGAATGCATCCTCTTATGTGTGAATGTTAACATTTAAGCCTTCCATAGGTATGGTAGTGTCTGAATGACCACAGAAGTTAGTTAGGTAGAGAGTAAGGAACTAGGGCGTTGGGGGAAGATTTTGACAAGAAAGGAGGAAAAGAATATATAGTTAAAGTGATATGGGGAGGAAACTGGAATGGGAAGAATAAATAGGGAAGGGACATGGAGGGGGGCAGGCTTGACCAAAGACTGCTAACAGTAAGGGCCAATGACGGGTCATACAGCAACCTACAATTGTAGAAGTATCGTAAAATATATACATGGAGGAAATCTAAATGGAACCCTCAAATGATGAGTGGAGGGGAACCCTTATTTAGACACATCTCTCCACTAAGTGAAACCTACAGTGCCACGAATGGGTTACATCTAATAAAGTTGTTGGTCAAGTCAACTAAAATAGTTCCACCCAGCTGTGATCCATAAAAACCACAACAATGGCCAGCCTGGCAAGATATCCATCGGGGTATGTCTTACTTAGAGTTACTATTACTGAGACGAAACACCATGGACAAAACAAGTGGGAAAGGAAAGGCTTACAATTCCATCACTGAAGGAACCCAGGGCAGGAACTCAAATAGGGCAGGAACCTGGAGGCAGGAGCTAATGCAGAGGTCAAGAAGAGGTGCTGCTTACTGGCTTGTTCCCTGTAGCTTGCTCGGCCTGCTTTCTTATAGAATAAGAGCCACCAGCCCCAGGATGGCACCACGCACAATGGGCTGGGCCCCCCCACCAATCACTAAGAATATGCCTTATATCTGGATCATATGGCGGTATTTGCTCATTTCGGGTAATCTAGCTTGTATCAAGCTGACATAAAACTGTGTAGCATGACACCTTATGACTTTCTACTGTATCCATAAATCAGGGTCTTGCTCACTCATCATCAGAGCAGCTTCCTCTTACAGTAGACAGTATCCAAAACAGAGGGCCAACAGCTGGATGATGTGTAGTATAAGAGACTTTGGAGAACTCGTTCCTAATAAGATGTCTTCATCAAGCTCTGTTGTGGGCTATTTGTAGGCTTTGTGAAGATGTATTGCTGTGATTGGTGTATTAAAACTGGCTGAACAGCCAATCGCTAGGCAGGAGTTATAGGTGGGATTTCAGGCCAGGGAAAGGACTCTGGAAAAAGGGAAGGCAGAGTCACCAGCCAGATGCAGAGGACGCAGGATGTGCAGTAGAGCTAATCAAGAACATAGATGAAGAGATATGGGTTAATTTAAGTTATAACAACTAGCTAAGAACGAGCCTAAGCTAAGGCTTAGTGTGTGTGTGTGTGTGTGTGTGTGTGTGTGTGTGTGTGTGTCCTTCTTGTTACTTATGATCTGGCAGCCCAAATTAGTACCAGTCTACAAACACGCCCAGGTCTTAGGGATCAATGTAAAAGAGAAGGAAGAAAGATTCTAAGAGCCAGTGGGGATGGATGACACTAAGGAAACCGTGTCTTCCAGACACAACAGGACTCATACACATATGAACTCACAGAGACCGTGGCCACCTGTTCAGGGCCTGCATAGGCTCAAGCCAGACAAGATCCCAGTGCTGAGGAGAAAGTGAGCATGAGCTCCCATCCCTAGCAAGACGTTGTCTCCAATTCACAACCACTTGCAAAAGGAAAACTAGTTTTCTCCAATGGAGTCTTACTGGGTCTATAAACCACACTTACGGGTAGTAAGACCACACTTACAGGTAGTAAACGACCAACACAAGAAAATCGAATGTTCTTGTGTGTGGATTTTGGTGACCCTATATTATTTTCGTTGGGCAATTTTTTTATGTCACTGATCTTTTGCTTGTATATTATGGTTTCTGATTTGGGGTTTTTATGAGTTGTGTGTGTGTCTGTCTATATTTGTGCATTTTCTTTGTTGTTGTTTTTAATTCCGGTTTGTTGGTTTGTTTTATTACCTGTTTGTTTCCTAAACTGAGAGAAGAATAAGGGCTGGAGTTGTGTGAGTAGGTGGGTAGGATCTGGGAGAAGATGGGGAAGGGGAAATCCTGGACAGAATATATTGTATGAAAAACTTTATTTTTAATAAAAAAATGCAAAAACATTAATAATAGGTCACTCTATAGTTATTACATGGATTAAACATGTTAAAATAAATGTTCAGAAATATACTTTTTAAAAAACTAAACACTTTGCACAAATACGTATCATCATTGCCTAGCCATTATGTTTGTCTTCCAGTCTTAGCGTATTTGCTGTTCAATTGAGCACTTGGCTATAGACAGTTATCTCTCAGGTCATAATTTGACAGCCTTTTAAAGACTAAAATGACCTCTGTGTGTGCATTCCAAGGACTCCTCTCATTCAAGCTGAGATGCCTCAGACCAAGTTTTATTCATTTTACTTTAGTGACTCTTACAGCATGAGTCGCCTCTCATGCGCCATGATCCTCTAAGCTTCTGTTAGTTAGCTCAGGAGCAACACTTGTCATCTTTCTGATGGGATGCCAACCCCTCCCAGTTTCCGTCTGTAGTAATAGTAGCATCCTGCAGATTATGCACTCAGGAGAAAATACGGGAATAAACATTTTCTGGTGTGCAAACATGTTTGACTGTAGATCTTTAACCCAGGGTATGTTTCTTTGGAATGTTTCCACATGGCTCTGGAACATTGTGTTCCCCCTCCCATGCTCTGTTATTGATCTATGGCTCTGTAAACTACTTTAGTGATTTTGATTTGAAGGATCAGAAAAGACATATACACTTAATGACTATCCTCATGGAGTATGACATTCAAGAGAAGCCCCTTGCTGAAACAACCAAGACCCTACCAGGATTGTCTCTTGCTCTTAAATTTCTCTGCAACGTGGTGACAGAAGGTCTTCAAAACACTCTGGACCCAGTTAAAATGGAAGCAAGGCACTATGCATATGATTTCTCCTGAGACAAAACAGAAAGCAAAGTGTCCAGCATGCTCATACCCAGTGCTTCAGCCTTGCAATCTGAGACCCTCGCTTGCTAGAGGGTCAGATGTCATGAAATTAAAACACAAATGCAGCTTCCCAAGTTATGCCTCAGCTCAGGTACAAAGTTTGGTCTGTGTCCTTAGACTTGACAGAGTTCCCTCCTTGTCCCCAAAGCAGGCATATTTGTCCTCTTGGTTTGGGAATTAAATCCCAGCAGCTGCCTAGAAATGGTGTATCCACTTCAGCAAGTTCTGGCAGACCACGCTTTAACCTACCGCCCCCTGGTGGGTGAACAAGTGTTGCAGTTAGTTTAATTCTGAGTTATGAAGGACATTTCCATTCATTGATGCATAGCTGTCAATTCAAACCTTGAATCTCAGTTACATGGCATTTCCTGTTGAGCTTAGACCTATAAAAGGCCTGAATGTCTGTAGACTCTCGCTTAACTGGTAGCATGTCCCTGCTCTGAGGCTATTTGTCTTTGTTCCATTTCAGTGGCATTTCTAACTACTTTTACAGACCTTTTAGTCCAGTCCCTGGCATAATACCTTCTACTAATTCCTCAAGTTTCTAGGAGAGCTGGCTTCTACCAATGGGCTCAAAGGCGGCTTAATTCCAATCCCATAGTTGCAGCCAAGACCTTAGAGATTTGTTCTCGTCTAGTGAAGTAAGGCAATGACAACAGATTAACTCCAAGCATGGCTGTCACTGACCTCCTCTACTTTTCCAGGAACAAGTCCAATTTCCTCTGCTCATGGTTGCCTACTGCCTTTGTTTTAAAAAAATGTTCAGTCCATTGTTCACAAGGGAATTTTTAAGACTTCCTTAGCTGACCCTCAGCCATTAATCTCAACCCAACCAACAAAATACTACAAAACACAGCCAGATAGCCCTGATCCATCCCAATAGGAAGTGCTCCCTCAGAAGCCAAAAGCAGCAGCCACGTGAGAAAACTATACGATCTTGGGAACAACATGCCATCTTCAGCCTTTGCTTTAAAGGCCATCTTTAATTAATTAAAATCTAACCAAGAATCAGGGACCTGGGAGGGAATCTGATCTTCACACAATACAAAGGAAATAGTTTTTCCTCTTCTCTCCCCTTCTGGTCTGCAGATTCTTCCTTGGCAACTATCTCTCCAGCCCACTGACCTCACCTTCTAGTTGCTGATTTCTCCTTCCTTCATTGCCTTATTGATGTCTCTGCCATGGCCTCCATACTGTAAGAGGTAAGATGACCTAAAGATGTGACCTCTTAAGTGATAAGAGGTAAGTCCATTCAATCAGCTCTTGTCTGGACACTTTTGATAGATTTATAATCCAAGTTGTGCCTGGATATTTTGTGTAACTATTAACACCAACCAGTTCCTCCTGCTTCAGTACAGCTCTACGGCTCTGAGACTTCCTTCTAAATCTCATCCAAACATCCACAACTATACTCTGCTACATTCCCGCGTGTGTACATTTTATAGGGTGCACAGATATATTGTAAGACGTTGCAAGGAATTCCCCATCTGTTCCTATTTTGGTAAAATTATATTAAGCAAAATGTCTGTTTCTTACACTGGAGTAGTGATACAATGCAATTTTTTACATTATTCATGGCTGCATAGTTAGAAAGCAGATAGAGTATTGAGGAGTAACTTTTAGCTTTGTTTAAGGTACCCAAGTATCCATGCTTCATAGCTGATACATGGCTGAACCTCATTTAGATATTTTTCTTTATATTTGACCATATATAATAAGAAGCAGGCTAACTACGGGATCAACAAAGCATTATAAAGGTCTTGACTCTAAATTGCTTTGCACAAAGCTCTACAGAAATTGCCCTGAAAGAATTCTTGGGCATCTCTGTTTCCCCCAGGTTTTCCTTTCCAAGTAAATATTCCTGACCATCCCCATACCTTTAATGAATCCCTCCTCCCTTCAGATGGCAAGCAGAGCTCTAGCTCTCAACACATGGTTCTCCACAGTCTGCAGTCCCCAAAGTGTGGATTTTGTCTTATTGCGAGAATCCTTTTCTCCTATCACTCATCTATCAGAGGAATTCTACTGAATACAAATATAAAGTCCCCACCTTGTTGAATTTCCACTTTATAAAGTGTTCAATCATTCTCTAATCACTAATCGTCGAAATTGTTCTACAAATATAAATTGTTTTCAGTCACTTCCTCTAGACAACACTTTCTGATTTTAAGCTACAAAATCAATTTAAGGTGATACAAAAAAGGATAAAGAACCATAGCAAATAGTAGGCAACAGATTTTTCTGACTAAATGAGAGTACTTCTGAAACTGCATTGGATCCATAGACCATATTAGGCCAGGGTGATTATACATCACTTACTATGTTTGTGTTTTAATACATAACTCTCTTGCCCTACTGATATCTACAATGATACTTGTTCCCTGACAGTAGAACCTACACATGGTATTTAGGGATGTCTATCCTGAGTGCTGCATTGCTACTCTCAAGAGAATTTCATGGCCCTGAGGGTCAGCTTTCAAAGACCAATGCATCTTGTCAGACCAGGCTAAGACTAGGGTCTGAGACTAATGCTATTGATGGATTATCACTGAAACTGAACTGTGCTGAAAGTTATAAATCATCAGCTTCCTTTAGGCTTAGATGGCACTGATTACTAGATAGATCATCAAAGTGGCCAAGCTGTTCTGAGCCCTAAATGGTACATTTTTAAAAAGGCATCATCAAACAAAAAAATGTAAACAAAGCTAATACACATTCCAGGATAAGAAATTTGGGCACTGCTCATCTCAACTAAATGATAAACAAATAATGAGTTACATGTAAATCAAGAATGTTGTCAAAACATTGCCCTTTTAATCCCAGATAAATGATGAAGTTTATAGAAGGAGGTTCTCGAGGGTCACGGAGGATTGTTTAAACATACATGGAGAGTGGTTTAAGTGCTAATCCATTGCCGTTTGTGTATACCGCATTGCTATCATCAGCCTTTCCTGCATAAAACTGCCTCATCGTTTTATAAATCTGCAAACCTAGTCAAAACCCGTCCTCACTGGGAACAAACTTTTCACATTAAGCTTGAAAGCTTTAAACTCTCTTTGACATACACATACTGACACGGTTTTGAAACTCTAGGCTCAAGACATGAAGGAGTTTAAAGCACTTCATAACTTTCATGAGCGTCACCCTCTATCCAACACTCAAAGATCTAACGGTCCAGAAATGCTTCCACACCAAGACGTTTCACAAGATACTTTGTAAATGGGTCTGGACTCTACTGAAAGCTGTTACACATCTGCTTTGCTTTTCCAGTGAAGAACTCAATATGTTGATGGTCTTGGGCCAAACCCGTTTTTTGCAAGCAAGAAGGAAATGCAAAAATGTTTGGCTAATTGCTAAGAGGAAATCCATATGTGTTATTTGCTTTCCATGAGAGGACGGGTCCTCTTCCTGCTTAATTGATGAGATGTTGTACACAAAACTGACAGTGAGTAATACCACTCCGAGATGCCATTTTAAGAGTTGTAAGTGTGATGCTTTAGAATGGATTCTTTGACATTTACATTGCTATTTGCTGGGTATAAAATCTAGTTCTTGCCTTAAGCATTTATATTGGGGGTAAAATGTTAAGTAATTCTAAATGGCAATATCTTCCCAGGGAGCCAGTCTTTGAGAAACCAGGTACCGATTGCTTTTTTCCCCCAATTTCCTTGTTAAAAACAAACACTATGCTAAAGCTAAAAATTCACCTAGAAACATTTATCAAGCATCCAGATGATAGCATATATAATTTCTCCTTGATAATCTGTTCCCACAGAAAGATTTGAAGCATGGATTCCAAATAAGCCTCAAATCCAAAATGTATACTGGATAATTAATGAGTTCTTGGCACACTCTTCTACCCATGGTCATGTCTCCACACACGTAAAACATAGCTATGGAGTCTGTACTCCATTGAGTCCTGAGACAATACACAATAGTTCCCATATTTCCTTGTTTTGTGAGGAGATAGGGTTCAAGCCTAGGTTTTCCCTTGTAATTTCCAACATTCTTCAAAGAATTCACAGTTTATTGCATGTAAGCTTTCCATACTTTCAGGGCCTTAGTGTGAGACTGCCATCCTGAATCACTTATATCTCAAAGAAAACATTCTCTTACATCTGCTTTAAACATTATTCCTGACATTATTCCTGATATCACCAATGTTCATAAACCAGACATGCATGCACACACACACACACACACAGAGGTACATAATACATGTGCACACACTCAGACACAAACACATACACAGGCACACAGAGACATGCATACGCAGAGAGACACACAGAGACATATATACACACAACACATATGCACACACTCACACACAAACAGGCACACAGAGAATTGGCATACACATAAAGAAACACATACTTGACAAACACATATGTACACATTCAGTCACACAGATACACACACACACACACACACACACACACATGCACACAGAGAGAGAGAGACACACACAGAGAAACATGTAATAAACCCAAATGGCCTTTAATAAAAAGGATTAGTATTTCTTTGTTGTTATTGGAGTTGAAGGCAGGCAACATACATGCAGGTACTTTTTAGTGAACAAGAAGATGACTACAATGAAAAAAGAAAGCAAGATGACATTGACACAGTTTTAGGAAGGCAAAATTGCAAATGTCATGAGTGGCAGTTGACACTGGCTTCAGTGTCAAGAGTCTGTGGTGAAGTTGCTCTATTTAAAAGATCCAACACTTACTAAACTATGACTATAAATCCAGAATTTTCAAGGCTTAATGGTTTCTTAAAGAGATAAAAATCAATATTTTTATGTGATGTTTCTCAACTTTTTAATTGATAACAATTAAATCAACTAGGAGGAAAAAATCTACCCATTTAGCTTTATAAGAATCCACCACACTGGAGAATCAAATCTATGGGTTTCATTTTTCTAACTTCAGTTGGAACACACAATCCATATTATTTAAACCACAGTTTGAGGATTGGTTTATTTATTTATCTCTGTGCATGCATGTGTGTGCATGTGTGTTTCTTTATTTATGTGTGTGGTTGTACACACACATACACACACACACACCCTTGCATGTGTGTGCATACACACACATATACCACGGAGCATGAAGGTCAAAGGGACAACTCTCAGAAATCATATCCCTCCTGCCCAGGGGTCAAAGCAAGCTCATCACATTTATAGGCAAGTGCCTCTTTGTTAAGAGCAGGTTTTTCTCTGCTGGTCTGGTCCCACCACCATGCCAGCCTCAAATAATACACAGAGATGCTGTATTTGATATAAATGCTTTTTGCCAGTTACTTGTTTCTTATTGGCTATCTCTGTCTTAAATATTAACCCATTTCTATTAATCTAAGGATTTCCATGTGGTCTTATCTTACCAGAGAGAGGGCCCCGAGTTCTACCCTGTTAGTCCTACATCTTGAAACTCCTCCCTCCTTCTTCCTCTCTCCACCAATCGCCTAGCCCTGCCCATCTTGCTTTCCTATTGGCCAACAGTGCTTTATTTATTAATCACTAAGAGAAACATATTTACAGAATGATATCTCCCTTCATTTCCTCTTTTCTGTTTAAAATAAAAAGAAGGGCTTTAACCTTAACATAGCAAAATATATAACAAAACAATTATCAAATAAGAACCACAGTTAACAATATTTAGTCTTTTAATATTTAGCAGGATTTGAAGAAAGTATTCCATCACCTATCCTATCTTTATTAGTCTACAGTCTATGTAACTTATCTTTAATCCTAACTGAGGAAAACTATAACCATAACTATCTGTCTTCAACTCCAGACAAAGGCATCTTGCCTGGTCAGTCACCCAAGGTCTCACAGCAACGTTGATACAGCCAGTTTTGGCTAAGACCTAGAATACCTGACAGACAACAACAAAAGCAGGGAGGTAGAAAGGCTGTCTTACCCTGACTTGGCAAGGTTCAGCAGTCTTCTATGTTTGCTCCTGCAAGCACATAGGACCGCATGTCCAAATCAGTGGTCATGGTGGGGGCAGTTCCTTGCCCAAGAGGCCAGTTGCCCATCCGCACTTCCTGTCTACCCTAGTACTGTTATTTTCCTTCTCAGGTTTTTGATGAGGTTGAAGATTTAAACTATCACAACTATTATTCTCTCTTCCTAGTTAGATATATTAGGTACTAGACTTAAGCTCCTTAGGACAACTCTATTGTAAACTCCATTATGCCCTCACCCTAGGACTAGATATGTAGGTCTTAAGTTTGTATGTTCTTGATTTTTCCCTTTCTTAGAGCACTCTTGCTATTCACTGTTTTGTATATAGTTTTGTATCGAGCCTAAATCTTTTCTTTAGACTAGAAGGGGAATTGTATTAAGACATTTACTTTGTCTGCATCTGTGGCACTGACCACGCCCATTGGGGGTAGAGACAGGGGCAGAAGTGACCCAGGGGAACTAGGTCTGAGGAGGAGCCCTGAATGCGCTCTTACTGGCAGGACACGGACAGAAGACCATCCGGAGGCATCCTTGGGACCAGGAACCTGCTGGTGTTCATCTGTCTATGTTGTAAGTTATTTCTCACTGAATAAACATCTATTCTGCCTATTTGTTTCTCCTGGTCCTTATTAAACCACAATACCTCTCTACCCACTGAGCCATTTTATAGATCGTTTAGGTCCCAGACTAAGGTTTTGCTGCTGTGAGGTTTTAGGTAATGAAATCTGCAATTCTGTTACACAAATGTGTCTTGATCTGTCTTGTCAAACTACACAAACTCAAAGTAAACGGATTCCCTCATCACCAGTCATCCACCATGAACACCGGAGAACTGAATCATGGTATCCAGCAGAGATGCAAACAAGCAAACAGCACATTAATTTATCATTAAATGCTTCAACTACCCAGAAGTCCTTCAAAAGAATCAACAATGTGTAAGGAAAGACGAAAGACAACTCCAATTGTGATGATAGTAAAAAAATCAGAAAAGATAGTACAATGGCCCATTAAGCTCTTTAAGATTGGGGGAGTAGAAGATTAATGTAGGAACAATAAAAAAGCAGTGACATGTTAGTGACTTAAGCAATTGCACAACTGCATAGGCTGATGGAATTCTGGGCTGTCACGGGCCACCAACCAACTGAGACTTCCTCCTCTTCCTGATGGCTGGGTGCAAATGTCTGCTTGGGAGCCATACTGTGCTTTTTATTTCCTGCTATAGTCTGCTTTACTGCCATGATGTTTCTAATGCCCCCCACACCCGTAACACACCCACACACACAGGCACACACACATACACACCCACACACAGGCACACACACATACACACCCACACTCGTGATTTCACCCTGCACACTCTCTAAGTGCAATGAAGGAGCAATCAGCTTTGCAAGAGCAAGGAGAACTTCTCTGTACGAGTTGCAGCTTTCTTCTGAAGACGCTGACCAAGGGAAAAAGTCAAATCCTCCAGTCAAAACCCCTTCCTTGCTAATGGGAGGACCAAAGTCTGCCAGGTTCTTGTGGCAGACCCTCTATGGTTTGTTTTTGGCAGATCACTATCAAACCCAATAGTTAGAGGCCAACATTATTTTTTTTTTAAATGGAGACCAAGAGCTTCAAGCCTGCTGGTGAAAACTTAAGCAGGCATGTGGGTAATATGAGTATGACAAGCTGGCAGCCCACAGTCTTTTTGAAGTGAAAAGCAAACAAGTTGAAGATTTTTTTATACTGTAGGCTTTGTCCAGTAATGCAGCCAGAAGCTTTACCAATACAGCTGCTTCCAAAAACTAAAATACATGGGAACAAAAGCATTGCAATTTAAAGCAAACAAGATTCACAGCCAGGACCAGCATTCCCAACAGCTGAAGAGTAGACACACTCTGCCACTAAAAATAAAGTAGCGGCTGAATTCCGAATGCCTCCCAGACAGACCAAAGGTAAATGATGCTGGACAATTACAAACTGTAAAAAGAACAACTGAAAACTCCATAATCAACTACAACCTCTCTGGGGGTGGAATGTGGGGTTCATAATGACAACTGACAAAGAGACACCAGTCATGAATGTGATACTTAAAATAAATGAATAAAAAGTACAATAAATAGCTTGCATGAACACATAGAGCCTACATTCCTTTCCTCCTTACCCTGGACACGCACATACGTGCACACACATAAGTAAAATCATCAGTCTATGAAGATTAGAAGCTGTCTCTGTTTCTTACTATTCTTCACACGGCATTTGTTCATCCAGCCCCCTTTGAGGATGCCTCTTCCTAATCACACATCAGCACACAGCCTGGTTGTGTTTGAACCTTCATGAGCCAATGCAGACACCCTTTCATTTCCATTGAACAAAAAAAACAATCCTTCTATTTTAACACCAGATGACAAATTGTAGAAATATAAAAGTCAATACTGTCTTAAATGGTATCTTGTGAACACACAAAGCCTAAACTTCTAGGGATATCCCTATGCTAAGAAAATGCTCTGAGCATCTCCTGTGGTGTGGCTCAGTGCTCTCTGTCACTGAAAAGAAAAAGCCTCAGTTTGGGTGTTCCAGGATTGAAAACCCTTCAGTCTACTGGGCACCTAAATGACATATGCTAAAGGGTAGGTAGATAAGGGGGGCGTGAAGGGCCATTTCAGCCAGAAGTACATCCTTCAACCTGGGACATAATTTGTGTTCCTACATATATATGATAGATTCCCCATTACAGTAATTACTATGAATTATAGATAAGCACTCTGGGTATAATGTTCTGTTCTCCATTTCCTACAAATCAAATTACCAAGGCTTATATTGGATTGTGGACATATTTAGAAAATCCTTTTATGGTTGTTTATTAATTTTCCTTCTGCCAAAGCCTCCAATCCCCTTCTGACCAGATGGCCCATGAGGAAGCACTCACCACAGAGAGGGATTGGTACAGGGTGCAGGACTGGAGACTCTAAAATCACCAATGAGGAAAAGAATCAATGGCTAATAAATCCATCCTGACAGGGAAATACTTTAGGTTCCCTGGATGCAAGCATATGCAAGCATGCATCAGGTGCTTGGAAAAAGCAGAATGTCCACTCTGGCTTGTATTCCAAAGAGACAATAAAGAAAGCTGGCTTCCACTGAATAACTTGACTAACTGCACTCACATCCAGTGTCTGCTTCTGGCCCCCGGTGTTTGATTAGATAGGTAAAGATCCCCACTGTCAACAGAGAACTGGGTGGAGCCACAAAGGGTATCTACATACTGTTGCCATCATGGAGAATTAATTCTAATGTATTCCAATGACTTCATCAAGCCTGATTCTGGGTATCTTGGCAGCCGTAGTTCACAATGATAGGTTACATTTATGACTAAACGTTGCAAGTGTGTAAGTAGAACATGATATTTTAAAAGACTCTGAGTTACAAAGACCAGAATTACAAAGGAAAAAAACCTGCAGGCTCCCACCCTGTCCTGCCTATAATTACCACACTGCAGACATAATGTATTACCATCCAAATTTCTATCCTTTTCCCCAGGATTATTTCATAAGGGACAGCTAGTTGTGACAGGAAATACATGTTGCTATATTATTAATGGCTAGTAAAAGATCCCTATAATTGTTTTTCAAAAAGAAAAATTTAACATTTATTGAGCGTTCATTGTGTGGTGGGACCTGCTGCATTTGACCATCTCAACAGTCTATGAGGTTAGTGGTACTTTCCAATCCCATTCGACAGGTATGAAAGTATAGGCAAAGAGACAGGATGTTGCCAGAGAGGGGAGGGTCTGGGTTATTAACTTGGTTGGATTGAGACTTGCCTAGATTCACAAAGTGTGGTCTTGAAAGCCTGTGAGGACACTTCTAGAGTGAATTAACTACAGAGAGGAACCTCTGCACTGAATGAGAATGGTAATAGGCTGGGAACCAAGGTGGATTAAATGACAGAGAAGCTCATGGGTGCAAGCTATCTCTTTCTGCTGCCTGGCCACTGGGAGGGAAGCAGTCCGTTGCCACCAATACCATAGTCACATCTTACATTTGCCCTTAAAAGTGGCTATCACCCAGGGAATGTGGTTCTGCTAACATACTCAGCCCCTTCATATAGCAGCTTATACACCATAGTGTATACATAAATATTATTTCCATTTTCTCTGAACATCCTGTCCAGTGGCTCCCATGATCAAATTTGGGTAGAAGCCCATGGTGGCTACAAGGCTGGGGTTCCTTGCTCCGTTTTCATTTGGAATACATCTGCTTCAGGCTTTCTGCATGCCATATTTAGCCATTATATATATATATATATATATATATATATATATATATATATATATATATATTTGGCCGAATAATTCTGAACCCATTGATCTTAGAAGACAGGTCATGAACTGAGCCATCTTAAATGTTTGATCTCAGAGATCTTTTTAGCTTTGCTTTCATTTAAATTCCACATCGATATTCAAAATTGGGTATCTTCTGCATACGTATTGATTCCCTTTAGAAAGATTAGATGTGCAGAAAATGAAAGACACCCCATGACAACCACTGGCCAACTAGATCCTTACATGGTCCGCTCACGCCATAGCTCATCACAGCATCCATCCAGCTCCTGTCACTCAAACGCTTCCTTGACTCCCAAATACCTGAATTTATAGAAGTGACCCCCAAATATCTGAATTTACAATCTCTAGGTTACTTTTAACATCTGTTCTAATCTTACGTATCTCTGCATTGTACTGTAAATATCTAAAAGGTTCATTTTCTATGTACTCAATGTTCGCCAGAGAATCCTGCCTACCTTCATCCCCCCCACCATTTTTGCCAGGCTGTATGTGTGAATGCCCAAGACAAATGTCCATTATAGAGGATCAATAAGTGCTCTTGAGATTTGAAAATGGCTTTCTGTATTATGCCACTCACAATTGCTTCCACCCTACTAACCTTTCTGTGTGCTTGTGTGTGTAGTATAAGTATGTACACATGTTTATGTGTGCATGTGTGTGGATCCACATGAGCATGTGTGCACACACAAAAGCCAGAAGTTGATGTTAGTATCTCCCTCAATAACTCCTAATGTTTTGGCATGTCTGAGAATTTCACATATGGACATAATGCATGTTTTAAAATCCACCCCCCTCGCCCTCTCCTCAAATTTCTCCTTTATTTCCCCCACCACGATGCCTTTCCCACTTCACATGCTCTTTATTTAAACCCACTGAGTCTACTTATTTCTACATCTACATGCATGGATGTAGGACAATCTATTGGAGCACAGAGCAGCCTCTTGGGGATGCAACCCTGATGCAAACCAACTCTCCCTCCCCAGCAGCCTGTTCACTGAAGGACTTTATTTCATGTTTATTTATGTGTATGTGTGTCTGTCTGTTTGAATGTATGCTGCACGTGTGTAGGTATCCTCAGAAGCCCCAACAGGGTGTCTGAGACCTCAGACAGTTATAGGCAGTTGTTGACCACCTGGTTTGACTGCTGGGAACTGAACTCGGATCCTCTGGAAGAGCAACAAGCACTCTTAACTGTTAGGTGAGACTTCTCTGAACACTACCTGTCTGCTTTTCTGAGACAATGCCTCTCACTAAACCTGAAGTTCACCAGTTCTGTTAAACTCCTCACCAGCAAGCCCCAGGGAGCCTCTTGTATGCCCCAGTATTGAGATTAGAAGAATACACTGTCATGCCCAGCTTTTTAAATGGATGCTTAGAATCAAAACTCAATTCTGAGTGTTTTCCCAACAAGCACTTTTTATCAACTGGTCCATCTCCTCAGGCCCCATTTTATTGAAGATGCTTGAACCCTCAATATCGTAACCCAAAGAAAACACATTTCTAATAGTCTGTGATCTAGTATGCCAGGTAGGGCTGTGAGCAATGAAGTGGTTGGTTGACGGGTTCTTTGAGTAAAGAATGGGGACTGTAGTTACCTTAATTAATTAGTCAATTACAAGGCTGAAATAGGGTTATCACGGAACCGTCATGCACTGCAGAGTCTGCTGCACTGGGGAATAAGGAAAATATAAGATGGCTCCTACAACACTAGCATTATTGGCCCAGTCCCACCAGGAGCAGTATTGGTCTCCTGACTGTGACTTTGACCTTCTGGCTGCAGCTATTTCTCCCACTAGTGCTAATTAGCCACCTACTTCTTTACCCTGACATTTCCTTCAGTTCTGCCTACTCAGAAATTCTGTTTACTGACTCCATCAGTTTATTCATCTTTCTGGCTGCCACAAGACCTCTTTTTGTGGTTCTTTTTTTAGTTTATGCTCCCTCCCAAAACCAACTAATTGACTCCCTCCCCAGATGCCCTAGTTCAAATTCCTGAGTGAGGACATCTGACCTAACTAATCACCATTTTGCCTGTTTGGGCAGTTTTTATGCCAAACCATCATCTCATAGGACACTGGCCAGCCCAGGGATTGGTTAAGGATAAGACCACCCTGGACCAGTCAAATGTGTCTAGAAGAAGGGACTCTCAGCCACCAGACGTGGCTACCACCACCCACTTGTGGGTAAGAAGCTCTGATTAGATGAAAGCTATTGGGACGTCAGGCACCATGATGAACCTGCCCAATAGGATTGTTAGACTTCAAATCATAGCTGTGTCTCCACTTCTGAGGGTGGTTTCCATCTGGAAAAGGAACAGAAGTTCAAGGGCATTGCCCTAGCATTCCTGCTGCTGTGGGCTTTTTAGAAGGCGACATCAGAGGACCTTTGTGGTTCTTTCATACTCTTTGATGACAATTTGCTCAAACTCAATAAAACAATCCCTTTTATACATGGGCTTCAATTGTTTGGGGGCTAAAGAAACAAACTCTTTTTATGTATTATTATCTAGGCTTAAGTTCCCGTAAATTATACCAGCCCCCAAACTTCTTCATTGAGACCATTCCCATGACTTAAAATGCCATCTGTGTGATAAGGATTCTCGGCATTATCAACTTTGCCCCACTCTCTCATCTGAATTCCCAGTCTATGTTACCCATTTCCACATCAATATTTCATAATAGTTTCATACTACTTCAGTGCCACTAAAATTCATCATGTCTCAATTAATTTCACCTGCCTTCTCCCCCATTAAATGACTCTTCCTCAATTATCTACTGGCTCACATAACAAATTTGGCTGTCACACCTCACTTTTACCTCTCCTAGGCCTACATCCAATTGATCATTGCCATCCCTGTTGAATAGCCCTTCAAAAGTGCCTTGTAACTTTGCCCCCTTTGCCATTGCTAAGGTGGATTATTTTCAGTTTCACAGAGGCAATGTTCTTTGACCCCTCTAGTCCCTTGCATGACAAAACTATTCCTTCTGACCTACAGTAAGACATATAAATCATTTTCATCCTGCTCCAGTACATCCACGTGTCTCCCTGCACAAATACATCTGACTGAAATAAGAATTTTACAATAAAATCTCCTGTGGCATCTGAAGCAAAAAAAAGAAAAAAAGAAAGAAAAAATTTGCTTCTGACGACATTCTCAGACCTGTCCAAATCCTAAATTCTGTCCTTTCCCCATACATTCTTCGAGTCTCAGATAAGGGTCACTTCCTCAAGGAAGCTATTCAGGGGCAGAAAGCCCTGCTGTTACCCTCGTCCTTCCAGTCCGTTCCCGCCTACGTGGTGTTTGCATTTTCCTACCCCTCCTGATCCCCACCTACATAGTTCTCTGTTTCTGAGAGTAGCACACCCACCTCTTCATGGACTGTTGTCCCAGGGGCAGCACCGGAACTGGTGTAGAGCAGGTCACCAATGGACACTTGTAGGTCACAATGACAACACACACCTGTTACTCAAACTCCAGGGATGCTGCAGCAAGAGAGTCATGGCTTCCAAGGACTCATAAGCTACACATCCGGATGTCTCAAAAGTGACCAAACAGAAATAACAAAGATTCGCTACAATCGATCTTTTATTCAGCAAGATCTCTATGCTTTGACTAGACGTTTCTCCAAAATCTATCCAGAGGAAAAGTCTACGATTTTGATAGAATTTCAAAGACAGTTGGAAACAGCCAAAGACATGCATAATCCTAAACATGAAGTGGGGAATAATATACAAAAAAAAAAAAAAAAAAAAAAAAAAAGAGGCAAAACTAAAACTCAAGTCACACTGAGTCCTATAAATCAATTTGTATAAGACAGTAAAATTTCTTATTTAAATACGTTTCCTACCCTACGTTTCTAAAGACAGTAGCATGGCATGTCCCTGAGAAGGACAGATCACTTCCCCGCCCCCTCATATTGAATACTAATTCATGTTTTTAAAACTGAAACATTCCAATAAGGAATAACAAATAAGCACGTGCTGGAAGGAAAACTACAAATTATAGTCATATATCACAGTCCAAGCAAATGGCAGCCAAATTTCCCTATATAAATTACAGAATTCTCTTATGATTTTGCAAGATGTAATAAAAATAAAATCAGCAAAAAGAAAAGTCATTTCTTCACCCAACTAATATAGCACATTGGAAAAGGAGTCTTTGTTTAAATGGTTACAGATGAGTGAGTTTTTCTATAAATGCAATTTTAACAAAGCACAATGCCACTGAGATATTAAAACTAAATTTAAAATTTTGTGAATTAGGCTAACATCCTCAGTGCAAAATGATGCTGGTATCAAATACTTTAAATAATGATACTCAGCTAGCAACAATAAAACATTTTAAAATAAGGCAATAGGAAAATAAAGCTAGTCAACGGGATCCTTAGGGGAAAATTCACTTCCATGTACTAAATCTATAATCCAATAATGAAGAATGTTCTATGGGGGTGACCCTCCTGTTGTCTGATTATTTTGTTGCCAATCATTGCTGTTAATTACTAGTTAGTCCAAAGTTATGGCTTTGAAAAAAACGCACAAAGTGACAAACTCAAGTTTGGGGGCCAGACCTTTTCATTTTACTACCAAGAACAAATCTGATATTCCAAGACAAAATTATGTTTGTTTTTAAGGTGAGACTCACAGAAAAGTCAGAATAACACACTGATGGGGAACAACTTAAAAAGAAAATAGGAAGAACCTAAATCTGCAGCCTGAGGTTTCCGTGAAGGGCAGACAGGTGGGCAAATGAAATAGCATTGCCTTGGGCCAACTGAAGGGTAATTATTTGTGAGCTGACAAGTGAGACTTTCTCTTGAATCCACGCTCCTTAGGTCAGACACCTGGCCCTGACACAACACAGGTCCCCAGACACTGCCACTTCTCATTCCCCATCAAAAGAAATTCTGCAGGGGCTCCTGCTACAGGACCCTTGCACAAGACGATGTGGGCTTGTCATTTGCAAATGGTCCTGAACTGATCTCAAGTTCAAAGACATAAAGCATATTGTGTTGCAGCCTGATACAGAGATTCTAAATGTTCACATAAGAAAAATAAACTTGTTCTGGCAAGGCCATTTGGGGATATTACTTGGCATCTTTGGACATAAGTGAGCATCCACTCATAGCCAACCTTATGACACTGTTTCTGCCGGCACTGTAGTTATGCTTATAACTTCTTTGGGGACCCATGCTGGTCTTTCTTGTTTGATTTTTGAAAGGTCCATCTAAAAGTTTGTACTTTTTTTTTTTTTCTTAAATCAAGGAAAGCAAAATTCCAAAAGTAACATTTCCACGGACTGCACAACAACATGAAAACCTCTCAGGGTAAGTCCTTGTGAAATGTACTGTGATAGGGGGAGTCAGACCTCTTCCCAGTCTCGCAGTGGCTGCCAGAACAGACGTGTGATATCTGTGTCTGTCAGGCAGCTCTTTCAAGTCTTACATGGTTGGCTTGTCCTTGCTCTGCTCAGAGTCATTTAAAAAATACTTTGAGAGCCAGCCATGAGAATTACAAATCATTTTTCAAAGGTATGTACAGCTCTGCAAATTACAATGAGTTTACAGGTGCATTCTTATTCTGTGTAACCTAGAGATGAAAGAGTTATCAAGGACACCGGTGCTCATTGCTGCATCGATGAAAACCTCATGAATTCTAAAATTGTGGCAATAATCTCTTTCATGGAAATAGATCTATGAGGTTTTCAAGCAGAAGCCACCTGATTTCCGCCTGGATGAAGAGGCCTTATAAAATTCTATAAGGCTCCAACAGCTACAGGGGCAGAGGAGGCAAAGATCCTCACCCTTCTGAGGAAATAGGACAGTCACACTCCTGTAATTTAGCTCACTGAAAGCTCAGAGTCACCTGGCAGGAAACTATGCTTTTCTCTCATTTAAAGCTGGGGATGCTAAAACTCCAAAAATAGAGGGTAAGAGGCACACAGAGAAGCTCATGGATGTGATAACATGCTTATTGGAAAGGAACTAAAAGCAGTCTTTGCCTCTGATGCTTTGAAAATACACAGGGGGTGGGGGGGAATCCCAAACCTCCAACACTAGACCCATCCTAACTTTTCAAACTGAAATCTGATGTTCTCACACTTCTTCACCTTTGACCCATACGCAAACTGTTCCACTCTGTCTTCTTTTGCTGTAATGAACACCATGAGCAAAAGGAGCTCGGGGAAGAAGAATTGTATTTCATTTCTACCTCTACACCACAGTCCGTCCTTGAGAGCAAGCAAGGCAAGAACCTGGAGGAAGAAGTAACTGATGCAGGGGCCATAGAGAAATGCTGCGTACTGCCTTGCTCTCCATAGCTCGTTGAGTCTACTTTCTTATGGGTCCCGAGACTGCCTTCTTTGCATTCACTGAGCTTGGCTCTCGCATATCAATGCTTAATCGTGAAAACGCCACCACCGGCAAGACCACCAGACAATCTGATGGGGGTACTTTCACATTTGAGGTCCCCTCTCACCAGAGGACCTAGATTATATCAAACTGACAAAAAAGAAAAAAGAAAAGGAAAGAACCAGCACATAAACTATAACTATCAACATGAGGAGACCCGCATGCAAATATCTCTACGGATTCGCCCAATTTTATTTACCCATAACACATGTATGCACACTCCCTTCATTCAAAAAAAAAAAAAAAAAAAGAAATGAATATATTACCTGGACTGGATTCTGATCTTTCTCAGTGCTCATATGTCTCATCCCACAATGCTGTGCTCTTCAGGAGATGCTAGTCCCTCTTGATTTTCTCCTACAAAGCTATATTGAGTCATTAAAAGGGCGTCCTGGATTAGTTCGTTGTTTGCTAAAGCTAACTCTGGTCATGAACCCTAGGCATGTGCGTTTCATTCTCTTACCCTGTCTTCCTCCAGACTCTCCTCTCAAGGCCAGTATGCGTTCTCTGTTCACACTGGCACAGATGAGCTACGATGACAAAATTCAGGAACACAAGGCAACTGGCCTAACAGAGACTGTACCTTCATAACACCCTGTTTGCTGCCAAGCAACACAAATACTCCTTCCTGAGCACAAACTGCTTGCAGGCCATATTTTAGGTCTTGACCCCCCCCCCATATGATATTTTTATTGACAGACGTTGATCTGTCTACTTGGTGATCTATAAACATCTATAACTAATTATGAGAAACCAAGCCCTGTGTCCACTCCCTTATTGGTTTACCAACTTTCAACTTATTACTATGTACAGGGACAGTATTCCTATCTGGGAAAGCAGAATTTGGGCTGCGGAGGCCTCTCTAGCCTCTCTTTGCTCACCCGCTCCAGAGTGTGACCCTGATTAGATTTGTTCTTCTGACTTGAGACCCACATATTCACACATTACCAGTTTCACAAACACTACATACATGTCTGTTGCCAGACATTAAGATACACACACACACACACAGACACACACACACACACACACACACACACACACACACACACACCTAGCCAGCACAACGATCAAACTTGTTTTTTGTGAGAGATCGCCTTAGGGAAGAGATAGAAAGTGAGTTACAGAAGATCAATAAGAGAAAGACAAATCTCGAGGTTCTTGCAGATAGCTTGACCAGAAGCGTAGCTGTGAAATTAGGAAGAGGTGGACAGTGAACAGAAGTATTCTGAGGTCATGTTAATATGTTTTACCTGCTAAGTAAAGGTGGAATAGTGGTGTGTGGGTATTAAGAATTGACCATAAATGCCTTCCTTTGGAAGACAGGTGTAGGCTATTCCCCAGACTGAGAGCAGCAGACTTGAAAGAGGAACCCATAGAAGCCTATGGATGATTTTTGTTTTCAACAGGTTGGATTTTATAATCTTTTGGAAATGCCACCAACATACTATGATTTGTAGGAAAATTCAGATATTTCAACATGTCTTAAATGTTTGAAGTCTGGAGATGTAGAAACGTTGTAAAATGAGAACAGACTAGCTAGGACATTTTCCTTGCCACACACACTTTTTTCTGCCATGACAGCCTTTTTAAATATTCATATTTTTATATAAAACTCATTCTTTCCATTGGGACTTTCCAAGCTTTAGATTATCCTATCATTTTAATAACACTCATTACCCTTAAAATACTGCCATTGGTAACATGTATACATAATGTTCACAGGGCTATTCTGGTATTGATATCATGAGCTAAGCTCCCAGAGCACAGGTTTCATGTTTCTTCCTTCATTAAATATCTATGTTAGTCATTCAGTGGATATACTTGGTCAGTACTGTCTATACTTACTAGTAAATTTACTAGATTTTGTAAATTTTGATTTTTGTAATCACAGAACAGTTTTAGTAACTTGTATAAATATTTTTGTTTTGCTTAAGTTACACATGCAACTGAAGAAGATTTATAATCATGTGATTCTGTCCAAATAGAAAGTTAGAATTATATCTAGCCAGCATACTGACCAAAGAGAAATATTAAGAAAAGGCTAATATCAAAGCCTAAGGCCAACTAAGATTTTTCTGGTTATCATTTACAATTCTAGTCAGTCATGGTCTTTGAGCCTGTGTGATTTGGCCTGGACAGACAGATCACCAGCTGTCTGACAGCATCAGTCATAAAATATTGTCCAACATTCTCATTAGCTCACAGGGGCACCCACGAGTTGCTTGGCTGGTAGAGAGGGCTCAGAGCTTCAGATGGCAGTCCCTCAGGACCTGGATGGCCTTCCTCTGAAGTTATAGAGCTCCAGCTTGTGTTCTCAGACTTCCTCTAAGCTGGAAGGTGGGAGGGAGCAGAGGGAACAAAGGAGAGATTTAAAAGCTCTTGGTCAGATTCTCTTGGCCCCATTGAGTCAGTTAACAGCCTTTCTTTCTGACTGACTCTTAGTAGTCTGTCAAAAAAAAAATCAAAGCATCATATCAATATGAATCAAGCACAGGAAACCATGCTAGGTAGCTCATACCATATTCTGGGTCTTTAAAATACAGGACCACAGCTCCCTGGTTAGATTTTAGATCTGCCCAACAAGAAGGAAAACATGTCTGGTACTAGAAACCTAGCTAACTCCTCAATGCTAGTGAAGTCATAATTGTTGGAGGAGAGTCTTCAACCACTAATTTACTAGACCAGCTGTTAGTATTCAAACATCTGTACTGGCCTGTCCTTGGCGTTCTGGCAGGATCTCTCTCAGCTGCTGCCACTAAGAGAATCACCTGTGCTCATTCACTGCCCACCTCCTCCCTCCCTCCCCCCCCAACACTCCTGTCCCCAGAGGCCCATCTCTCCTATCCCCTCCCCACTTTCCCATTCATTTTCCCCCAGTAAAAAAACTCTCCACCCAAGCTCTGTTGTACGGTGTCTTTCTTTCACCAATTGCTTTTTTAAAATTACAGCACCATTATGGTTCCTAACTGCAACCTTTAAACATCTGTGCTTATACCCACAGAAAAGTATGGACTTCACCTATCATCAAGGAAACTTCTCTTTGTAGCAAAGAGAGACCACTGCACAGAACCGCAACCAATCAGAAAGCATGGCTTTGTAACATAGTTGCAGTAGATACAATGATAAAACACCCCCTCACCAAATACTCAGGGAAGATTGCAGAAGAAGGAGTGGAAAGAATCAAAGAATGATGGAGTTTATTGTGAGATTGTGTCTCCTAGTAAAGCAGAAGCTACACCCATAAATCTCACCAACAGGACTGTCCAAACATGAGCTGAACAGGGACAACCATAGAAAGACCATGAATCCTCAACACTACAGGAACCATAGGCCACTGAGGAAAACTGGGAGCAGAGATAGTCTTCCCTAGGAAAGAGCCCACCAACTGGTGGTCCAATGCCAGAGTCAGCTCTGAAAATACATATGCAAGCAACATTATATGGAGTGAACAGGTTATATTTAGGAGTGTGTGTGTGTGTGTGTGTGTGTGTGTGTGTGTGTGCGCGCGCGCGCGTGCATGTGTGTGTGATTCAAAACTAATTTGTGAAAAAGGGGCAGGGTGGGCATTTATGGGAGGGTTTGGATGAAGGAAAGGGAACAGAGAAATAATTATAATTGTAAAAACAGATAAATCTTTTGTTTTGTTTTGTTTTTTCAAGACAGGGTTGTCTCTGAGTAAGATTATCCATGCTAACAAAATAACCGTATTACTCCAACTCATTTGCAAATCACACCGAATAAGAGCCTGCCAATGGTTAGAGACAACAGATGGTTCTCACACTGCCATATTAGAGCTACAAAGCCTTGATCCATGAAGCCTCCATTCTGGAAGAGTCTCCTTTGGCAGTCCACATAAGAAGATAGGCACAATTTCTCAAAGTGCCTTTCCTCCCCACAAGATGATGTTCCATAAACGCATGTACATGAGTCTACTTTCACTGAGTAAAGCTCTACAGTCAGCCTAGATGGGCATGCTGAATTCCTAGTGTGCTTTGACCTAGAAGTGTATGCCACAGGCTCATGTTTGAGTTATTGTCCCCTTACTGATAGTGTCACTTTAGGAGGCTGTGGAAACTTCCGGAGCTCCACCTCCTGGCATGGGTCACTAAGGGAAGGCCTTTGGAGATGTGCTCTGTCTCTGTTTCTGGCCCAGTGGCTCTCTGCCTGGTTCATGCAACCATCTCATGCCCCTGCCTCCACAGACCAAGTTGCTCCAGTTACTCCTTCCCTACCTCAGGGAAAGCCCTCTGAAGCCATGAGTCAACAGAGACCCTTCATCGCTTTAGTTGAGTCTACTAAATATCTTGAGACAATAGATTTAAATAATACAGCAGATTTCCAATTTTTTCTGTTTCAGATGCTGTTCACAGCATAAAGATTCTGACTCAATCTTATAGGGAAGGACAGTAAGCAATTTTATTTTTGGATGAGCTTTGACATTGAAGGAAGGGCCTGACAATCACTGTACACCCACCCTTTTCCACTATTCCTTGTCATTCATTCTCAGGTGGTCTTTTGAAATAAGGCATTTCCTTACAGAAACAATTATATTAAGTTCCTAGCCAATTAAAAGGAGCATGTTTATCAAGTTCCTTTATTGTGAGTTAATGGGGAGATACAGCATTCACCCATGGATTACAGCATCTTGGTTCACCTTACCATCTGTTAGTTACTTAAGAATACCCAGTAATTAAAGAGCTCCACAACACAAGGCTGATCACTTCCACCTACAAGTACTGTGGGACTTGCAGAATGTTTAATCTCCGTGTTCAGTTTATTCATTTGCACAGTTAGTAAAACTATGAACCTAAAATCCTATCGGGATAAAGGGAATAGGATTATTTCATATCGTTTCAGGCTAAACCTATTTACTTTTGCACATTGAAATTAACATGTGTCTACACATATGGTGTGTGTGTCTGTCTGTCTGTCTGTGCATGCTCAATGCCCACGTGGAAATAAAAGGACAACTTTGGGAAGTCAATTCTACTTTTCGAATTTGCTGAGGGTCTCCCTTGCTGTTTCTAACACTCTGCGTACTCCAGGCTATTTGACCTAAAAACTTCTGAGTGAATTTTCCCCTTCCACTTTGGCAAGAGGGTGCTGGATTCACAGATGTGAGCCACTGTGTCTGGTGTTTTTTCTGGGTCCTGGGGACTAAACTCATATCGTTAGTTTCAGATGGAAAAGCTTTTACCCATTGTGCATCTCTTCAGCCTACTTATTTCTCAAAATCATGTCCTTTTACATTGGTGCTGGGGATTGATCACTCTACCACAGAGCTCCCAGTACTCATTTCTTTCTAATAATTGATATATTTATTCAGGGGAAGAGAAAAATAACACAAAATTAAACATTACTAATTACAAAAGAATAAAGACCATATAGACATCTTTATCTGGGCTAATAGGTAACAACCAATGTTGACAATGTTGTATATTATAATACACTGGGGTGTGCTCTGAGTCCATACTTAGGACGAATGAGAAGTTTACCACCAAAATGTTAACCAACACAAACTTAGAAAGTTTCACAGACCTTAATACAAATATTACCTCACATATCAATTTCCCAGGTTGATATAACTAACACTTTATTTTAAAATAAAGGAAATCCATTCTCTTACATTTCTGGAAGGTAAAAATCCAAAATCAAGGTGTTAACACTGTGATGGGCATCTTTTCCTTGCTTCTTTTAACTTCCAGCTACAGTAGGCATCACAGTAGCCAATATTACAATCTTTGCCTCCATTTTCACATGGCCATGCTTTTTGTCTGCCATCTTGTATCTCTTATAAGGGTATTTTTCAGATGATCTAGGTTGACATCATTTTGAAAATCTTCATTATATCTGCAAAGACTCCATTTACAAATATAAACACATTTACAGGTTCTGGAAGTTAAGTCATGGCTTCATCTTCTTTATAGACTGACACTCTCAATGCTCTCGATGCTGTCACTGCTAACAAACTCATATAATTTTATAATTCCAAAATTGAATAAAGAAATCGCACTGGAGTTCATCTATGTTCAATCTTTCATCTATTCAATATTAACCAAATATCCTGTTTATGCAAATCATGTGTCAGCTAGGCAATGAATATACTATGGCAACCCAAGCACCCATTCAAGTTAGAGACTAGTCTAAGAGACTCTCAATAAACAAATACATGTTCACACTATGTACTGTGGCCACTCAGAGAAGGTAAAAGCAATTCATGGAAAGGCTTTGAAGCAGTAGTGAATTAGACAATTTCTAAGGACTAAAAATGGCCCATAGTATTGGTGAAGAATGAGTGAGTTCAGGTAGAAAAAGGGGGGACATATGTATTTAACAGTGGACAAGGACAAAAACATACTTAATCTTGGGACTCCTTATCATTAGATATGATTTTTTAAAATGGCTTTTATTCATGGGGCCCAGGAAATTTGGAAGACTTTTACAATAGAAACATAAGTTTTAGACTGCTCTGGCTGAGAGTCAATTAGATAGGGAAGGAGTGGGAAGTGTGGTTGGGAGAGAGTGGTGGCCCTAGCTAACAAAAGGCTGGATTGGGAAAACATTTACAAAGAAACATATAGGCCTTGGGGAAGGATTTGCCCTGGGGGTGGGGGAAGAGAATGCTGTCCATAGCAGGAGTTTAGCTTAAACAGTAAAACAAATGCCAGAAGCAAATAAAGAGACAGGAGACAGGAGAAGATGTAAAGGGCATCAAGATTGGCGGTGGGGGGTTGGAACTTTTACACATAAATTCAGCATGATGGCTACTTTTTCAAGTCCATGACAATGTAAGATTGGTTAAAGACAGTATCAGGGTACTTGTACAATATCAGGCTAAATGACATTTATTAGCATTTTTAGATGAGATTGAGATAAACCTGCAAACTCTGAATAAGGCAGATTACCCTCATCTAACCAATGAGAGAAATTAAGAGCTTGGAGAAGATGGGACTCCATGTCTTCCAAACTGCCCTTAGATTCAAGACTGGGTGTGGAAAGAAACATCAGTCCTTCTCAGTGTTGTCTTACTGGACACACTAACCTGCAAACTTCAGACTTGCCACAACTGGGGTAGAGGAAGAAAGGGAGAGAAAGAGAAAAAGAAGGAGAATACAGTATATACGAGCAGTATCTCTACTCCATTAGTCTATTGGCTCTGCTTTTCTAGAGAACCATAGCAAGTACTTATATTAATTCTATAAATTATATTATTAAAATCATAGAATTTTGTAAAATATTTTTGTTGTAAGCATGTAAGGGGACTTATAGAAAATATACCACGTTTGAAACTTTTAGTAGCTTTATGATTGGGATACCTGGGAGATACATACTTGAAAATTTAAGTAAGAAAGTGGATAGGAAACTCTGGGACTCTGAAACAGGTCTGAGCCAGAGTTAGGTAGATGTGTACTGTGAAAGCCTTCATACTGGATAAAACACTGAGACGGCGAGAAAGTTCCAGAAGTTACAATTGTATGCATCCTTTCATTTAAAGACTGCAGTGCTTCTATATTATCATCTCCAACTTACAGATGAGAGGGTGAGACTCATAAATTAAAATGTTGCCTGAAGCCACCCAGGTAAAATTAGAACCTAAGAATAGCTCACCCTCTCTCCCACTCACTCTCGCTCTTTCCAAGTGATGGGACTGAGCACATATCCTTGTACACACTAGGCAAGCTCTCTATCACTAAGCCATATCTTAGCAAAGTCTGAAGCCTATATCTAACATGACAATGTTTTGTATTAATTTACCTTTACATTCAGGTCAAGTTTCACGAGGAATTTAAAACCCAGATTTGATTTAATAAATAAAAGCCTTGACAAATTACTAACTAAAACCTTTTCAGAATCTAATTTTTTACACACATAAATACCCAAAATACCTTAATGGCATTTGACACAGTAATTCTACTTCTAAAGCCTTCCCTAAGCGGGGAATGGGGTGCAGATGGGAAAGAAAAAGTGTTTTGCATAGGAAAAGTCCTTCTAATATTATGTGTGTGTGTGTGTGTGTGTGTGTGTGTGTGTGTGAGAGAGAGAGAGAGAGAGAGAGAGAGAGAGAGAGAGAGAGAGGCTAGTAGGTTTTCCCGCCGCTGGTCTTGCCACCATGCCAGACCCAACACAGAGAAACACTGTATTAGCTATAATTCTGTTGGCCAGTTACTTGTTTCTTATCGGGTAGCTCTGTCTTAAGTATTAACCCATTTCTATTAATCTAAGTATTTCCATGTGGTCTCATCTTACTGGAGAGAGCGGCTGGTGTTCTTCTCTCTCCAGTCTCTCCATGTTGACTCCTCCTTCCTACTTCCTCTTTCCTCCTTGTCTCCTGGTCCCTCCTATCTTCCTTTTCTATTGGCCAACAGGGCTTTATTCATTAACCAGTAAGAGAAACATATTTACAGAATGACATCTCCCATCAAGAGAGAGAGATACCATAAAAGAGGGAGCCATTATAGGTTTGGAGAGAAAACTGAACCTAGAGAAATGTCCAAAGACCTACAAGACTGACCCCAACTAATAATTTGAGCAACAGTGGAAAGGCTACCATAAATGCCCTTCCCTGATAATGAGATCAACAACTAACTTATCAACCATCATGGAGCCTTCATCTAGTAGCTTATGAAAACAGAAGCAAACACCTACAACTAAACACTGAGCCTAACTGGAATGCAGATGCAGAGAGGGAGGACAAGGCCAGGCTATAGAAACACATACAGACAGCTGATGTGAACAAGGAAGAGCTAATGGGTCCCCAGACTGAGAGCTGGGAATCCAGCATGGGACTGACTCAGACTCTCTCTGAACACGGGTCTCAGTTAGAAGGCCTGGGCAGTCTAAGGGACCTCTGACAGTGGAACCAGGATGTATCCCTGGTACACAAAAGAATTTTGGGAGCACATCCCCCATGGAGGGATACTCCCTTAACCTAGAGACAGGAGAGAAGTCCTAGTCCCTACTCCAAATGACTTGACAGATTTAAGTGACCCTGCCTGGAAGGCATCACCCTACATGTTGAGTGGGGGGGATGGGAGGGTGGGAGAGAGGGAAAGAGGGAGGGAGGAAGGGAGAGAGGGAGGGAGGGAGAGAAGGAGACGGAACTGGGATCGATATGTAATATAAAAATAATAATAATAAAAAGATTACTCGTAACCTTCCAAGCCCTGAAGAACATAAGAATTGAAAGTATCTGAATAGTTAAGTTGTTAAATGTTCACCCTGCATCTTCACGTAGGCACTGAAAAATCAAAAGCAATATAAAACGTTAGATACTGCATTGGATATAATATGTGACAAAATACATATACTTAGAAACACTTTATAAAAATATGTATTTGTGTGTGTGACTTAACAGAAGACTTACCAGATGTTGACAGTGGTTATGTCTATGTTATGGGATTATGGATAATTGTATTCTTCTTTACACTGATAACTATTATTCAGACTTTCATATATACAGACACACACACACACATATACACACACATATAGGATTTTCAACTTGCACACAGAATAGGATCTTTTGTTCTATTTTTAATAAGCACCAAGTTTCAAAATCCAGGAGCAAAAACTGTAAAGCTTCTATTCCCTAGCAAATTAAGACATTTAATGTTAGCTCCAGCTATCACATGAGTTTATATTTTTATTAAAAAATTTAATGAGTATAAAAATACTTACTGCTCTCCGAGAGAGTTTTAAGAATTAATGTTTTTACTGTGCTTTGGGATCATCGGATAAAAGGTGTTACATAAAAGTGATACATTATTATTAAGTGTTATTAAAGTAAACTGAAGGCAAGGCATGTAATAAAATTGTCCCTGTGGCAACAACTGAGGTCTGTGTACAGTTCCACAGTGCTTAGATCATATTTAACTGTGAAAGTACCAATATTAACATGAAATCAGTTCTAGTGAGGTTTGGAATCAACAATGAACATATTCAACATAGCATTCAGTTTTAAATTACATTTCATATTTCGTAGAAGATACTGAAATTATGTACTACAAATCTGTGTATTATTTACTAGGTGCCAAGGCTTCAAAAAAAGTTGAAGTGTAGGTTCTCATTGAAGCCCCCAAGAAAAAGTTCACTGGGCCACAGTCCTATTAAGACCATGTTGAAGGAAAATGGATTTTAAATTCGCAAGCCACCATTAGCATCCCAAGTCCTATTTTGATCTATTCCTACTTGTTCAATCAGTTTTGAAAAAGAGAGCATCTGTCCATCTGCCTTCCATGCCTTTGAGTCATAGTAATCAAGAGATTGCCCAAGTGGCATGCAAATCTGGAAAAATGCTGGGCGTCTAAATGACCGAACAAGGAGAGAGCCCATCATGAGGAAGAGATGTGAAAAGTTTAGATGTGGGAAGTTCAGTAACAGGTTCAGAATGGCCAGAGAAGTAGAGGACTTCTGAAAGGTTTCATAAAACCTAACTACCTACCTACCTAAGGACTCCAAGGTATGTGCTGGGGTGGGGGAGGGGCCACAGGCATTTGAGTTCAGTTTCAACTGTATTTGTTGGCCAGATACTTTTCCTTGAATATGATTATCTGTGGCATATAGGAGGTCCCCTTTGGGTTAGAAAGGAGTGTAATCAATTGAAAAACAGAGGAGTTAATTGCAATCGCTCTAGAAACACAGCTTTAGTGCTAGAGTGATTTGTCTTGTGTTCATGAGGCCTTGAGTTCAACCCCTAGTAACACACACACACACACACACACACACACACACACACACACACACACAAATATCCCTTCCTTTTCATTGCACATCTTAAAGGGAAAATAACCCCATCTTTAAAAGATAAACTCTGACTTCAGTTTGTAAAACTATATTTACTGGATTGTATTAAATACTAGAATCAATCAACACTGGGTAAATGTGGTTAACCATACTGCTAATATGGCTGACCAATTTTCACATTATGCGACTGTCCTTTAAGATTAAAAAATAAAATAAAATAATTTCACAATGCATGTTTCCTTCAATTGTTAAAACAATTATCTCAACAGAAACTAACTTCTCAAAGAGTTAACACAGCATTGTAAGTTATAAATAAATCATAAAACAATCCCAGAAAGCAGCAAACGAAGTGTCTTCCAATGCTGGGGTGAAGCCAAGGCTCTGAACATCCCTATCTACCACTTGAACCCTTTATTCGGGAGCAGAGTCTAAGAGCCACACTCCCATGAATATTCTGACTTGGGTTTACTTCAGAACTTGTTTGTCTGGCAAGACAATACTGTGCAGAAAAATCACACATCATCCCAGATAACTATATGTCATGCTTTGGGCATATTTTATATATGACATACAAAAAAATTACACATACTGTACAAAAAAAATTCACAATTTCCAGCCAGTCCTAGATTCACATAAGTAATTTTAGAACACACAAATTTCTAGGCAAAGTTTGGCTGGTCCTGCTCTCTCATGCCCATCCCCTCCCCTCCTCTTCCTCCCAACTCCCTCTCCCCTCCCCCCATGTTCCAAATTTTCTTGGGAGATCTTGTCCCCTTCCTCTTCTCCAGGGGACCATGTATGTCTCTCTGAGGGTTCTTCTTTTTTCCTAGCTTTTCTGGTGGTATGAATTGTGGGTTGGTAATGCTTTGCTGTATGTCTAAAAACCACATATGAATGAGTACATACCGTGTTTTGTCTTTTTTGTGCCTAGGTTACCTTACTCAGGAGAGTTTCTTCAAGTTTCACCCATTTACCTGCAAATTTCAAGATTCCATTGTTTTATTCCTCTGAGTAATACTCCATTGTGTAAATGTACCACATTTTCTCCCTCCATTCGTCAGTTGAGGGGCATTTAGGTTGCTTCTAGGTTCTGGCTATTACAAATAATGCTGCTATGAACATAGTTGAACAGATGTCCTTGTAGTATGAATGTGCATCTTTTGGGTATATGCCTAAGAGTGACTGATTCCATTTTTCTGAGGAACCACCATACTGATTTCCAAATTGGCTGTACAAGTTCACACTAGGGAAAGAACAGAGGAGAGCAAGAAAAGAAATACCATAATAGAGGGAGCCATTATAGATTTAAGGAAAATCTGGCACTAGGGAAATGTCCAGAGACCTACAAGAATAACCCCAACTAACAATCTAAGCAATAGTGGAAAGGCTACCTTAAATGCCCTTCCCTGATAATGAGATTGATGACTACCTTATAGGCCATCCTAGAGCCTTCATCTAGTAGCTGATGTAAGCAGAAGCAGTTACCCACAGCTAACACACTGAGCCAAACTCCTGGAATCCAGTTGCAGACAGGGAGGAGTGATGAGCAAAGGAATCACGACCAAGCTGGAGAAACCCACAGAAACAGCTGACCTGAACAAGGGGGAGCTCATGGACTCCAGTCTGATAGCTGGGAAACCAGCATAGGACTGACCCAGACCCCCTGAACGTGGGTGTTTGTTGGAAGGACTGGGCAGTCTATGGTAGTGGATCAGTATTTATCCCAAATACAGGAAAGATCTTTTGGGAGCCCATTCCACATAGAGGGATACTCCCTCAGCCTAGACACATGGGGAAGGGCTGGGCCCTGATCCAAATGATATGACAGACTTTGAAGACTTCCCATGGAAGGCCTCACCCTCCCTGGGGAGCAAAATGGGAATGGGATGAGGGTTGGTGGGCGGAACAGGGGAGGACGAGAGGATGTGGGAACTGGAATTGACATGTAAAACAACCTTGTTTCAAAATTAAAAATAAAATTATTTAAAGAAAAGAAAGTTTGGCTGGCCCATTCTTTACAATAGCTCTGTATTTTTCTTTTTCACTGCAAAGGCCAATGTTCTTGTGAACTGTTTTATAGCATATTTTTATTATAGTAAACTATTGGCATGGTGCTGAATATTAAAGCTGAGTTGATGGGGGAAAGTAGTAATTTACATTAAAAAAGTTGAAACTCATTTTTCCTCTGCCTCATTAACATTTTCAGACTGGTTTTGCCTATACCAATAAAGCAAAATGGAAATTTGTGTAATTATTCTGTGGAATTGTGTACTTGACCCTTACATGTGAAAAAGAAAACCAGATTTCTCACAACAGCATTTTTTTTTCATCTAAATTGTCTGGGTAATTTCCTGTATTCTCTAGTTTATCCAACCTAAGTACAAACAACTGTCTCCATTATCGCTGACTAAAATTTTGTGCTAAAAAAGAAATAGTACCAGAATCACAATTTTTTATGAAAGTTTGGTTACAATTTAAGCAAATCTAAGTGAAAATTGTAAAACTCGCATCTCAAAGCATTTAATAAATACACTTAAGACTGTATAGCTGAAAATGGCAAGATGCCTCACTGGACAACTAGTTACCAAGCCTGAAAATCTGAGTTTGCTGCCAAAGTCTCCATAATCAAGCAGACAACTAACTCCTAAAACTGAGTTATGATAGCCACAAGCATACCGTGGCGCATGCACGCGTGTACACACACACACACACACACACATACACACACACACCACATACACACACACCACACCACACACACACCCCACATACACACACACAGTGTACACACACATACACACACCACATACACCACACACCACACCACACACACACACACCCCACATACACACACACACATGCACACACCACACACACACATACACACACACACCACATACACACACACATACCACATACCACATACACACACACACCACACACACCACATACACATACACATGCACACACACACAAACACACACACCACACACACACACACACACCACACACACATACATATACACATACCCCATACACACACATACATACACACACGCACACACACACCACACACACACATACACACACCACACACACACACACACACCATGCACATGCACACACCACACACACACATACACACACAAACACACTCGTGCACGCGAACATGCACATGAATAAATAAATGGAAAAAATGATTTAACATCTTCATAGCTGTTCTTTCAAAAGGCTGGGCTTATCTCAACCGGAGCCCTAGCTCTGAATATAGTCCTATTCATCACTTTATTCCAAACACAAGCAGTAGTTCCCCATATGCTATGTTGGTAAATTTTCATATATCAAAGTTTAAGACCATGTGTTGTTTATGAGAATCAAGCACACTCACCTTTCTTTCTACAGAGGTATGCCAACACGGCTCCTAAATAGATGATGGTAAATCAAAAAAAAAAAAAAAAAAAAATTCATGCAGTGTTGTGTAAAATGTTTCCAGTCACCAAACAAGTTTGGAGCAAGGCCACTTGTCGCTTTGTTTTTGTTAAATGGGTGACCTGGCTCAAGCTCAGAACAATTCTTTACCAAAAGCATGGCATTAAATTCTCAGTGACATGAGTCAAGTCTATGAAAGAGTGAGCCCTCCTGGGCTTACTCACAGAAAACATATGAGTCAATTTCTCACTGACTTAGCCTACACAAAACCCCTGTAAAATTTTAGAGGACCTCATCCCCTTCCTCTCAGGTAAGACAGGTTAAAGCAAAGGGAGCCAAAGGCAACACTAGCTTCTGATATGCTCACTTACGGGAAGTATGAGTCAGTGGTAGATTAACTACGAAAGAAATACGGTGAGCTCCAGATGCCGTGGCACCATCATGACCAAACCAGCATCTCTCCTGAGCAAGAAAACAGCAAAGATCCTGGCAAGAGATCAAAAACCAGTATGGACTAGTTATCCCTTTCCATTCTCCCTCCTAGACGGTGCCTTCACATTCCTTCCCCAACTCAAACCCTTCCTGTTCCTCTTCCCTTTTTCCCCTCCACACCATCCACATGCTATCCTTCTTCCTTTGCAAACCCACCCACAGCCCTTCCGAGTCCCTTCACTTCTGTGAGTACTGTAGACACACACATCCGAAATTTCCAATGTGGTGTCCGTCATTCTAGGACTGGACTACCTCAGTAAGAAGGCTTATTTCCATCTCCATTCATTTGCCTGTGGATTTCGTAATTCTGCCTTGCTTCATATCTGAAAAAAATATTCCATTGTGTATAAATGCCACATTTTCAGTATCCATTCATCTCTTGATGGATAGCTAGGCTATTTCCAGGGTACTGTGAATGAAGCAGCCATCGACATGGATGAGCAGGTATCTCTGCAGTATGAGATAGAGTCCTCTGGGGGTGTGCCCAGGAGAGGTACAGCTGAACGTGTTTTTTTTTTTTTTTTTTTTTTTTTTTTTAACAAATAAAAAGTATTTTCATTTCAAATGTGAAATTAAGGCTTGTGGGTTTTTTTTTTTCCTTCTTCTATTGAAAATTAGATTTTCTTTCATGCAATATATTCTGGTTACTGTTTCCTCTCTCTTTACTCTTCCCAGGCCCTCCCCACCTTTCCTCCCATCTGGGTTCACCCCCTTTCTGTCTCTCCTTAGCTCTACTCCAGGTTTTCTTTTTAATCGATGTCTCGCTTTGGGGGAACCTCAGCAGTTGGTGGCTACACGCCAGTTCTCACTCTCACCTGCAGTGAAAAAGTGTTTCCTTTCCCTCAACTCAAATCCAGGGCAGCATTTGTTGTCATTTGGCCTGGGAGAATATGCTTGATTGTTTTTCTTAGCCATTCTGGCTGAAGTAAGATGAAATCTCAAAGTTTTAATCTGTATTTCCCTGGTAGCTACGGATGTTGAAAATTAAAAATAAAATATTCCTTGGTCATTTTTATTTCTTCTCTTGAGAATTTTCTGTTTAATTCCATGCCCTAATTTTTAACTGAATCATCTGCCTTGGCAGTGGTGGTGGTGAGTTATTTTAGTTCTTCACATGTTCTAGATTCTAACCCTCCATCAGATATAAAGCTGCTAAAGATTTTCTCCTACTCTTTACCTAATCTCCAGAATGATGTCACTACTCTTTTATTATTATTTTTATTTTTTTATATGTTGTTACTGTTATATTCATAAGTTAATGCACTTCTCAACTTCTATTAGTAAGTCTGCTTTTTTGGAGTCTGATGGCAGTTAACAGAGACCCACACCTAGCTCCATGCAGAGAATAAGAGAGTACAGGATGCTCAGTTCTAAGTGGGACATCTATATCACACCCTCTCCCCCAAGGCTCAGGGATTATCAAGGAAGAAGGAACACAAAGAATGTACGAGAAAAAGCACTGGACATCTGCTATAATACTTTGTTTGCTGAATACAACAGGCGTAAAACTTCATGAACAAGATCTGAAACAGAGCAAGCCAGCCTAGCCAACTCAAGCCAGCAAAATCCCTGCATGAATGGGGCGGGGCTCATGAACTCTCACTCATCATTGAGACGGTATTGGCAATTGCTGGCTGGTGGAGAAGAAAAAGCAAGTTTTCCTCATAGACGAGACCCTTGAAAGCCTCCCTACCCATGCTTGAGTAGATGGTCCTATACCCCACACATAAAGGCAGCACTAAATGAACTCACTGAGAGAAAGCACATGGAGTTGAGAAATAAAAATGGGGAAGGTATGGGGAAGGACTTGGATGAGGTGAATTTGATCAAAACACCGTATACATACGGATGGGGTGATCAATTTTAAGAATGCAATGCTATTTCATCTTCAGTTATTCATTTTGGGGCCTTAATCTACTTCAGTGGGTAGAGAATTGATTGAAAATACTCATTTCATGGAGAGCCTTTCTTAAAGGCATATATATCCAGTCATCTAAAAGGAACCAATTCCAATCCTCATAAGATAAACAAGCAAATAAATATAAATATGACTACTGAGGGGGAAAGACAAGAAAATAAAAGAAAACTCAGTATGGGAAATGGGGGAACTTTTCAAATCAGTTACTCAGAGTGTGTCTTTACCATCTCAATTCAAATGGCATAAACTCCCCAACATAGCAGACTCCTGGGTTAACTAGAGTACTAAAATATAGAGTAAAACAATTATTTCCTCTTTATTATTCTTGCATTCCCTTGTCAATTACCTTCTGCTAAAATAAGTATTTTGAAATTTCAAAAATAACTTGCACCCCAAATTGTTCAAACTGAAAGGTAACTAACTGTATTATGCAATGTTTCAAATCGAAAGCCCAAAAAATTTTTTTATATTTTTCCCCACTAAGAAATAACATTAGGTCCTCCCTTCACATCACACTTTTAGGTCCTCCCTTCACATCACACTTTTAGGTCCTCCCTTCACATCACACTTTGCATACATTGACAACCTTCAGCGCCAAATCCAAGTACACAAAATGATAGAGGGAAAAATAAAACAAGAGAATTTGAAAGTTAATGTTCATCCCCAATCAAGGTAGCCATGCTCCCAGACTAGAAAGACAGAGACATCCATGGGGCAGCACAGGTGGTCCCGTGCCAGCCTCTTTGCTGAGAAACAGGCAGGAGTGGGTGGGAATTTTATGCCCACACAAAAGCCGACTGACTCTGTATGGGAGTAGTGACTGAAGCTGCCCTGTGCCTAGAGTGAGAAGATCCCTTGCTGTGAAAGGAAATTGAAGAGAGAATGAGGATGCAAACATCCTTGAACATAGCTACCCATTAGTTTCTTAAACCTGTTCTTGCCCAAATATTACCATGGAGCCAGAGATCCAAGGTGAAATCTACAGGGTTTTGATTTGTTTTTTGTTTTTTATGAGGGAAAGAACCTCATAGGAAACTGGATAGATAGATGCATCTGCGAAATTAATGTATAAGGAAAGGCACCTCCACAGAGAAACAGGTAAAAAGAACCACTCCGCATGAGCCTGTGCAGTAAAATGGTAAAAACTGGACAGAAACAAATGTGCAAAAAGGAGCCAGTTCATGTTCACTATCAAATGGAATATATGAGTACTCTGAAAATAATTTTAAGATACGAATAGGTTAGAATACTCACACCCAATGATGAAAGAAAACGTATGAATAGAATAAATGGACATAAAGAATAAAGCTTTCTGGAAAAGTAGTTGAGTAGGGACTTTAGGTATTAAAATAAATTCAACAAATTAAGTATACCATAAAGCGGGATGGGTCGAAAAAAAAAAAAAACCCAAAGCATTATAAAACAGTGCTGAGGAATTTCCCAAGAATCTGGCAAAGAAAGAAAAGGTGCAGTTAAAAGCTACGACATCAAAGGAAGAACTTAAAAAGCATCTGATGGAGACAGGGTGGTGTCCCGTGCCAGTCATTCCAGCACCCAAGAGGTGGAGGCAGGAAAATCATTTAGGTCAGTTTTAGGGATGTCCCACGATACTGCCTGGGGAAAAGTGGGGAAATAATCATCTCATGGAATTTCTCTAGGATAAGTGAGAATAAAGTAGGAAAGCTGCATTCAAAGTACGGATAATCTAAATATGCCCTTCATTAAATCAACCTGGTGGACTTTAAATGCAAGTCTTAGCTGGGTGAATGTGACTTTTATCCCTAAGGAAACAAATGGCCAATAGTTGATGATGGTGAATGGCAGTATCAGGCAGGCCTCAGGGTTAGGGTAAGGAAGGACTTCTTCCTCTTATATGTAGACTCCAAGGTCTAGCAAGTGGCTCAACAGTCCCATTAATGTTAGCAAGAAATAATCAAATATGACCTGAGCATCTGTGGTTTATCTCAGTCCTCGCCCAGCTAATGTCTAGGGTGAGAGTGGACCTCTGTTCCCACCTTAACAACATAGGACATGTCAGGAATAGGCCAGATATGGGTTAATAATTAAGACAGAGCTAGCCAATAAGAAGCCTGAGCCATCAGTCAAACATTTTATACTTAACATAAGTCTTTGTGTGCTTACTTGGGGCAAAGCAGCTCTGGAACCAGGAAGGACGGACAGACGGATGAATGGATGGGTGGATGGATGGATGGATGGATGGACGGACAGATAGATAGGTAGACAGACAGACAGACAGATATAGATGAAGAGGTATGGCCCTATACTTATCAAACAGCCTTAGCATCCTTTCCCCAAAGCTTCTGTTTACATCAGAAGGTCCCCTGCTAAACTGATGTGTGAGCAGGATGTTAAAATCAAACATTTATTTTAGTACAAACCAATGCCATATTTTAAAATTCCATATAACATAAGATATTAAAAATAAATGAAGCAAACAGAACATGGAAAAGTCATATCTATGGCATTAATTCTCGGATAAATTTAACTCACACAGCTGCTTCCCAATAACTAATCAATACCCCAAGTCATGTGTGCAAATGCTGCTAATGAACAAGCTTGAACATTTATTATTTTTTCATTCAACAAATACCAATGAGAAAACATAATGACAAATGATAAAGACAAGCTTAGAGTTCTTCCATCTGTGCCCCATAAGAAGAACTGAGAGATCTTTTCAATAAAGAACTATTTATAAAACCATGGTGAGGATGAAAGGTTCTCTTAATCAGGGCCTGTGTTGCTGTGAAGAGACACCACGACCACAGCAACATTTACTTGGTGTGGCTCACTTACAGTTCCAGAGGCTCAGTCCAGTATCATCCAGGCAGGGCGCGTGCAGGTAGACATGATGCTGGGGTAGTAGCTGAGAGTCCTACCTCTTACAAGTGAGAGGAAGTCAGCTGAGACACTCAACAGTATCCTGAGCATAGGAAACCTCAAAGCCTGCCCCCACAGTGACACAGAATGGCTGTCCTCCAAAGCCATACCTCCTAACAGTGCCACTCCCTATGAGGTTATGAGGGCCAGTTACATCCAGACTGCCGCGGAGGTATAATGCATTGATCTTCCTTGGGCAATTAGGAGCTTGTTCTGTTTTAAGACTGAAGATTTAAAGAAAGGGAGAGTTACTGGAACCAAGGGGACACTCATATGAGGAGGGTCATCTACACAGTAGCTAGGAAATACTCAGAGAGGAACAACAGCCTGTCCAGTTTGGTGGGAAGGGACACAGGGGAACAAAAACATGACTTCCTCTGCACTGCTCTTCTATCTCCCATCAGGGTGACACACTGACCAAACCCACGTGAGACCAGAAGCCAGGCAAACATGCTTCTGCAATGCACACAGCTCAGGCTCTCTGACAGAGCTGGGTGAAGGGGAGGGAGGGGCTCAGTATTGAAGGGAGAAAGGAAAGTGGCTGGTCCATATCCCTATCACCACATCTTATCTACTCCGGTCCAAAGCACAGAGGGCTCACTCTCTTTTGCACACACATGTTAGACCCCACCCCCCAATAAATGGCCTTTCCAAACATTTGATGTTTTATAGTATTGGCAAAAGAAAACTTCACTCTCAAGGAATTTGGAGAGTCGTGAATGAGATCAACATAAATTTCAAAGCACTCATTTAAAAGGGCTCCCAACGGATCAGTGACTGAGCATAAAAAGCTGGGAGTTCTTTCTGGCAAGGGTTGGTGATAATAACAGCTTAGTCGGGAGTAGCTCTGGAGCCTGTACCTGGATAAAACGACTTCAAAATCTATACCCTGCCTTCCAACTTGAGAACACTCTGGAAAGAAAGTATTTAAAACTCATCAAGACTCTTAAAGTAAGATAGCAGGTTTTGTGTCAGTTCTCTAAGCATCTGTAGAAAGCACACAAACATCAACATCCCCTCCCCCAGCTCCACCCTCCCTGACACTGTCATCTCATCTGTATTACTTCACTTTGAGCTCATCACTGGTAATTTCCAGTCTCCGTAGTTTTTCTGTGTGCGTTTCAAATATCTTCCACAGTCCTTCGTCCATGGATCTCAAAATGGTTTTAAACGTTCTCTTTCTCAACAAGTATGTGATGTTAAAATGTAGCTAACACCTTTTCCATGTTTGCTTAAATATGGCACACAGAAATTTTTCTTTTTCAAATTCTTGATCTCAGAATACATCTATTGCAGGATGAGCCGTAAGTACAAGCATTCTCTGCTTCCTGGCCACCCAAGGTAGGCTTCTTTGCCCTGCCATGCCTTCCCCACTGTGACAGACTGATGCTCCAAAACCAAGAGTCCGGAGCCAGAGTATGTCTCCCTGTTTTGAACTCCCTCTCCCAGGTATTTGGCTAATGATGAAATCTGACACAAACAGCTAGGGGGTGTCAGACACTGTGGTTAAAATAAGTGATTCTCAAGCTCTACTGAACATTCAGAGCATGGAGGAGGTGTTAAAAAGTCCTTATATTCAGTCTTCATCCCCTACCAATTAAATCAGAAGCCTTCAGCAGTGGGTGAAGAATTCACACATTTTAAACTCAGAGGGCAATTCCAAAATGCCTTAAAACCAGCTTTAACAACCCTTGCCACACAAGCCTGGTACACAGACTGACAGTGTTAATATCATCCAGAACAATAGTTCTCAACCTGTGGGTCCTGACCCCTTTGAAGATGGCCTAAGACCATCACAAAACACAGACATTTACATTAGGAGTCATAACAGTGGCAAAATTACAGTTACAAAGTAGCAATGAAAGTAATTTAATGGTTGGGGTTCACCACAACATGAGGAACTGTATTAAAGGGTTGCAGCATTAGGAAGGTTGAGAACCACTGCTCTAGAAGCTTCTAAGACAAGAAGACCTATATCAGCCACCCAGATCTACGGAAGCAATATTCATTTTAATGAGCTTCTAAATAATTAATATGCACACTGAGATTTGAGCTACTGCTTCCAAAGACCCTACAACCAAATCCGGCCAATAGCACTGTCTCCAATGCACAGAAGAAAAAAAAATATATTGAAGAAGTTCAAGTATTTTGACCACATTGTCTTCAAAACTGAAAAAAAAAAAAAAACAGAGTTTCATAGACCATAGTGTACATACTGAAGATTACTAATGAACTGTGGAAGGGTTACCATCCCAGAAGTCCTCTGCTACAGTCCAAGTGTGAAATGTTTCCCCAAAAGCACATGGGTTAAAGAACAAGTCTGTAGCTGATGGCACTATTGACAGATGATTGTATCATGACAATGAAAATGTCATCAATGGGTTCCTTCATTGGTGAGTTCTTAGTGGAGTAGGCTATTAGGAAAGACTTAACAGCTCACTAAGAGAGAGGACATCATTGGAGGAATGCTCATGATGGATGTACCTGGACCTCCCTACTCTCTCTGCTCCTCAACCATACACCGGTAAGAAGCTCTTCACCGTGACCTCTCTGCAATGGCATGTCGCCTCCTTTCTTAGTTGCTTCTCTATTGCCATGAGGAAACACCATAACCTAGGTGACTTAGGAAAGAGAGTGTTCAGTCTGGAGGCTTACCATTTCAGAGGGTTAGAGTCCATAACTAATAGGGTGGGGCGTGTAACGAGTTGGTTTTTCTGCCGCTGGTCTTGTCCCACCGCTTGCCAGCCCCAAATAACACACAAAGACTCTGTATTAGATATAAAGCTGTTGGCCAGGTACTAGTTTCTTATCGGCTAGCTCTGTCTTAATTATTAACCCATTTCTGTTCATCTAAGTATTTCCACGTGGTCTTATCTTACAGGAGAGAGTGGGCCCAGACCTCTGTTCTGCAGTCTCTCCATGTTGACGCCTCCCTACTACTTCCTCAAATCCTCCTTCTGTCCCAGTCCCGCCTATTGGCCAACAGTGCTTTATTCATTAACCAGTATGAGAAACATATTTACAGAATGACATCTCCCATCAGGGGCAGGCAGGCAGGCAGGCAGGCAGGCAGGCAGGCAGGCAGGCAGGCAGGCGTGGTGCTGGAGCAGTAGCAGAGAGCTCACATCCGATCCAGTAGCATGAGGTAAGGAGGATGAGACAGGACCTGCCATAGGTTTTTGTAACCTCAAAGCCCACCTCTAGTGACACACTTCCTCCCACCAGGCCACACCTCCTGATCCTTCGCAAACAGTTCCACCAGCTGAGGACCGAGTATTGATGTACATGAGCCTGTGGGGGCCTTTCGCGTCAAACCACTGTATGCCCTACATCCTACATGAATCCAGGCCACCGCTGACTGAGAACCTTTAAATGAAACCAAAGGACACCTTTCCTCTCACAAGTTGTTCCTCGGGGGCATTTTATCACAGCAGCCACAGGTTAACACTCCCCCATGTAAACCTCCAGCTCCAAGACACGGGATTGTAAATACTGCCATCCTTGTCCTTCCCCTATTCTGCTCTACACTCTGCTTGCTTGGGAGACTTAATTCATTTCATTATAGCAGGAGGCCTGTAGTGAAAATGAGCTTTACCCTGAACAGATAGATACATCACAGACGAATGAATGTATGTGTGCAAGTGTTTGTACTTCTACACACTGAGAAAAACCTTCCTCCAAACATTCCCAGGGCTCTGAGATTTTTACAACCAAAAGTCGGTTCAAGAGACACTGACAAAAGGTAACATTGTTCCTGGGCTCTTCTGCACACCTGTTAGCAGTTGAAGCTAATTATTCAGCAGCTGGTCCTAATTTGAGATTCTTTCTCTATGCCTCGTTATTCCTGTTTCATGATTTTTTTTTCTCATTTCAAGCTGCTCTTGCTGCTTCTGCACAATGTATATATCTTTAAACTAAAAGGACACACTTTGAACGAACTCTGGAGGAGATATTAACATTGTTTCTTCACGTACTACTTTGCAGTTGAATTTATTTAAACTGACAGTTGTGATCATTGGGAATGGAAAATTCTAAGGGCAAGAAAAGCTTTACCACTTGGCTACCTTCATTGTTTTAAATCTTTTTCTGGTCTGTGAATAGTCTAACTGAACTCATAAGGGATTGTGTTTGGGTAGATACTTGTGAGTTAGAATACTAACTTTGTACTTTTGGGGGTAGAGGAAGATGTTCTTCCAGGTTGGAAGACAGGATTAGATGGATAGATCTGATCGATCAGTAGGTAGAATAGACTGGACATGATAATAGCAAAAACTTTAAATTGTCATATCATTTGGAGCAAGGCCCAGGCCCTTCCCATGTGTCTAGGCTGAGAAAGTCTCCCTCTATGTGGGATGGGCTCCTAAAGTTCATTCGTATACTAGGGATAAATACTGATCCACTACCAGAGGCCCCATAGACTTCCCAGGCCTCCCAACTAACAACACATTCAGGGAATCTGGGTTGGTCCTATGCTGGTTTCCCAGCTATCAGACTGGAGTCCATGAGCTCCCCCCCCCCCGTCAACAGTTTCTGTGGGTTTCTCTAGCCTGGGGAACAGGGGAGGACAGGAGAGTGTGGGAACTGGGATTGATATGTAAAACAAGCTTGTTTCACATTTAAATTTAAAAAATTATTAAAAATAAGAAAATGTGTTAATTATAAAAAGAAAAAAAAACTTTAGAATGTAAAGTACAAAGAGAAAGTAATGGTTGCATATACACACCCAAAACCAAAACCAAACATACATGAGAAGGTCATGTATCCAGCATCAACAGGTCAAGTGAATAGCTGAGTGTTTACTCATAAATCCAAGTGAAACTTTCCTTGAATACATTATGTACAATCCAGGACAATTTATAGTTTCAGACTAAAGTCTTTCTAAAATGCCAGAGTATTAAATCATCATGAGCCAAATCCTAACTGAAGTAAATCAGAGATCGGCAATCACATTTAAAACACATTAAAAAGCAAAACAAGGTATTTAGGATGCGGTTCAGTGATAGGTTGCAGATCTATTTTTCATGAGGCCCTGGTTTAGATCTCCTGGACATCACTCCCTAATGGGGGGGGGGAGGAAAAGAGGGAGGGAGGTTGGGAGGGAGGGAGGGAAGGTGAGAGGGAGGGAAGGAAAGTGGGAGCGGGAGGAAGGGAAGAAGGAAGGATAAAAAGCTATTCATCAGCTTTATCTATGAAATAACTCCTTTAAAAAAAATTTTAAGCCAGGCAATGGTGGCACACACCTTTAATCCCAGGACTTGGGAGGCAGAGGCAGGCATATCTCTGTGAGTTTGAGGCCAGCCTGGTCTACAAAGCTACACAGAGAAACTCTGTATAGAAAAAAAAAATGAATTTGTTTACTAACCCTGGAAATACAGCATTTTCTTTTACTTTTCCTGAACTGACAAGAGTAGAATCTTTCAGGTAACATTGTTAGAAAATGTTTTTAAAATGAACACCTCAGCACCTAAATATAGCGCCGAAACTACATAAAAACCAGGCTGGTACGATTGCTATATAAATGAGTTCTGATGTTTAGTGACCACAGAGAGATCATAGTGAGGTAATCTTATCAACCAGTGTGCAGGCTAGTTTTCATGTCAACTTGATACAAGCTAGGGCCCTCTGGGAAGAGAAAATCTTATTTGAGAATAAGCTTCCATTGGGTTGCCCTGATTGATGTTGGAGGGCCAAGCTCACTGTGGGGAGTGTCATTCTTGGGTGGTGGTCCTGGGTACTATTATAAAGCAGACTGAGCAAGCCATGATGTTAAGCCAGTAAGCAGCTCGCTCCATGTCTTCGGCTTCAGTTCCCGCATCCAGGTTCCTACCTTGAGCCGCCTAGATGATGAGCAATGAGCTATAACGTGAAACAAACTCTTTCCTCCCCAGGTAGATTTTGGTCATAATATTTTTTTTGTGTACATAGGAACCGTAACTAAGGCAATGAGTACCTCTAAAGCTATCTTAGAAGTCAGGATTTTAAAGGACTTCTATTCCTAAATCATTGCATGGTGAGGTTCACTAAGATCACAAACTCTCATAGCACAGACTCACATCACTTATACCTACATAAAATTCACTCTTTCTTTCTAACATTTATAGAACATGACCTCATCATGGTGCCACGCTTTTTCCATTTGTTCCATGCCTGAGCATGGTCTTCAGCAAATGACTGGTACTCCTATAAACAGGCAATATTATATTATAAGTACTGTACAGGCTAAGATTTTGTCTATGGTGCTGAAAGTTACTAGAAAACAAGTGTTGCCTGCTTAAACCTCTAGTTGGTAGTATACATGTATTCTTCAGTGATGAGGGTGAATAGATTGCTAGAGCTCATATTTTTAACTACTATCAGGACATTCACCCTGGTGTGTGTGTGTGTGTGTGTGTGTGTGTGTGTGTGTGTGTGTGTGTGCAGCTAGAACACACAGTGTCTGTACTCACTCACTAAAATGGACAATTTGCATGGATATTTATAACCCTGTGTTGAATAATTTGAATTGCATTAATTTGTCTCACTATTAATGGAGTTCCTTTTGGATTTACCTATTAGTGATCTAATAAATCTCAGTAATAGATGTAGCAGAGGTCCTCTTAACAATGTGCCCTCAGTAATTCTGCAACCACAGCAATAGAAAACACTGAAGTGTCTTGAGACACTTTTAAAACAGTGTTTCTACGCTTGCTACATATTTATTGCAACATTCTTTTATGTCTTTATCTTTCTTAATGCAGAATTATCATTGATATTGGCTTCAAGAGAGAATTATTGACTAGAACAAATGCCCAAATAATGAAGAAGGACCATATTTACTCACTCTTCTTAGACTGAGTAGCATATTTGTAATGATTTTGAAGAATAAATATATTCTGTAGAGTTGGATAAACAATCACCTCCAATTTATAGTTGTATAATTAGATTTTTGCCTGTCTTTTCAATTCTTGCTAGTTGGGAGAAAAGTATTTTTTAGAGATTGAATTAAAACATTGGGGTGACAGCATAAACCATGAACATGAGTCCATGATGTCTTGGCTCATCTTTTATTACTGCTTCTTCTGACTGATCCCTACCAAGGTGGTGGGAAGGGTCTACATCAAACTTGACCTTCAGCCACCTCTCTGCCTCTGCCCCCCCTACAGCAGTGTAAGTGTGAACAGGAACCTCTGCTTTGCAGGAATTCAGTTTCCTCAAAGTAGAACAAGACCTTCAGGACAAGTGAATGCTTCACCTGCTTTTAGCTTTGTCCTCTAAGACATCAACAACTTGGTGATGTCTTAGGGAATTGAGCCAGAGAGGATCTTTCTGATCTGTTTTTCACCCAGTTACTTCATTAGTTATAACATAGTTCCTATAAAGGTTAATTTTCCAGAAATCTTAGACATGTAGACGTCATGAAATAAGACAATGAAAGAGGATTTTGCAGCTAGTTACTCATCTATGACATACTAAGACTTTATAACTCTTTCTTCCACTCTTTCTTCCTTCCTTTCTTTCTGTCAATCTCTCTCTTGATACTATACAGGGTTTTTCATTGTACCTCAATCAATTTAATAGTTGACAAATAAATGGACTAAAATAAATAACTCCTACCTTCTATTAGATGACCCATATTCCTTTCTCACTTTATTACTTCCACAAGTCAAAATACTCATGAAAAGTCACAAAGAATAGAGACTATGGAATCCTCACCCTTAAATGAGATATCTCTATCACAGTCCCTCATCCCAAGACTTAGGAATCATTGCAGAAGAGAGGGCAGAGAGAGCCAGAGGCAGTGGGTGAATGAACCTAAGCAAAGAGTGACCTGCAAACACAGCAAGGCAGCCACATCTATGAGGTCACAGCAGTTGTGACAGCATGGGCCAGTGCCATGCAAGTTCAAGCCAGACCAATTCTCAGAATGAAGAGGGGAGGTAGACATGAAGTCCCACTCTAACTGAGGATCTTCTGGCAATTGACAGCTTCTGGGGAAGAGGATGAGGTTTTGTTTAGGAGCATTTTCCCTGTTAAGTCAATCAGTGGAAGGCCACATATCCAACAACATATGGGCAGTACAAATTGTACTTCATAGTTGGTGATAGGAAAAATAAAAGAGCACACAAAGTTGGTTGGGCAGGAAATCAAGGGTAGATCTGGGAGACGTTATGGAAAGGGCAGATATGACCAAAACACAGTATACAGAATTCTCAAGGAATGAAAAAAATTAAAAAAGGTGAAAGTATACCCCAAAGTGGTCATTGTAATAGGCTATCCACTATCTTTGATCTGTGTGTTCTAGGACACCAGATTCCTAATGCTTCCCAGTAAAGGAAGCATGAAGAATAAAGAAACATGGCAGTTTTAACTATGAAAATGTAGAACTTGACCACAATGACCCATGATTATTCTATGACCTTTGCTTCCCCAATCACACAGACATCTAGTGCCAGTGCCTGGCGTGGTGCCAACTCAACAAGTGCCAAGAGAATAGACATTGCAAAAGACACTTTACTTTGTTCTGACATGACAGAACAGAACATTCAATACCAACAAGATAAAAAGTAATATGGATTGGCATTGGTCAGCACCTCACAATGTTACAGATAAGACTTTGAAAATGCGCGTTGGTTGACTGTATAGTATTCCCATGACTCCATGGGAAAAGGATGTCTCTGATGGGGATGCTAGGACTGCTGGTCCAACAGGTCGATCAAGGTGAGGTTCTGTAATATAATTCAGTCCTGTGCCTGGTATCTTGAAGGGATAAGAGAATTGGGTTACTTCCCACCATCATTGAGCCCATCTCCTGCCAGTTTCAAAGAAAGTACTTTCAACAAAATAAAAATACAGATTCCCAACATACAGGGGGAACATGGCAATTTGTTTGAATAAGTACTTGTTACTGGAGGAAGTTTTGGGTGTTTGGAAGAAACTGCCTTCATTTTCCAGGGCTCTTCATGACTCAAAGCCTTTGCATTGATCGCATTTGATCACGAGAACACTGTGCTGTGGGCAGAGCAGGTGTTCATCTGTGTTTTATAGGTAAGGGAAGAGCATCCATAGGCTAAGCAGCAACCTGGGGGTCAGTGTTGATAAAGTGCTGGTGCCAGTCAGCGCTCTGACTTTTGACACAGGGCCATTTCAACATCCCATAATGATTCTTATGTCCAGATGGATGAAGATTCTTTTGACCCTGGCTTATGGTTTTGGCACAGACTCTCTTACTTTTGTGATGGCTGCCAAACTGGGTTATTGTCTCAGAAGCTTGCTACTTAGACATGACTACTGAAAGCCAAACCCAAGGGATAATAAGTAATGAAGAGACTGGTAAGGGATCCTACCTCCCTCTCTCTCTCCTATGAAGTTCAAATCCATTTCTGACAGCACCTGAGTGACTGCCTTTGCAAGCTATAAAAATAAGATAACTGTAAAACAAATGAGCAATCTGATACACTGTTTAGAGAAAATTAACATCCAGGCAATTCATTTCTGAATCTAAGCTCCTTAAACTTTCTGTCCAACACATAGTTATTCTAATTAATTCTAATTATTTAACACACACAGGAAAAAAAAAACAAAAAACAAAAACCTAACCTACTAGCCTGCCTCTTTTCACAGCAAAACATTTACATAAACTCAAGATATGTGCAAGTTACCATAATTAATAGATAGCATTCACTGTGCCCCTTACCAAAAGTGTTGATTATTTTTTTAATCATAGAACTAATTCTGTTTTCCTGGTTTTGTTTTTCTTCAGTTCCTAAGAGCTTAAAAATTATAAGTGGTTACCAGAAATTAGTGTCTAGTTTGCATCTCAATCAAACTGTTTATGCAAACTAGTCATGCACCAGCACAATGCTTTCCTTATGTGGGTGTTTAATTAATATTTGGTGAATGATTGACAGAATAAATGATGCAATGACCTGTGAGCACATACTGTCTTTATCCTGGTGTGTGACTTCCAGCAGAGAATTAGAGGGTCATGAAGTAAAGACTATGGCCTTGAACACAAAGGTTCCAGTCATCGACACTAAATGACTCCGGCCAATATGTATGACTCACCAGGGTGCTTAGGTTTCTCAACAATAGAATAAGTATGGATAAGAATTTTAAATTATCTCTGAACTTACTTCCAGTGCTAGTGTTTTGTCATTCTAGTTTGAAAAACTATCTGCCAAAGAAAAATATTACTCTCACCAGAAAATAAATATGATTGAAGAGTGATCCCGACAGAGGATTAAGTTTCAGCTTTAAATGTGTCTAGGGGGTTAAGAATCTTAACGATTATAATTGAAGACAAAGAGGACTTCCCAGATCTTAACAGAGACTGCTTTTAGCACATTATCATCTATTCCAGCACCCTATAAAGGGACTGTGGTGGAGATACCCGAGGAGACTCTAAGGAAAACTAAACTTCATTTCGTGTTCTCTCTTTCCCACTCTCTCCCTCCCTCCCTCCTACCCTCTAACCTCCTCCCTCACCATCTCTCTTCCCCAACCATATCTGTTCTTTGACAACACAGATGTAGGAAAGTAAAAAGCATCTCCAATGAACTATTTTGAAATTCCACAACCTGGGGATGATGCCTACAAGTCTCTAGGTGAATGAAAGAGAATCAATAAACCTAAAAAAAGCAGATGCCTGGAAATAGAGCTGGGCATGGGACTCTGAACTTTCAGAGAAACTGGCCATTCAAACAAGTGGTTCAACTGAACACCGAAAAAAAAAATAGGGCTGACACCCCAAGAATTACACCCCACAAAACACCACAGAGAATGGATCCCCTCAGCTTCTGACGGAATGGGCCAAAGTGATGGAGCACCAGGCAGGAACTCTAACCATTATGAGCCCTGAGAAATAGTGATTACCTACAAAAGACTAAACCTTTAACCAGGTTCTTCTGTGGGAGCCAAGGAGCCTACCAGTCCAGACATTCCCCCTACCATCACACAGCACTTGAAAGAACCAGAAAAGTGTGTGAGAGGATGTCCTGGGCAGAGAGCCAGAGAAAGTACACAACACAGGGATGCATGTAACTCCAACTGTAATCTTCAAAGACTTTCTTTTTTCTAATTCCTCCCATGGCAAACCTCCCATTCCCCCCCTTTTTTTTTCAGTGATACACAGAAAACTTTACCTAATGTAGCCTAAAATACAGGTTAGATTAAAAAATTATGAACCCCACTTGAATACTCATATATACCCATTATATGCAGAGGTAGGTATTCAGAAGATCAAAATATGAAAATCCCAGTATGGTGGTACACATATGTAATTCCAGAATTTAGGAGGTTATCAGAAGATCAGGGTTCAAGTTATCATTGGCTACACAGTGAGCTTGAGGTTAGCCTGAGCTATGTGAGAGCTTAATAGCATAAAAAGCAAGTTACTTTTTCAAACATTCAAAAACATAAGCAAGACATCAAAATAACAGTAAAACCAGTATCAACACAGAGAGGAAATGATGAAGCAATTAATAACAAAGACAAAGTGTAATAAACAATATGCTCACGTTGAGATGAAAACCAGTACAGAGGTCTTTGTAACTGGGATAGTAGAAGGTCAGAAAGCAGCAAGATCCTTGGAGAGTGCCTTACTCTCTCCATCTATCCTTCCTGTTGCCTTCTTTGAAGCTGTTCTCTCTCATCTTTCCTGGGATCCTGTGTGTCTGTTCCTTCCTCTCCATTCCTCAGGGCGGAAGAAGAGACCTCTCAGAGAGCAGTCACATGCTGCCTGCTGCCGTTGTTCTCAGACTCACTCATTGTATGCACGACGCAACTCAAACTCTGTAAGGTTTCACTACCTCTGGTCTTTTCGGCTGCCATAGTGTGTTTTCTCTTAGTCTGAGTCCTCAACTTGTAGGCCAAGGCCTCTTTGAGGTGGAACAATCCTTTCACAAGGGTTGCCTTAAAACTATCAGAAAGCACAGATATTTTACATTATAGTTATGAAGTAGCAACAAAAATAATTTTATGGTTGGAAAAGTCACCACAATATAAGGAACTGTATGAAAGTATTGCAGCATTAGGAAGATTGAGAACCACTAACTCAGTGGGCTTCATTCCTTACTTGCCCTGTACTGTGATACTGTCTGTTTTGGGATTTACCTCTGCTATGTATTCTTAGAGTGTTTATATCTCTCCTCTCCCCAGCTTAGTTCCTGTGCTTTTCCTCAGCACCCCATTCATTCCTCTGTTACGAGTAGTTTTTCCCTGCGGGTCAGGTCCCACAGCTGCACCAGCCCCAAATAACACACAGAGACTCTGTATTAGATATAATGCTGTTGGCCAGTTACTAGTTTCTTATTTGCTATCTCTGTCTTAAATATTAACACATTACTATTAATCTAAGTATTTCCACATGGTCTTATCTTACTGGAGAGAAGGGCTGGCATTCTGCTCTCTCCATCCTCCATCTTGGATCTCCTCCCTACTACTTCCTTTCTCCTCCTTGTCTCCTATTGGCCAACAGTGCTTTATTCATTAACCAATACGAGAAACATATTTACAGAATCGCATCTCCCATCATTCCTCTCCTAATGTACCCCCTTCTCTGGTCTCACCAGGTCAATACCTTGCTTTGTTCCCATAAGACTCTATACTTGCCCCTCACCTCACTCATACTGACAGATAAACATGTCATTTGTAGGATTAGTTATTAAGTTATTGACAGTTGAGGCCATAAAGGTAGAGACTATGTATGTTCTCTCATTGTGGTTATCCACAGCATCTAGATCTAGGCAGGTAAGCAGTGGATCCTCATTAGCAACATTTTCAGTGAGTGATGGACATCCATGACTAATCTTTCCCAGAAGATGGAAAGTCAAACACGCTGTATAAGCCTCAAGTTGCTGAGCCAGAAAAGGTACTCTTGCCTCTAGCCTTCTTACCCCAGCATTCTCATCCTGCCCTAGCACAGAGAGCTCTAAAGCTTGTTCAGAGGCCAAGTCACAGGATCCAGTTTCATTGCTGGACAAAAGGTGATTGAGATGAGAGACAATAGGAATTATTCATTGGGTCATTTGAACAGTGGAGCATAAGTGAGAAATTGAGAAATGGGAGACTGAAGCTCAAAAGAAAAACCAATGAGTGGGAGGTGTGGGTAACATATTAACATAGGGATGACAGGTGGGTCTGGTTGCTAAATCTGAAACACACACACACACACACACACACACACACACACAGCCTGTAGCTAATTAATAGAAAAGGTTCTTCTTTTGGAACAAATGAATGTTCTGGAAGGTACAACAGTACCAAAGTTTTATTCAATTGATTTGGGATCACGAATTCTTCTTGGAGGGGAAGAGAAGATATCATGAGGGTAAAGGTGGAAAATAGATTTTATTGATGTTTTTATGCTTGGGAAATTATCTTAACAATGATTTGTGTACAATTGATTTGATTTGTTTGTTTAAGGTCAAGTCTTTAAAAAAAATAATGGACAAACCAGAAACCACAGAAATGGCTTGTGTCTGATGAAGTGTTGAGAGCTGGAGATGAGAGACAGGATCCATGTTGGTACCCACTCTTCTCTTCAGCCAGATCTCATCTTGGACACAATCTTTCCTTTCAACCAGTGCCAGTTTTAGTGAGGAAGTGTGAACCTATGGCCAAGGCTGAAGCACAAGGTTGATGAACACAAAGGGTAGGGCTGCCTCCACCTAAACAGAGAAGGCAAGGCCTCCTTTATATTTCCCACTGAAAGGAGCACAATATTTTATCTCAAAGCTGGAGGGCTATTAGTTTCCCCACCAAAAGAAAAAGAGTCTCAAATGTGGGATTCCACATATCGGGGCTGCTTTTGAACTCCCCAGCCCTCAACATCTGCAGCCGTTTCTACTCTTCAAGTGTTGCCAACTTCTGCTCTAAGGACTGATATCTCCATGCACACATGGGTTCTGGCAGCCTCTGTTCAGTACAACAGGCTGCGGGAAGCCGAGTCAGCAAGGAGAAGGGTGAAGGGTTTTTCACACATGGCTTTAACTTTTCTTTGTGTCTGAATCTCCGCCTACAGAATAGCTTCAAAATGTACCAATACATCACACAAGGTACAAATCTGCTCTGAATCTTCTGTCAAAATAACCTCCAGATTTATGTAAGGATAATTAAATAGCAGGTATCATAGAAAGGGCCAGGGAGATGGCTCAGTGGGTGAAGACAAGACTCCTCTGACCTGAGTTCCATCCCCAGGACATACATGGTAAAACAAATTTATGAGAAATTGTACCACCATTACACCACACACACACACACACACACACACACACACACGCATGCATGCACACACGCACTCACGCACGCACACACGCACACACACATACACCCCATTATACCACACACACACACACACCATTACACCACACACACATACACACACACACACACACACATGTGAATAAATTGATAAATAATATATAAACAAATAAAAGTAACAATAACAATAAAAGTAAGTAAATTCTCTTAAAGCACCCTGGTAAGCACTACATTCTGACATCATAGGCAGGACCATGAATTTATAGCTGATTTTTACGTGGGAACAGCTTAGTGTCAGCAACAGTGGAAAGAGGGCATGCTCTGAACTCACGGGTTTTGAACTAAGCTGGATAACCACGAAAGAGTTGCTGATCCTTCTTGAGATTCAGCTTTCCAACTTTGCTTCATATAAACCAAGAATGACAACGGACACTTCAGAAATCTTGGGAAGGGTTGGAAGCTCAAAGCAGGCATGTAAAGCCTGGAGTGAAACACACTCATAGGATGGCAACTACATTCACACATCACAATAAAAGGAAAATAAAGATTTGGAATTTTGGACAGTCATTACTGGGACTGTAAACCTCCAGTTTGTAAAAATGAACACAGCTCCATTAGACCAGTCCGGTCAGTGGCAAACTGTTTTCTTTCCAGATTTCTGATTCTATCAGCTAATACCCTCATAGCATTTCTTTTATAAGGGGCAGTGAGGAAGGCCTCCACCCCCTCAAATGCTTCAGAAGGTGAACTGGGACTCAGTCATAGCAAACACACAGACCCACTTAAGCTCTTGAGCTCAGCTTCCTTTGGCCTCATCTGCTTGTGTTTCCAAGAGCTTTACAATGCAGCAAAGGACAAACATGCATTTTGTTTGAGATTTCAATCCTCTTAAAGTACTCACATGCCTATATAATTACCTATCATTTTTTGAGGAGAATTCCCTAAACTCCATTACCCTTGGTAGTACACATAATGGGCTAATCATTTTAGTTCATTCTCTAGACTTTGAGTTTTGAGCAACTAATAGAAAAATTATACAACTCACTACTAAAACTCTGTAGAATTTCATGGACAATCTATATATTGCTATGATTTTATCAGAGTTATCTAGTGACCCTCTTGCAGATAGACCTTTCTTTCTTGCTAGTCAGTTCCCAAATAACTACATAGAAACTTCTTATTAATTATAAATGCTTGGCTGATAGTTCAGTCTTATTAGCCCTTCCAGCTTAAATTAACCCATTTCTATTCATCTATGTGCTGACCCAAGGCTCATGGCTTTCTCCTTTCCTGTATGTCCCCCTGGTGAACCCTCAGGCTCCACCCTTCCTCTTCCCAGCATTCTCTCTGCCAAAAAAAATCCTGCCTAGCTATCAACCAATCAGCTTTTCATTAGCAATGAGAGCATACCTCTTCGCAGTGTACAGAAGGATTGTTCCACAGCGCCCTCTGCTCTGGTCAGGGATTTAAATGCTGATTTGATATGTATGCCTCCTTATAACCATCCCCTAGTTTGAGTTAGAAGGCCTTAGCATGCTCTCTCCTCATCAATCTTTGTACTGGTTCCTACCCTCGGTGACATCTACTTCCTGTGGACCTATGCACCATGTCAGCCTACACTCGCTCCACTGAAGCACTATCACTGTCCTGTGATATTGTTATTGTCCCATCATCATTTAATCTAGCTAACTAGAGGATCACTGTTTCACTCCTGACAAATATATTTTTATTTTATCCCCAATCCCAACACAGTTTGGTGTGATAAAGAAAAGTCCTTATTGCTCAACATAGTAGGGCAAATGTACTGATTTTTGTGGGGTTTCTGCCTGGGTGCTCAGGAGACAGGGGCAGGAGGGTGTTCTTTTATAGGTCAGTATGATAATATAGCCAGACTCTGTCTTAAAGCACAAAGACAAAAGAAATAAATGTTGTAGTAATATTTTGAATAAAAGCATCAAAGGATTTCTTAGCAGACACTATTCAGTAACATTATAAAAATATCCCATATCCATTCAAAATGGCTTTCACCAAAACTAAAGTGGTTAGAATTCTAACACACATACAAACCCTCCCTCATACTAGCTTTGCATGAGTCATGCTGACTCTGCACCTTCCTCTCCCCTCAGCCGGGTTAGATCACATTTGTCATTGAGAGCAACTTCCTTTCACCTGAGAAATGCCTGCACTTCACTCTACATCTCTGAGTAAACCATTTTAAAGTAATATGGTTCCTGCTCCCACTTATTATTCTGACATGAGACATCTTAGTGAAAAGAAGAGACACAACTTGAGACTTTGCAGGGAGATGAATTCAGAACCTCCTATAAGGACAAAGTGAATGTGCCGAGAACTTCTGTGAAGGGCTAAGGAGATGCCTGGAATGGTAAAGCACTTTCTTTGCAAGCAAGTAGACTTGAGTTCAATTCCCAGTTGTGGCAGTATATGCTAGTGCATACACCTTGCAATCCCAGAGCTATGGAGATGGAGCCTGGGGCTTACTGGACAGCCAGGCTAGCCTACTTGGCAAGTTCCATACCTATGAGATACCTTGTCTGAGAAAACAAGGTTGGCCTCTGGCTTTCGCATACATATGCAAGCATAAATGCACACAGGCACTGCCCATGATCATACCCGGGGACTTTGGTGGATTTGAACGATGGGTATCTTAGTTAGGGCTTCTGTTGCTGTGAAGAAACACCATGACCACAGCATCTCTTATAAAGAGAGCATTTAATTGGGGTGGCGTGCTTGCAGTTTCAGTCCATTATCATCGTGGCGGAGAGTATGGCAGCATGAGGCAAATGTAGTACCGAACTGAGTCCTACGTCCTGACCAGAAGGCAGCAGGAAGTTGACTGACACCCAGGGAAACTTGAGCAAAAGCGATCTCAAAGCCCGCCCCCACAGTGACACACTTCCTCTAACAAGGCCACGCCTCCTAATAAGGCCACTCCCTTGGGGGTCATTTTCTTTGAAGCTACCACAGTAAGGGTCCTCAAGCAAAAAGGTTTTGGGTCACACAGAGGAGGAGAATATGAATTAACATTTTCACAAGTTCAGGAAAGCAAACCAGGAGATAAAACTGGGAGAGAAGAGGGAGGGGGTAGAGGGAGAGACACGAGAGACAGTGACAGAAACAGAAAGAGCACTTATGAAGAAGAGAGATATTTATAGTCACTCAAAGCTCTGTGCTCATAAAACAGGATAAGGAATGTCAGAATGCTACAGATAAAATTTATTTGGATGGAGAGAGAACATTCCCTTTAATCCAAGGAATGTAAGTTGATTAGATGACCAGAATGAGCGAAGAGAACAACACTTATTATTAATAATAATAAAATGACTTTGAACTTCTCCAGACCCTTTCATCTCGGAATTTCAATTTGCCCATTAAGCCTCACTTTTACTTTACCACATCCTGTAAAGAAGCAAGTCTATAGCACGCTAAGTTCCTGTGTTCTCTTATAGATGTAAGTACTTTGTAATCATTTATTTCTCGTTCAGGCTACAATCTACAGAGTGAAGTGGTATAATCACCCCCTGTATACCGTTAGGGAAACTGAGACAAAAAGATGACATGGAGCCAAGACCACACAGTAAGGCGCTTGCAGAGGCAGAATCAAGGCCAAGTAATACTTGACTCTGAAGCTTCGGGTGGAAAACAGAAATCAGTCAATTCTCCAGTTCTTCCCTCCAAAACAGCTGACTTCACAATACCTACAGCCTTGGAGGAATCATGCTCTCTCTCTCTCTCTCTCTCTCTCTCTCTCTCTCTCTCTCTCTCTCTCTCTCTCTCTCTCTCTCTCTCATTCCAATTAGCCCAGAGTAAAAAGAATGTTAAATCTGAGTATTTTTCAGATCCTAATAACAAGGGAAAGGCTCACTACTAAACCAAAGTGATGTGTGTGTGCGCGTGCTCGTGTGTGTACATGCTCATGGGCGGGTGGGTGCCTTGCTCGTGTGTGTGTGTGTGTGTGTGTGTGTGTGTGTGTGTGTGTGTGTACACATACCATTTCAAATTTTCACAGTGGACAACCGAAGATAAATAGCAATGTTCAGGCTGTATTTGTGTCTACAATGATTTAGTCTGATCCAGCTAGGAGGGGCTGTCTTCTGCATCTCCCGACCCACCAAGGACCTGTAGAAGGGACTGATGGTATCTCCACTACATTGCAGACCTTGCCTTAGGCCTCAATGACAACATAACCACTATTGGACAGCACTGGGCATTGGAGGCCTTAAAACCTACTCATTTGATGTTAGGTAGTGTAGAATGATTGCTTTAAATATCATGTTTTGAAATTCAAACGCTATGCTGAAAGAAGGTAAATACTTCATCAGGCATCTGTGGTCACGACCTTTTCCAAACCCAGAGTGTCGGCCTTATTAAAATCCACAGCTTTCCTGCCCCTCCCCACTGGGGAAGTGAGGGAAGGAAAAGACCTAACCCTTAGACAAGGATTTTATTTAAATTCAGAAGCCACTGAAGTATTTTCTTTCCTTTGTGAACTTTCCAAGTGCCTTCTGCCCCAGGCAACATGCAAGGGGTGAATTTAAGATGTGGTGAAAGCAAAGGCAGCCTGGCTGCTCCTGTCAGAAAGTAAAACCCAGCGTGCACTGCGGTGGGGAGAAATAGCCTCCAAACTTGTATTTTGGAAGTGAAGCAGGGTCAGATCAGGCCAGGCGGGGTCATTGTCCCCAGCCGCCGTTATTGTCGGGAAAGCATAACGGACGTCATAGGCAGACACTGCACTAGGAGGAACCCCTTGCCTACCATATCTCTGTACCCCCCCCCCAAAGACAGAGCTTGCACTCTGGCCCAGTCTTAAGTCACAGGAATGAACCGCCCCTTGACTGCTAATCTCAAACTGCAGGCAATGTGTGAATGAGACAGCTGGCAGTGTGCTGAACTGTGCGGTCCTCTCTGGAAGCCCAGCCAGGGTTGCTGGTGTTTCTGTCAGCTAACAGGGCGATGTCCGCTTTGCTGCAGGACAGTTGATGTCTCTACTTCCTGTTAGCCTACCCAGCAGAACTACAGAAGGGTGTGATCCTTTGGATCTTTCATGTAGTTTTCTGGAAATATTGCCAACTCTGTCAAAAAAAGAGCCATGAATCTCCTACCAACCCTCCTCCCCTAAATGCTAAGAGAAACAGTATGAAAGCAGGGCAAGCAGCAACAGACATGTTGTAGAAATAGCTAATCACTTTAGACCTTGAATTACGTATCCTTAAAGCACTTTCAGGGAGGAGAGAAAGAAGCACACACACACATACACACACACGCACAGAGAGAGAGAGGGGGGGGAAGAGAGGGAGTGCAATGAAAATTAGAGAGAGACAGAGAGGGAGAGGGACAATGTTCCGAATCAAAGGATCTGTTCAAAGCCCTCTTAAGGACATACAATTGGGTGAGCAACTGCCTACCAGTAACTGGTCAGTTATTTCCCGAATGCAGGACTGACCGACTGCAAGTTCATCAGAGAAACAGCTCCTGAAGTCTCAGTAGAAGGTTAGAAGGCAGTTGTTCTAGGGTCAGCTTTATATCTACCAGGCTGACTTAGGGCAGCGCTTTGCCATCCCCCACCCCACCCTCAAAAAAAGTCTTCATTCCAATACAGCATTGGACCCAACTGTCCCTTGCAATTATGTATCAGGGCTCAAGCCTGGTGCTGCTGTTTTCTGTGGTTGATTAATAGTGCTCACATTTAAATGGTCACAGCCAGCCCCTGCAGTCATTAACACCCCATTAAGATGGATGAGGATACTTTTCAACTTTTGTTTCAGTCTGTAGGGCTGTGGACTTAACAAAACAGCCAGGCAGTGATTTAGGGAGGGGAGGTTATCTGTGCAGCCAGACTGGCTAAAACTTCCTTTAAAAACAAACAGCATTTTAAATCCCTTACTAAAAAAAAAAAATCTTATTCTTGGAGACATTCTTCAAATATCATCTTAAGGATGGTAAACTCAGGGTTTTCCATACCTGGACTTACACATATGTTTAGCGTGGTTCTCAGTAGTCTTGACAAAGCTCTGGGTCCCTTCTTCTTCCTCTTCTTCGCTACCCATTCCTTTGCTGGAAGCCTGTAATTATGATGAGATGGCCAGCGTTTCTAAGGAAAAGCAATGGTAACATGAGTATCTAGTTACCCATGAGGACACATACTCCAGAGCAAGCCCATGAATGACAGCCAAATGCTGGGTACATTTTCCCAAGGGACAGTGGGAACCTCTAGCATCTGGAAAACTCGAGTAAGAGTTCCTTGCTTCTATTCACAGAGAAAATGAACAGCCTGACATTTGGAGCAGGGTGCTCCCCAGGATTCTCTTTAGCCACCAGAGCTGGCACTTCATGACCAGGGAACAGTGGTGAATTTGTCACAAATGACCTCACAGACTTGTGGGGCACAGTGCTTCACTCTTCTGTTTGAAGGCTTCACCGGGAGGCAGGATACACCCTTCTTTAGAGCTGAGGGTTTAGCAGCCATGCTGGTTAGGAGAACAGGAAATTTCCAGGAAATCCTCAGGTACCATAATGTTTCCACCTGAACTTGCTAGTTAGGAATTTATTGAGACAATGTTACTACTGTCTCTCAATCATTATCTTCCATCAGAATGGGTATCTTTAAAACCATATGGCAAAAATGTAAAACTCTTAAAGAAAACATACATTGTCTCATGGTGGTGGTGGTGGTGGTGGTGGTGGTGGTGGTGTGTGTGTGTGTGTGTGTGTGTGTGTGAGAGAGAGAGAGAGAGAGAGAGAGAGGAAGAGGAAGGTAGCGAGAGAAGGAGACAACACTTTCCCCTTCCCATATAGGAAGAGGCTTTCCTAGGGCCACCTGTAAGCAATGTGCCAACCTTATTTTGTCATCTGCACTTAGTATTAACAGAAGGCAGAAGTTCTTCTAGACATTTGAGTTAAAAATTACTAGATTCCTATTCGTTTCATCCCTGAAATTACCAAACAAACCGTATTCTCTACCCTTCCTGCTTTATTTGAATAGTTGATTATTAGTAGCCTTATGAAGACAAATAATCTGCTACCCTGCTATTGTGCATCGGTTGCTTTTGGTTTATTGAATTTTTCCATCAGTGCACAAGCATGATTCAGTTTTGCTTATGTTAATGAGATTCACCATTGATCAAGTTATGAGCTGTAACCCAAACCCTGGGTTACAGCATTAGGAGCTGGATGCTCGGGAGGCAATTAGTTCATGAACACGAACCATCATGATGGAATAATGTCCTCATAAGAATGGAAAGAAATGACGACCTCTCTCTCAACTCTGCGAGTACACAATGAGGGAGCCGCTGTCTACAACCCAGGGCGCACGCCCTTCCGGACACCAGATCTACGGGTGTACTGCTCTCGAAAGACCAGCCTTTAAAACTGTGAGAAATAAAGTCTGCGGTTGAAACGGTCTAATCCATGATATTCTCTTCTGGAGCCTTAATTGAGACAGAGCCTATGTCTTCCTCCAAATGTCACTTTATTCCTCAGATCCAATTCATAGGAAATGTTCTCACGAGAAATCCTCACAGCCTCGTCGCCCACTCATTTCTCCCACTGCCTCGTTTTATTTATTTATTTTTTTCTTTTCTGTTCCCACCACTGAAGTGATACAGTTGTCACAAGTACCACCAAGCTCTCCATATTATTGTTTCTGTGAATACTTCCCTGACCTCATCCTCGGCGGATTTGCAGCCCTATTTAAAATGATGCGTATTTCCTGTTTCTGACGCGCAGCTGCAGCTCTGTGGGATGGTGGTTTTCTTTCTACCTCAGGAAGTACTCCTGAACCCTTCGGTATCCCTCAGCACCCGCTCAGCTTTGGATTTTTAGTGTGCTCCAAAGCCGCTTCTTGCATTCCCCACCCCCTCCTAGTGGGAACAATAAATAATAATTTGAAAAGTGAAGCAGGTTAAGAAACATTTCATCTTGCTAATTCTCTAGCCCTGGAGGCCAAGGTGGCTTGGTGAATGAGAAGAAAAGTATAGAATGTAGTATTTAGACCATTCTGCCTATATCTCCCAAGGGCTAAGATTCAAGGCAAGTGCCCTCATAGTGGATGGAAAAAGCCCGGGGTGAATGTTGTTTATCTAAGCATGCCAAGGACCCCGATGCCTCAGACCTATGGGGACAGGTAAGCCTTCCCTCCATCAGGCTCAAGGGACTGGCAGAGCCTTTCTCTGGTCCTGGTACAGGGTTTAAAAACCATTTGACCAGCGTGTTCAGAAACGATAGCCCACCACTTCCTCTTCCAGAATGACTGCACCAGAAACTGCTGCCCTTTAGACACCTCCTAGCAAGGTGAGCTAAACTCTCCTCCCTGCTCAACTGAGTCACATCTTCATTCAACCCCTTCCCCCCAAATCACACGGATGACATAGAACATTGAGGTTCCAGGTGGCTGTGTCCTCTGCATCCACATCAGGGAGCACCCAAGTCACCAGACCCCAGCTTTTCTATGTGTATCTCTGTGCACCTGCACCCCTCCCCCCTTCATTCCCTCTTGCCCCAGTCAAATTTCCAGGACCATGCTGTCCAGGTTATGAAACATCATCATACATGCCCTAGGCATGGGGATCCGAAGTTTATGTTCATCTCTGGCTGTGCAGTGAGTTTCATGTCAGTCAGGGATGCCTAAGACTTGAGAGAGAGAGAGAGAGAGAGAGAGAGAGAGAGAGAGAGAGAGAGGTTCATAAGTGCTAAGTACAACAAAAAGTAGAATATATCCACTGAACTTTTTTTAACACAAAGATTGTCAACACCCTTAGAATCCATCAATTATTATGATGGAAAGAAAGGACAAATTAGAGAGGATCTAGCTAGGAATGAAGGAATACAAGGCAAAAAAAAAAAAAAAAAAAAAAAAAAAAAAAAAAAAAAAAAAAAAAAAAAAAAGGCTGCTAACATGATGGAGAGCTGCATGCTTTAAAATTCTCCAGAACATGTATGATCTATATATGTATGTAAGTCAACTAACTCTAACCAAACCCCAGGGGGAAATTAGTTAGCATGTAGAGGAACTTAATTAGGAAGTCAAACTTCAGAGCACTAAGGCAGGAGCTTCAAATATTTTCAATCTACCCCTAGACAGTTAATTAGTATAACGAATATTAGAAATAAATTTCCTTTTGTGCGATGAACAGGGTTCGTGATATTTGAAGAACAGAAGTGATTGGACAGAGGTTCCTGCCTGAAAGACAGTGAAGAATCCAAGAAATCTAGTAATTCCCACCCAGAATTAGGCTGTTATTCCTGATCAACTACAAGTCCCATGAATGGTCAGGTGCTCCTGATACCAATTCTTCAAGACAGTGGCAAAGCATAGTGAATAAGGGGTCAACAGATTTTACAGGGTCAGCTTTATGAATTGTGTCTCTGTTTTCCAGTGTTTATATAAGGAGAAAGTTTCTAACTGAGACATTCATTCTGTATAGCACCATGTGAAAATAAGGTCATAAAAAGAAGCCTCAAAGCTCATCATTCTGTGCGGATTAGAGATGGCCATGTTTTGACAACAGTAACAATAATAAATAATAATAATAGCCGTACATATTAATTGTATAACTTAGTGAGATTCATGCTGACATTTTCACACATGCATATATGATGCACTAATTATGAGTTGTCATGTTTACCAAAATCACTGATGGCTCTTAAGCTGTGAATTTCTCTTGAGTCTGGTAACAATGTTGGAGAAAGGAAAACACGTGAAGGAAAAAAATCAGCCAGTAAATGCAGGGAGTGAGTATGAATGAAGTAACGGTTTTTTCGTTGTTGTTATTGTTCATTTTTCTTGCTTCTAAATGAAAGAGAAGAGGGAGAGAGTAAACAGTTTAGAATCAAGAATAAGCGAAAGAGAGGGCTGAGGTGGTGGATGATCAGTGCCAGAGAAGCCTTAGACATAAGGGAAGGAAGGAAGGCAATGCTGGCCAGTGACTTCCGGGCTTATAAGAGGAACTTAAAGGAAATCCTATGTCTGTGAGGGGAAACTCCTTCTTTGAGAATAAGTAAAATGGTAAATAAGTCACAGTATTAAATTGTTCAAAAACAATTTGATCAATGGAGCTCAAGTTTAATATTGAGAGTCTGTGGAGTCTGCTGTTCTGAAGACATCAAAACCGTGATTGCACAGGACTACAAATGGCAAAAGAAAGATCTGTGAATTCTCGGTGGAAATTTATTTTGCCTTTTCCTACAGTTCCATTATGTCCAGTTCTCCGATTGGAGACTGCAGAATGTCATTTAGTCTGTTCATTGGGGGACTGCATCACTGCCTTGCAAAAGGGAGTGTGATGCTAGTTACTACAAAGACTCCTCAGCAAAGGGGTGTGGTCATGCCTGAAGGCCCATCCTTGTTTCAAGGGGGAAGGTAGGGAAAGGTCAGTGGGAAGCTTACACATTCAATTTCTTCCTTTCTTGCTTTCCTTAAGTAAAGTAATTTGGGAGTCGGGACCTGGTTTTGAATTTGTTTCAAACCAGCCTTTGTGTTATTGTTATTTTGCAGCTGTCACTGAACCTTCTATTACATTTTATTTCAAAACCAACATTTTAAGTCATTATCTTTTAGATAACCGTCATGTGGGACTGAACCTGTTATAAACTGCTGGAGAGCAGAATTTTAGTTGCTACGTTTTTTGCATTAAATGGAAATAATGCTTAGCATACAATAAAACTTTTGTTCTGTTTTCGTCTCAACTTTTTATCCTATATGAATCCCAGGGATACTAATATTTGACAGGGAGGTTACGGGCAAAGTACGAAGGTCGGAAAGCATGCAAATTGTTCGTGCATATGGTCTGGGGCTCGTGTATCATTGGTTTAGAAATCTGGAGTACTTCATCTTGATGCTAAAGCCTGTGGAATGCTCTGGGTACCCCAGCACACAGAAGGGGAAATGGAAGAAAACCAGCAGAGGCCATGCTTCTCCGCCCAGTTTAACTGAATGAGACAGGGCAATTTTGTTGGAAGAGTCTGCCGGCAATCTGGAGGTCTCCGCTTGCCCCTCCATGCCTTGCTGAGAGAAAGAGTTCCTGGAAGAGAATCAAGGCACGCAACTCTGGCTGCTCTCCATAGAAGCTCAGAAAGGCAGATGATCACCAGGGCATCAGTGGGTAGCTTCACCCTGGTAAACACGCAAGAAAGAAAATCCCAAAGACATCCCATCTCTCCTCCTGCAACAACCAGGGTACCTGGGGGCTGGAGACTGACTAATAGGAGTCTCTGCTGGAAGAGACACAGCCTAAGGAAACAAGAAAGGATTCCCAGAAAGCACCAAGTTGGTTTGACTGGAAGGCCTGTTAATTCCTCCTTGTCCTTGCTACACAAACGTCAGTGAAGGCTTCTAATGGCTATTTTCTTTTATTTTTAATCTCGCAACAGGATGCCGAGTTTTTTGTTGTTTTGCTTTTTAATCAACTCCATTCCATCCTATTTATGAGCCAGTATTCCCTCAACAACTTGCTGTGTCAGGGAATGACTTTGAGAGGCAATCTATTAAATGAGAGCTGAAGGATGTCTTCCCCCTGTAATTCTGTTTACCGACTTTAACTATTGATTGGAAATTGTTTGCAATGGATAAAAATACACACTGTAGGCAGGGGATGAAAACGTAAGCCCCACACCTAAACCTAAGGATGCTTTTCTGAGTCACACATTTCTTTTAAACTATCGGTGTGGACGGTCAGTGCATCCGAGGACACCCAGCGATCTGTAGTACACTGCTTTCATCTCCGGAAATCTAATATGAAGTCAACTTTGCGGTTTCTCCAGGCCCTTATCAGAAAACAGGAGCATGAAAAATAGCATTTGATATACGGCCCCTGGAGAAGGTGGTGAGGCAACCCGGCACCAAATTACAGGAACATTCCAATTATGGATGTTATACCAAGATCGTAATCAATAAAGCTATGACTTTTCCCCACCAGAGATCCATCACTTCGAGAAACACCTGAGCTTGCCTTTAAAGCTCTAGCCTGTGTGAGAGGGGAGGCAAGGGAAATTAAGGGGGCCGCTCTATATCTAATCCCAGTATCTTTAAAGAAAATAAGAGAAATTCACTGTGGGAACAAAGGTAGGCAATCCTCAAAGTGTCAACATCCTTCCTAATAGAAAGGAAAGGAAAACCCCTGCCTGTGAGGATTTCATGGCTTTATGTTCTCTCTTTACACATTCCTTGAAAATGTCAGCTTCCACCCATTAAAATAGTCAGCAGAGGCTTGGCAATAAATGCAGATTTTTCTACCACCAATAAATGAGACAAATAATCTGGAGGCCTGAATATCCCCTTCCTTTCCCAGAGGTGGACCGTGATGCTGAGGACCCCCCATTAAGAATGCAATGGAATCTTGACAGGCCATCATTTCACAGCTACAGGAAAAGGCCTTTGTATCAGAGAAAGAAAGGAGTCAGAACACAGAAGATGGCAGGGTCTGAAATCCCACCAAACCTTTTGCACATAAGGCAAGGCTCCTTGATAGCTAGTGTCCGTGCAGGGTGGGTGTACACGGGTTTTTAACTCATCAGGTGACCAATGGGAAGTACGATTTTAAACGAGATGGACATATAAGATGATCTCAGTGAGGGGACCGAGAGCAATATTAAATGTCAGCTTCCCAGTTCTCACTACTGTGTTCCCTGCCACTGGCTAACGTGACTCATGGTGGTGTCAGTCAATCACATCCACGACTTGCATGGTGGTCGTGTGGAGAATGAAAGAATGAGGAGGAAAGGGATATACAAGGCATCCCACAGGCAGGCTTTGTTGGCAGAGAATGGAACATATCTGTGTCATCCTTGGGCCTGAGTAGAGGAATTCCAGAGGATACCTGCATGGGGGGGGGGCAGTCAGAGAAAGAGCTCCTGGCGCTGAGGAATGCAGAGATGAAAGGTAAAGTAGTCACCCTCTTCCCCACTAACTATAAACAGTGCCTGCTGAATGAGACTATGGATTAGAAAACCACTGGGTTTTCTGGAGTGTGAATTTTCTTATTTGATTCCTTACAACTCAGGGCTGTCTTCCCTATAGCTCTCTGGCAGCGTCTCCAAGTGCTTGTGTTTCTAGCCAAAAATGCAAAGCCATGGACATTTTCTAAAATGTCCATTATCAGACAGTAGTCTAGGTGTCACCTTCCCTTCACTGCTATCAGAACAGACACGAACAATAAACCTTAGAGTTGAAAAATATTTCATCTACCAAAGTATGGTTATTCTCTTCCCTTTCCACTCATTACTCATTCACTTAGCAAATATTTATCACAATACCAGAATGCAGCAAGACTGTTTATTTCCAACATTTTTATTTTTCTTTCTGAGCTTCTTGTGACTTTCCCCCCAGTTAGCCGGAGGCAAGCACATAGCCTTGAGGAAAAGTCAATTTTGGATATTTGTTTTTAATTTCTAAAACTGCCTCTAGAGAATCAAAAGGAAGGGCCTAAGGGAAGTCAGTGATCAATTTCTGGCTGTAAAAATAGAATAGGTAAAAGAACATAGGAGGATGGTGTGTGGTGGGATAGGATGGGGGTCCCAGCGGACTGCAGACAGCTTCAGGCAAACCAAAGTCACCTCTGGGACCCCAGACATGCAGCACAGACAGCGTGAACTGCCGCTATGCTCTTCATGAAGCTGAGGAACAAGGGACTCTACCAGATGCCATCTTTGTGCTCCTGTGAACTCTCTGTCCCTCTGTCCCTTTCTACACTTGAGCTGGCGTGCACAAACTCCTCCCCCTTCCTCTTTGCACAGTACCCAAACAAGTATAAGTCCTCAGAACACCAAACAGAGCTGTCCACGTCCAGGCAGCAGGGATATGGTGGGAAATGTCAGGGCGAGTGTGCCAGAAAATGCTGCACCTCTCAAGCAAGAGGAGGAAGTGGTTATACAGAAAGAGAAAATATGAAGAATACTGTATCAGCAGTGAAACATAAAGGACTATCTCCCAAATCAGAATTATCCCTCAGCTGAGTCTAAAGCATTCATTACCTTTAGGTGTAGGGTGGGGCGTATTAACTTCCTAACACAGCTGTCTAAAACTACCACAAATACAGTGACATAAACACAAATTATGGATCCAGAGAGATGACTCGGTCCATAAAGGGCCTGTCACACAAGCACAAGGATCTGAACTCAGATCCCTAGCACCCACATAAAAAGTTCTGGGCACAGCGCATGTCTGCAGTTGCGGTACTGGGCAGGTAGAGATGGGCAGATCTTTGAAGCTTATTGGCTGGCCAGCCTGGCTGACTTCATGGACTCCAGATTCAGTGAGAGACCCTGTCTCAAAAACTACAGAGCTGTGCAATTTAGGATAATCAACAGCAACCTCTGGGCTATATATGCACATATGTGCATGCACATTGAACACACAGAAACAAAACCAACAACAGCAACAACGAACATTTTATAATAACCAAAGTGAAAAGGCTGAAATGCATTTACTGAGACAAAGATATAGGCAAAGCTGTATTCTTTATTAAAAAGCCATAAGAGGAAGTCAAATATTTGCTTACAGAAGCTAGAGTATTAGCCCAGGGTTCCCTTCTGGCAATGACACCACTTGGACAACTGTGTCCAATATAGTATCACCTTCACTGACTCGAGTCCTCTATCCCATAATCACATCTGTGGTTACATTGACTCTATGGGCAATCCGAGAATCTCCGGGCCACCACATTCAGGCAACAGTTGCATAGAGACAGAGGCCAGTAGTCTCTTTGCTATTTAGGTAGCACATTCTCAGATTCAGGGATGAGACAGGAGTGTGCACTACTGCCCCTTCACAGAAGAGTTGAGAGGATGCAATGGTCAGAGCAAAGCCCCAAATGTCAGACAACAATTAATGTGAACAAAAATATAAGTTGATAAGACTAAACCCAAAGACACCATAGCAGGAATGATGGCTGACCTTGTCTGTCAACTTGACTCCATCTGGAGTCAACTAAAACCCAAATTTGAGGAAGCCATTGAAGAATTTTCATAACTGGAGTATGTAATGTGGCAGGATACACCCTAAGTCTGGTTTGCATCTCCTGGTGGCAGCCTCCATAAAAGAACACAGAAGATAGAAGACTTTGCTTTTTGGGTGCTTGCCTTCTTTCTCCTTGGCAAGTTTGTTTCCCCTGTTGCTGCAGTGAAGATTAACAGCTCTCCAGGAATCTTCCTGGACTCCAGCACCAGAGTAGGACTGCTGAGACATCCAGCCTTGTGGACTGAACAACTACTGGATTCTAGGCATTTCTGACAGGAGACAGCAAGTGTTGGAGCAAAGCCTATAAGCCACTCTAATACAACACACACACACACACACACACACACACACACACACACACACACACAATGCACACTCGTTCTTTAGGTTCTATTCCTTTAAGGAACTCTAACACAACATGACTAGTGCCAGATGATTCAGGAAGGAGAGTAGGGAGGGGTCAGGAAAAGCCTTGCATTCCAGTACAAGGAACTGGGTTTTGAAGGAAAAACGGTAAATTGTTATGCTTGGATTTTAAGTAGAATCCCAATATCATTAGAATGCCTTCTAGAAAAATCATTCTGACTAATGTCTATTTCAGTATACACAGAAGCCCAAGAAAGCAGTGAGGTTTGAAAAGTCTGTTTTGGACAACCCAGATGAAAAGTGTCTAGAGCCTGAACCTAGACCACAGATAGGAGGAAGTATGGAAGGATGCAAGAAAATTGCAGAGTGCCTATTAATTCAGAGTCAACAAAAGGGATAGGTCAAAGATGATGACAGCGTTTCCTCAGAGTGACTACATGCTTGGTGATGTTCTGCCTGGCGCCTTTCACCATGTGCGAGAATAAAGGGAGTTGGGATCATATTCCAAGGAGACATGGTGTGACAGTAAATTTCATTTTACCCTTAACACTCTGCCCTGTCATAACTTCCTTCCAAGTCTCAGAAGCTGCTTACACAATGCCCAACTTGAGGGTCACTGCAGTGCCTAGCCACACCCCTACCTCCATTGATCTTTTAACCAGCTCAAAAGACACCAGTAAAGAAATCCTCCTGATTGAGATCAGGTGGTTGGGGCCAGTCATCCAGTCTCTGTAGAAAAGGAAATTGCCAAGGGCAGTACATTACCTGGCAGTGGGAAATGGTGTGGCTGAGTAGTCCAGAGCCTAGGGGGAAAAAGAAGATAAGGAAGAATTGGAAGGGTGGAGTTGGAAGCAGAAGTAGACACAATGTCTGGATGGAGATCTTCATACCAACCACCACTACACCTGAAAGAGACACTAATTAGCTCAGTAGAGTGGCTGTCCTGGACAGAGATGTTATGAAGCCTATGCCATTGGCCATTCGCAGTGTTGGAGCAATATTGGTATGAACCCAGCCATGTTAGTAGGAATGCAGTCTATAATAGCCCGACCTACAGCAGTTCCCCATTCACTAATGCCCAGTTACTTAACATGCTCCTAAATGAACACTATGGCAGCATCAAAGTCTAAAATACTGCCTCCCTGTGGCCTCATTCCCTGCAGAGGTAAAACACTGCATTCTGACAAGCCAAGCTCTACATTTGTCTTCCACAGAGGCAGCACAATAGAGTTGATAGAAGAGAGTACAGTACAATAGACTGTGCCAGAGAACGTTTCTTCTCCTGGAGGGAGACTGCCATGCCTTAATGGAGATTCTTCTTGCTTGGAATTGAAAGAAGATACAGCAAGCACAGACAATATCTCTTCATTTTAAGCTACTGCCCAGTCCCTACGGGTTTTCTGAGACAAGGAGCTATCTAATAAAGACAGGAGTCATTTTCTTAAGAATCCCACTCCTCTAAAAGCCAAGACAAAAGACAAAACAAAGGCAGTGGCTATGATCTAAGATGAGCATGGAGACCCTTAGGATAAAGATTTGATGATAAAGTTTCCCATCAGATGCAGTGGCGTCTTGCTTTAAACCATGCCTTCAATCAGATAGACACCTAGACCAAGTGAGGGTAAGGGGTAGGCCTGGGGGGGGGGGCGGGGTTCCAGAATGGGTGGAAAGGACAGAGGTAATGAATGCCAGTTGCTTGTCTGAGACCAAGGACTGTGAGCAGATCTGCAGCTCACCCTACAGACTTCACTTTAGCAATTGGCATTTTAGGGGAGTCATTCCCAAAGTCCTAAATTTAATACATAAGAGAAATGGAATTGCAGGGTGTGCTAGCTCATAGCAGAAACCTTCCCCAAGGTCTGCCCTCAGTTGCAAGAAGCCAGTTTGCCCAAGGTTACAACCATATTAAATCAGCAGTCAGTGGAGGTTTAAAAAAAAAAAATCACACATGAGCTGTTTGCCTCAGTTCAAGACATCTCAGAAGAGCCATCCCCATTGGAGGGCACCAAAGGGAATGGCCGAAGGCGTGTTGCAACCACACTGCAGTTTATTTGCTTTCTCCCTGTGTACAGCCCGAGTTCCCTCTTCCCATTAAAAGTGTCATTCCTGAGCTTCACTCCCAATAAACAGGCTTCACACAAAGCCGGTTCCAGCGTTTGCTTCCCATGGAATCCAAATTATACTTGGCTTCTTTTTTCGGTTTTGGCATGATTCAATCTATTATAAAGCTTTCTGTACATTTATAGCACTGTATAAATAAAAGTCCCAATTGCATAAGCTGGAATACTTCATACTCTTGGTATTATAAACAAGACCAAGTTACTGAGCCTTGTGGTTATTATTCCTAGGTAAGTCTAAAGCTAGTTATATGCCGACAAAATATAATATACACACAAGAACACCAAATAATAAGATATGTTCTGTCTAGACCACAACCTAAAATGTTTTAGAAATAACTTATTTGTGCATGCCATACTCTTCTGAATATTTTCCATGACAGTTTATTTTAATTTTTGTTTATCATTCTGTTTCCATCTTGAATTTGGTCTGCATTTTCCAGCTCCAATAGCAAAGAAGAAAGTTGCTGTGTGATTTCATACTTCTATGTTATGTTTCTTCAAATACACCTTTAAGACACGTTTTAATACATCCTGCTCTATCAGTACAGAATGATGCTTCAATGAGAACTACAGTACACGATGTCTTTGGTTAAAGACAGGCATTTAGAGACAAGGCATGTTTTATTTTTCTAGAATCAACTTAAGAGATAAGTCTAAGTCACTCTAACCTGGGTGTCTTTAATTTCTTACATTTTTAAAAACAGACATAGACAAAATGTTTACATCACCCATGCCCTTAATCTTGTTTTGACCTCTATTGGGATCTCCGTTTTAATGTGCCATAGACATTTCTCAGAGCAGTCACACTCAAAATGTAAGTCTTGGTTTTCCATCCCTGTGCCAATGGGGATTCCTATCCAATCTTAGAAATTAATGCTACCATTTCCTTTAGTGATCAAGGCACACCTGCATTTCATTCATTACTTCTCCACTCCAAGAGTAATCCATCACCAAGTTCTGTCACCTGTCTTCAAAATGTACCCCAAAATGCCATGGCTTTCTTACATCACAGTCCTCATCCTTGCCAAGCTCCGACTATTCTGCCCTACAGTAACCTCCTTGATGCTCTGCCCACCTCCGTTCCAGCCCCTTTCAGGACACATAACCATCAGAGAACAAAAATGTTTTAATGTAAAGCAAAACACATTATGATTCCACTTAGTCCCTAATGCTTCCTATTGATCATGCAATGAAATAAAGACTCCTTATCATAGCTCACGGGCTGTTTTCTCTACCCTTTCTCCTCTGGGCTCATGTCACATCCTATCACATCCTCTTCAACCTCCAACCCCAGACATTTTGTCTTCGGTTGCTATTGTAGTTTTTGATCAAGTGTGCCAGTTTCCTGTCTGTCTCGAAACACCTGCTCTGTCCCTTCAGTCTGAAAGACTCTGGGCCACTGCTTCCTGTCACTTGCTAATGCAATCAATGACTCTTAGCTCAACTCTCATCTCCAATAGGTTCCCCCATCAGTTTCGAAATAGACTACAGTACTCCTCTTCCCAGGAATACATTAATTGATTACCCTATTCCGTTTACAAACTGCTTACTGTTATTTATTCTAATCATGAACTATTTTCTCTTCATGGTACATGAAGAGAGGGACCTTACCTGACTTCTTGCACTTGAAATTTAATATTTTAACATGCCTACACAGTACTTGGTACTCAGTAGATGTCTATTAGAAGAATACACCAGAAGTAGAAATAAAATAAATATGAAAAGTGAAGTGATATACCTATTAGAATATATAAGCATAATACAAATATATGGATGAGTTTATAGTTTTAGTGCTTAGTGCAAACACTATATGCAGAACAGGATTTATATATATATAACAAAATGTATATTGAAGGTGAAATATACATATATACATGTATATGTATAATATATACTTTGTGGCACTGATTATTAGGCAAACACATCCAAATGACAATGGGAAATCAATTTATTCCTGATATAATGAATATTATCCAGAATACAAAGGACAACAGACATCAGTAAGGACATGGCAAAAAGAAATTTGTCAAAGTTGGTGAGAAATGGATCTGTAGCGCCATTATTGTAAGTGGTACAGAAATACCTCAAAATAAAAAGTAAAACGACCATATTATTATGTGATACTCTTTTTTTTTTTTCTTCTTCTTCTTTTTGAAACACGGTCTCGTGTATTCCAGGCTATATTCAAACACTCTATGCAGCCAATGGTGGCCTTCAACTTTTTAATCCTTTTGACTCTATTTCTTGAGATATTTTCAAATAAATAAAACCAGTATCTCAGCCCATTGTTCATTGTAGAATCATGCTTGGTGACTTACATAGTTAAGTATATCTATTGATAGACAAATAAATGTGAGATAGAAATACATATATGCCCACATACATGCATGCTCACACACACACAGAAATATTATTTGGCCTTTTAAAAGAGGGACCTTCATAATGCATTGGTGGTGTGGTGATGAGCACAGCTGCCTTCTAAAGGAAGGAAATACTATCACTACCACATCATGCATAAGCCTGGACATTACCTGCTCTCACTTGTATGTGAAGAAAAAAATGTTGCAGCCATAGAAATAGAAAGTACAATGGTGATTTCCAGGCGGCAGGTGGGGCATAAACTCTGGGGACCTCCTGCACAGCCTGATGACTCTGGTTAATAACGCCGTACTACATTTGAAATTTGCCAGGAATAGAACTTAAGTTTTCTCATCACATAAAAGGTCTCATCGCATATAAGGTCTGCTAATTAGCTAGATTGAGACATTTTGCAACATACATCTATTAAAGATTCACTCTGTGTACTTAACCACTTTCAACATTTATTTGTCAGTTATGTCTCAGTACAGATTTATGAAGGAGTCTTTATGAAAAGTACACATTTTAGCTTGCTGGGTTGTTTTGTTTCCATATAAGGGGATATATTACAAGCTGTATTTTCTCAAGTCTTAGACAAACATATTTTCTCACATCTTAAAGTGTCCTTGTATGTTATAATCCACAGAGTTACCTAAGTTAATGATGTTTCCTACATTCCGTACACTGTGTTCACTATTAAATATTTTTTGAGTGAGCACCCTGCCTTGTAAACAGAAGTATTGGACTATGAGGCAAGCAGGGGCAGAGGTTGGATTGCAGAGGAGGGGGGCCGAGCTGGGTTCTCAGAGGAGGGTCTCTGTAATGCACTACCTCACTCATCCAGGAAAAGAAAGAACCAACCCCCCCCCACGAAGTGTAGTCCCATTAATACCAAGTTATGACAACCAATTTAAATGATGTCTGGAATAGAAAGAAGAGTCAATGTGACTGAGACTTCAACATTGTAAATTATAAGATTTTTTTTTTCACATAATTACAGCTCTCTCTTTGAGAATTTTTAATGGCCTTGGTAGTGCTTCTGAAATTTCCCATCTATACATCCTTTACTTTGTTCTATTCTTTTTTTTTTTTTTTTAAGTGAGAAAAGTCACTGGTGCTTAATTTTCATATTCAGGCAACGTTAACACCTAAGAAGTGCAGAGAGAATTCAAGTTCGCACCTCTTCTGTTGCTATTAGTCAGCTGAGGAGCATTTAATTAAAGCAGTGAGATTTAATATTTTCTCAGAGTCTTCTTATCTTGGATCTGAACACACCTCAGGCCTAGAGATAAAACTAAGTCCCAGGATACCAGAAGGACTCAGAAATAGCTCTCCCTCTCTTTGTTTCCATCATCCTTGCTCCTCTGAGTGACCAGTAGGAAGTAGGGGCAGACAAGTTTCCAGTTGCATGAAGGAACTCAACCCATTTATCCCAGAACCAAAGAAGTCTCGATGGGAGTGTAGTCATGTGACTTCCTGGTATGCCTACTTAGTTGCTGTTACCATGATTCAGTCCTAGCTCTAGACAGATTTCTCAAGCCTGGTCAGGTTTAAGGAGAAAGAATATTATCACAAATGAGCAAAACAGACTAACTCGATATCTATTCCTGAGTGCCAACAACAAGCAGGATATTGCTCTACATAATAAAGATTGATAAGCCATGGGAGCAGCAGAGCCTGGTGTCCTGTATTGTAATTTCCAAAATTAAAAATCCAAATAGTAAACCCCTACATAATATTCCTTATGCAGCAAGCTCCACCCTAAGCTAATTTTACATGTTTTTGTTCCTTTGACATACACAAGGACCACAGTGTGGGCAGTTACTTCCATAGGTCAGTACAGAGCTCCTCAGCCACTGAGATCTGTGGCTCTTCAATATCTCTTAGAAACTACTATTTCTACCCACTGAGTTATAATGCTGACAGCCAGCGGAAGTCCTTGCCTTCAATAGCATGCATCCTGAGTGAATAAGACAATCAAATATTCCACGAGTTCAACTAGCAACTAGAACCACAGATCCACAGATGAAACAGTACCTGTGAAAGCCACTCGTGTGGGACCACCAGCATCATCTCTAGGGACAGGAATGGTGGACTAGGAACTGAATAATGGATTGAGTGGGAGTGCATTTGCAACAACGGGACAAGCGTGTACAAAAGCTCATGAAGCAAGGAACCTGCTGAGTGAGCTCCTCAGGGCAAGCCCTGCAGAATGAGAGGCCAAGAGCAGCCTGAGGTCAGACTGGAAACGACACTGGCCTGTTCTGTGATCCTGTCCCTGGCCCACATCACGGAGAACAATGCCGGTCGTAACAGCAGGTGAGGATTTTATGTGCAAAGCAATAGAAAGCTGCTTTAAATTAATGAAGACACAATTTAAGTGTATAAAGGACTCTGGGTGAAAGGGGGGAAATAAATAAATAGAAGTCCCTAATTTAGGATACTTGGCACTTTTCTTAATTTGTTCATTAATTAATTTTCATTTTCTCACGTTTGCATCCTCTAAAATAAGCTCAAAAGTGGGTGGGTTGTTATTCTACCCACACGTTTCCGGCATATGCTCATTAGCAGAAATGCTCCACCACGGAACCGTAGAACAACTGCTCTGAGCCCGACAAAGAATTGTAAACAGAACCAATTCCAAAAGTGGAGGAGGGAGTAATAAGGACAGACGGCTTCACAGCCAGTAATGAGACTCTCCTTCCGGATGCATGGGGACCTTACTTCTCTTGAAGGTCTCTTGACTCTACCCTGGGCACAGAGTCCTCTGTTTTCATTTACTGAGATTTTTTTTATTTGGGGTCTTCATCCCATGAAGTTTCACTGGCTACTTGTTTGTCCAGAGGAAAACGTTCTACAGAGTCAGAGCTCTCAGTACACAGCAATGGCCAATCAGAACAGATACAGCACTATGTGCCGAGGCCCCGAGTTGCTCTGTTCCTAGGAATTACCCATTGGGTTGGTAGATCATGATCCAGGGGCCTGGGCAAGGACCATAATGGTCAAGCTATGTTGACACAGCAAGCCCCTCAAAATAGGGGCCATAGCATTATTTTACTATCTGGGTTGCCCTCTCTCTTAGACCCTCTATAACCTGACGATCAGGCTTCTAATTGGAAGTGTCCAGGAGAAACAGGCCCAAGTTGATTTCACACGGTGTTATGTTGGTTCCCCTAACGCTTGGACTGTTTACACAAGAAAATCAACTATATGGCTGGAACATGCTCCTCCCTGTGAGAGAACAGACCGATTCTCACAGAACATTTTTTGCTAGAGTAGCTGGCGAGGCCAAACCAGCTCTGTTAGTGAAACACCACCCACCTCAGTCTGGTCAGCTGTGAACCAGACTGTTGTCCCTAATGCAGACACCCAGTTACAGCACAATAGAGGGGAGCTTGCCAGTGGATGCCGGATGATTGGCCAACAGCCTAGTAATAGGGGCATTGTATTACATACACTCGGGGTTATTGTTCTTTTAACACAGACCAATGCAGAATCCACCTCGGAAAGCATATAAGAACCACGTGTTTATCTCAAGGAGACATGATGAATACCATACCCCCATCTGAAATAATTAATGGCAAAATTGCTAATGAGCTGGATAGGATCTCTAGGGTTTTTTTTTTTTTTTTTATCTTTTAATCATATAATTTCTCAGTGGGCTTTCTTCACTGGTTATACTGTCAACAAACAAATACATGAAATACAATAAAACACTCAAATCTATAAAATAGCAATAAATTTAGTTTAAAAAAAAAAACAATTTTCCTGATAGCTTGAACACATTTTTGCTGAAAGTACTTAACAACATCAATGTAATATTTACCTCTGATTTCTTTAGACCTTTTTTGGGTGGAGGGCTGCTCCCTCCATATTGATGGTGATTCTTTTCTTGCAAGAAAGAAGTGATGGACCACCAAAATGGCTTCTTCAGTGAGTAAGAGCACCGGCTGCCAGCACTGATTACCTACTCACACGGCAGAAGAAGAGATCTTACCCGTGACTCTTGTCTTCTAAGCCTTACACATGTGCTGTGGCACAAGCACTAGCAGACATGAGCATGCACACAGAGGGACACACGCACACATGAACATACAGATACAGGAACACTACATTAAAATGTGGGAAAGCTCTTAAACTGAGGGGGGGAAATTGTATTAGCCTAACTTTCACCTTTGAAAAAAAATCTCTTTATTTAAAAAAAAATAATAATAAAGTAAAACCCAGCTTCTTTGTAGAACGGTATGTCAGATTTGGCATGTTATATAAGTGCACTCATTGTTATAATTATCTTTGTTGTGATTAAAGAGGCTGGGGACATAGCTTAGGAGCTAAGAATGCTGGCTGCTCCTCAGGTTACACAGGTTTAATTCCAAGCACCTATGTGGCACTTCACAGCCATCTGTGACCCCAGGCACAGGTGATCTGATGCTGTCTTATGACCTCTGCATGCACTGGCTACACACGGTGCACAGATACAATCAGAACACTCATGCACTTAAAATAAAAACTAAATGAAAAGAATTACATCTGCTTTCAAGAATCCCATTGTCACTAAAGTGAGTATCCATTTGAATATGCATATAGATTTTTTAAAATTTAAGTCATCATAAATATTTCTTTTTTAGCAGTCAAGCCAATTGTGTATTTATTTACTCTTCAAACATTCATCTTGATTATTCCAACCCCTGCCCCCTCTCTCCAAATCACTTTGGCTCCAACACAACACATCTCTCTCCTTTCTAACTCAACTTCTCCTCTTCTTTTTCCTTTCTTTTAGCCAGTAGATTTTCTTTTTCTTAAATAACACATCTTGATTACTGTTGCCCCCTCCCTCTACTCCTCTCTACCTCCGCTCCCACAGAAATACGCTTCCCTTTTGGTCTTGCACTAGAAAACAAATATGTTTCTAAGAAATAATAAAAATATAATTAGATAAAAACAAAAACGAAATTTCAGAATTGGACAACAAGAATAAAAAGAGCCCAAGAGAAGAAACAATAACCCACTCATTCGAACACTCAGGAATCCCATACAGACACTAAAGCTGGGAACCAGGCTGCATATGCAAAAAAAACAAAAACAAAAACAAAAACAAAAACCCGCAGGATGAAAGGAAAGAAACACAGGTATATATGTATATAACACACACACTCACACACACACACACACACACACACACACACCCTGGCATGACATTGAGAGACAAGGAACCTCCAAAGACACCATTGCTTTTGACATCTACTGCTGGGCATGCAGCCTGACCTTTAAGAGTAGTTAGTTTCCCTAGGGAAACTCCCTTGGAGGAAACTAAATTTTCGTTTGTAAGTGGCTATCAACTGGAGATTGCTTTTGGGTCAGGGATGGGGACACATGCCAGCTTCTCCTTTAAGTTCTAGAGTTCCAACTGGTACACACCTGTGGAGGCCCTGTGTTCTGTGAATTCATATGTACATCTTAATGCTGACTTAGAGGTCCGTGTTTTCTCAGTGTCCTCCATTCCTCTGGCGTGTCCACTCTTTCTGCCTCCACTTCCACAGAGTTCCCTGAGTCTTGAAGGATTTGCTGAAGACATCCCATTTAGTTCTGAGTGACCCAAGGTCACTCACTGTCTGTGTAATGTCTGGCTGTGGTCTCTGTGTATTTGTTTTCATCTGGGGCAGGAGGAAGCTTCTCTGACGTTGGCCAAGCAAGGTATTATCTGTGAGTATAGCAGAGTGTCATTAGGAGCCATTTTATGGCCACTTGTTTGATGTTTTTACTTTTTAGAACAGTAGTATTTGGTTTTCTCCTTGGCTCCTGGGATATCTAGTCTCAGGTTCTTGGCCACCCAAGCAGCGTGGGATATGGCTTCCATCTCATGAAGTGGGCCTTGAGTCAGGTCAGGTATTGATTGGATCTGCCCACAAGCTTTGTATCATCATTGCACTAGCAAGTCTCTCAGACAGGACACCATGGGAGATCAAAGGTTTTGTGGCTGGGTTGGTGTTTCTATTTCTCCTTTGGTAACATGCAGAGTACCTTCCTGTAGCAAAGATACTAATCTAATGTGTGAGCGTTGTGGATGGGGAAGTAGCCTGGGAAGAGGCTGAGGGGAGGAGGCGTGGGAGGGAAAACTATGGTTGGAATGTAAAGTGAAATTTAAAAAACAAAATACAAAATAAAATAATTTTTTTTAAAAAAAAGACACTAACATGGAGGGTAACAGTTCTATGGAGAAACCAGCTCAACTTCTCCATGTCCAGTGAGTTATGAGGCTGTTGTCTACAGTTTGTAGAGTTTGTAGAGAGTAGCCTACAGCCTTGGAACAGCCTGGGTTGTTTAGGAATTCCCATTTGATCCCTTTGGCCAACAATTCAATTATATGTAACCCAGTCCCAGTACTGAAAGCTTCATTTTGTGACTAGAGATGGCCACTTGTGGCTCAGTCTTCTGTGTTTTGGTGGCGGTGGTGGTAGTGGTGGTTTGGTTTGGTTTGGCATGGCTTGGTTTGGTTTTGGTGATTTCATTTAGATCACCTTCATATATGTATATATTTTAGGAAGTGTCTACTATGTTAGGTTTCCATGTGAACCCTCAAATGGCCCTCAAACCCTCTTTGTATGCTCTGCCTCATCCCCAATCCCCTTGCCCTCCCCACTTGATCCTCCCATTCCAGCCCCTACCCACACATCCATAACTATTCTATTTTTCTAGGGAGAGCTACCTCCCATAGTCTCTTCTACACATAACCTCTGTGGTTATGGATTGTAGCTTGGTTAACATTGACTTAATAGTTACTATCCACGTATAAGCAAATACATACAATATTTGTCTTTCTGGGTCTGGGTTACTTCACTCGGTATGTTAGTTACGGTTTCTACGACTGTAACAAAACACCCTGACAAAAAAGGAAGTTGGGGAGGGAAAGGTTTATTTGATTTACACTTCCAGATCATAGTCTATCACTGGAGGAAGTTAGAACAGGAACTCAAATAGGACAGGATCCCAGAGGCAGGAGCTGATGCAGAGGCCATGGAGGGTGCTGCTCACTGACTTGCTTCCCATGGCTGGCTCAACCTGCTTTCTTATAGAACCTGGGACCAGCATCCCAGGAATGGCACCATCCACCATGGGCTGGGCCCTTCCTCAATGAGCACTAATTGAGAAAATGCCTTATAGCTGCATCTTGTGAAGTCGTTCCCTCAGCAGAGGCTTCTTCCTCTCTGATAACTCTAGCTTATGTCAAGTCGATGCACAAAACCAGCCAGGACAACTGACCCCTTGTCAATTTGACACACAGGTATACCACTATTAAGCCACAACCCTGCCTTTCTTATTCATCCCCCAAGATTTCACATTAAAATTGTAATTTTAAAAGTCTCAGTTTCTACAAAATCAAACACACTAAAATTTCAGTCTCCAAAATATCCAATTTCTTTTAAAAGTTCAAGTCTTTCATCTGTGCGCACCTCTAAAAATAAACATTAAATTAAATACCTTCTTCGAGAGAGAAAAACCAGGACACTGTCACAGTCTGAACCAAGCAAAACCAAAGCCCAGCAGTATAAATAACTCAATACCCAATTATCTGGCATTCACTCATAATATTCTGGACTCCTCCAAAGGGCGTGGTCACTTCTCCAGCTCCGCCCTCTGCAGCATGGTCTGTCTTCTAGGCTCTGCTGTCATCTCTCCACAGCTGCTGCTGCTCTTGGTGGTCATCCCACAGTACAAGCATCTCCAAATGCTGGGGTTTTCTGCTGCAACTGGGCTGCACTTTCACCAAAAGACTCCCATAGCCTCTCTTCATGGTACCAATCCTCAACTTCTTTGCATAACCCTTTCAGTCCTGGGCCTTCAATTGCCACTTGGGCTGCACCTGCACCAGTGGCCTCTCCTGGCCTCTCAAGGGGCCATGCCTCAGCTGCTCTCCATGACCCCTTCAGGATTTCAAAACTAGTAAAACCAGTACGACTGGGGTGACTCTTACACATTACCAAGTCCGGCTACCAACATGGGGTATACTATGGCCCCTCTGGAACCCAGTTTATCTGTGCTCTCAGAAAACACTTCCCCCAAGATTTTACCTCAATGATGCTTGTCACTGCTAATTTCTTAGCTCCAGCTAACCAACAACAGTTGTCCCAGTCACATAAAGGTTTCACTTTAGTAGTTCTGGTATCTTGCTAATCACAGCTGATTCTTCAGCCCCAGCTAACCAGAAGGACAGAATATGAATTCAAAATAACAAATGGCCCTGTTAGTCTTTAAATCTCCCTTCAGACTTCACAAGCCAGGCCTCATCCTCTGCACTGATCTCAACCCTGTCATCTCCCAAGCGCCCACAGGATGCTTTTAACTCTTGGTGGCTCTTCTAGCCCAGAGTTCCAAGGTCCTTCCACAATTCTTTCCGAAACATGGTCAGGCCTGTCATAGCAATACCCCATCCTGGTACCAATGTGTCTTAGTTAGGGTTTCTATTGGGAGGAAAGAGTTCATTTGTCTTATACTTCCATATTGCTGTTCATCACTGAAGGAAGTCAGGGCAGGAACTCACAGGACAGAAACCTGGAGGCAGAAGTTGATGTCATGGAGGGGAGCTGCTTACTAGCTTGGTTCCCCTAGCTTTCTTACAGAACCCAGCACCACCAGCCCAGGAATGATACCACCTACCGTGGACTGGGCCCTTCTCCATTGATTACTAATTGAGAAAATTTCCTACGGCTGGATCTCATAGAGTCATTCCCTCAGCTAAGGCTCCTTCCTCTCTGGTGACTCTAGCTTGTGTCAAGTTAACACACAAAACCTGCTGGTACACTCAGGATAATTTTATTTATTTATTTGTTTGTTTATTTATTTATTTATTTATTTTAGGTTTTATTTACCCTTTTAGGTTCATTTACCATTTTTCATTTATTTTACAGGCTGACCTCAGTTTTCCCTCTCTCCTCTCCTCCCATTCCCCTCCCTCCTTCCTGTCTGCCCCCCCCCCATCCACTCCTCCTCTGTCTCTGTTCAGAAAGGGGCACGCCTCTCATGGGTGTCAACAAAGCATGGCTCATCTAGTTGAGGCAGGACCAAGCTCCTTTCCCTGCATCAAGGCTGGGTCAGGCAACCCAGCATGGGGAATAGTTCCCAAAAGCCAGCTCAAGTGTCAAGGACAGGCCCTGATACCCTTGCTAGGAGTCCCATAAACATACCATGCTACACAACTGTTACACACATGCACAGGGCCTAGGTTGGTCCCATGCAGGCTCCCTAGCTATTGGTAGGATGATCTTTACCTACTTCCATCCATCCACATGCAAATTTCAGTTTTTAAAAGATGAGTGATACTCCATTGTGTAAATATACCACATTTTATTTATCCATCCTTCTGTCAAGGGACATTAAGGTTATTTCTAGGTTCTGGCTCTTGTGGGGCGAGCAGCACAGAATAAGATAGGACAAGTTTTCTTGTGGTGGATGGAACATCCTTTGGGTACATGCCCAAGAAGGATGTAGAAGACCTTGAGATAGACAGATTCCCATCTTCCTAGGAACTGTCACACTGATTTCTATAGTGGCTGTATAAGTATGCAGCCCCACCAGCAATGGATGAGCGTTCCCCTTACTCAACTTCCTCACTAGTATGAGCTGTCACTTGTTTTGCTATCTTAGCCATTTTGATGGGTGTTAAGATGAAATCTCAAAGTAGTCTTGCTTTGCATTTCCCTGATGAATAAGGATATTGAACATTTTATCAAGTGTTTCTCAGATGTTTGAGTTTCCTCTTTTGAGAATTCAATACTTAGATCTGTGTGCCCCATTTTAAATTGGGTTGTTTGTTATCTTGATATATAATTTTTTTTTTTTTTAGTTTTTCATATATTTTTGGGTATTAGCCCTCTATTGGATGTGCAGCTGGTAAAAATTCTCTCGTTCTATAAGCTGCTGCTTTGTCGAAAAGACAGTGCCCTTTGTCCTACAGTGTTACCCTGGCCAGGCTTGAGCTTCAGAGACTTCAAATCCCACCCCCGAGTGACACGCCTACTGCAACAAGGCCATACTTCCTAATAGTACCTCTCGCAGTTTTACTCAAACTACTATGACACCTATTGAGAAAATTATCCATATCTTTTAGATTTTTGAATTGGGTGGGGTACAGGTTTTTAAATTATGTCCTTATGGTTCTCTGGATTTCCTGGCTGTTTGTTGTTATGTCTCCTTTTTTTTTTTTTTTTTAATCTGATTTTGTTAATTTGGATATTCACTCTCTTCTTGTAGTTAGTTTGGATAAGGGTTTATCTATCTGGTAGATTTTCTTAAAGTAACTCTTTGTTTCATTGATTCTTTGTATTGATATATTTGTTTCTATTTTATTGACTTTGGCCCTGAGTTTGATATTTCCTTCAGTCCACTCCTCTTGGCTGTGCTTATGTTTTTTTCTAGAGCTTTCAGGCACTCTGTTAAGTTGCTAGTGTGAGATCTCTCCAAGTATTTTATGTAGGCACTTAGTCTATGAATTTTCCTCTTAACATGTCTTTCATTGTTTCCCACAAGTTTGGATGTGTTGTGAATTCATTTTCATTCTAGAAAGTATTTAATTTCTTTCCTTATTTCTGTGTTGACCCATTTTTCATTTAGTAGGGAGTTGTTCCATTCCCATGACTTCATGAACTTTCTGTTCTGTTAATGTTGGTCTCCAACTATAATTCGCGGTGATCTGATAGGATGCAAGAATTATTTCATTTTTCTTGTAGCTGTTGATACTTGCTTTGTGTCAAAGTATGTGGTCAGTTTTGGAGAAAGCTCTATAAGGTGCTATTTTGTGTTTGGGTGAAATGTTCTATAAATGTCTGTTATGCTCTTTGGATCTATAATATATGTTAAAAGCATGTATTAGCCCCAATATTTCTCTGTTTACTTTTTGTCTGGATGACATGTTCATTGGTGAGAGGAGGCATTGGTGTATCCCACTATTACTATGTGAGGGACAATATGTGACTTGAGCTGTAGTAGTGTTTCTTTTACAAAAGTGTGTGCAGAGATGTTAAGAATTGAAATGCCATCTTGGTGGATTTTCCCTTTGATGAGTATGTAGTGGCTCCCCCATCTCTTTTGATTAGTTTTGGTTTGGAGTCTGTTTTGTTAGACATTTAAATGGATATACCCGCTTACGTCTTAGGAGGTCCATTTGCTTGGAATTTCTTTTTCCAACCTTTTTACCCTGAGATAAATACTTGGTGTTTAGAGTGGTTTGGGGATGTAGCAAAGGATGAATCCTGTTTTTGTATTTTTCCACTATTCTGTGCTTTTCATTGGAGAACTGAGACCATTAACATTGAGCGATATTAACAAGCAGCATTTGTTAATTTCTGTTATTTTGCTGTTATGGTGTGTGTGGTGTGTGTGTGTGTGTGTGTGTGTGTGTGTGTGTGTGTGTGTGTGTGTGTGTGTGTCCTGTTTTTATTTTGTAGTCTGGAATAATTTATTCTTCATTCTTCAGTGTGGTTAGCATCTTTGGGTTAGAATTTTCCTTCTAGAGGCTTCTGTAGGCTTGGATTTGTAGATAGATATTGCTTAAATAATTTTTATCATGGGATATCTTATTTTCTCCATTTACTGTGATTGAAAGTTTTGCTGGGTATAGTAATCTGGACTGGCATCTGTGGTCTCTTAGCATCTGCAGAACATCTGTTCAGGGCCTTTTGGCTTTTAGAGTCTCCATTGAGAAGTCGGGTATTATTCTAATGTGTCTGCCTACTTGCTCTTTTCCCTTATAGCCTTTAACAGTCTTTGTTCTGTACGTTTAGCATTTGAATATTATGAGCAGATAATATTCCTGGTCCAGCCTGCATGCTGTCCCACATGCTTCTTGTACTTTGATGCTTCTCCTTCTTTAGGTTAGGGAAATTTTTTTCCTATGATTTTGTTGAAAATATTTTCTGTGCCTTTTACCTGGGTTTCTTCTCCTTTATCTAATCGTATTATTCTATTATTTGGCCTTCTCATTGTGTCAGACTTCCTGAATGTTTTGTGATAGGAGATTTTTAGATTTAGCATTGTCTTTAACTGATGTATTCCTTATTCTATGCCTTCTATGCCGGAGACTCTCCCCTCCTTCTGTCTCTTGTACTCAGATGGTGAGACTTGCCTCTGAGGCTCCTGCTCACGTTTTTTAACTTTTCATTTCCTGATTTCCCTAGGTTTGGGTTTACTTTATCAATTCCATTTCTACTTTCAAGTCTTGAACTGTTTTATTCATTTCCTCCCACTGTGTTTTTCATGGATTTCTTTAAGGGATTTATTCATTTCCTCCTTAAAGACCTCTATCATATTCATAAAGGATATTTTAAGGTCTTTTTCTTGTGCTTCAGCTGTGGTGTAATACTCAGGGCCTACTGTGGAAGGGTTTCTGGGCTCTAGTAGAGACATACTGTTCTGGCTGTTATTGATTGTGTTCTTATGCTGTTTTCTAGGTGTCTGGGTTTGAAACAGTTGTAAATCTAGGTACTGATATCTGGTCTTGTATTTGTTGGGTAGATGTTTTGTTCCTTGGTTTCCGTTGCCCTCTCTGATTCTTAGGAGAGTATGCTGCCTGGCAGGGAATTTTTCTGGTATCCTGCCAGCTGTGGCCTTTGGGTGTTCCAGGTAAAGTATGTTTCTCGGTTTTGGGAGCTGACGCTTAGGGATGAGGATGGGTTTAGAAGGGTACTGCAGGCCTCCCCAGGAGGGAGGGTGATGGGGGAAGACCTTCTGTATATATGTTTATCTTATTGGTTGATGAATAGAAGGTGGGAAGATAGGTGGGACTAGGACAAGAAGAATTCTGGGAAAGGTAGGCAGGAGGGGACCACCAGAAGAGTCGCCATGTAAGGACCAGGAAGAAAGGAGACAGCAGGCGTTCTCTGGTAAGATTAAGACCACGTGGATATACATAGATTAATAGAAACGGGTTAATAATTAAGACAGAGTTAGCTAATAAGCCATAGCCATTAGCCAACACCATAATAATTAACATAGCATCTCTGTGTGTTTATTTGGGGCTGAGAAGGTGGCAAAACCATTCTGGGAAAGAAACCTTCAGTAACAGGAGGGAAGTGAGATGTTCTGCCAGCGTCTGCCTAGTCCACTGGGCAAGGAAGTAGAGAGTGAGAGATAGAAGCAGGTGGTCTGTTACAGAGCTGGGGACAAGCCTGGGAGATTGGTCCTGGAGGAATGGGAGAAGAGATGTGCAGTTAGCCGGTTTGCTTGGCTGGCCCAAGCAGTCTGCAGGTCCCAGGAAGTGCGTGCTGGAGTTAGGGGCTAGGATAAAGCAATGAGTGGGGGAGGGGAACTTTGGGGGGAGATCAGTGTGATACATTAACTTGGTGGGGGAAGGAGTCTGCAGCAGGTAGTCTTCTGCAGAGCTGGGGATGAGACTTGGGGGTTGGATTTGGAGGCGAGAAGGGAGAAGTGAAGACCTCCAGTTAGCTTCCCTGCTTCCCTGGCTGAAGTCATGTCCTCCTTTTATATCCTATAACCATGGGATGTACTTAGTACTCATATGCGCAATGGTGTGAACTCTCATCTGCTGGCCCTGGGTCACCCACCAATGGCAACTTCAAACGAGAAATTTATTCTTCCTCCCCTATTAACCATTGACTATCAGCTATGTATAGGGAAGCTCCTCCAAGCCAGAAATTTCAACTGTTGAAGAGAAGGCACTAATTCAACTTAAGTACCCACCTCATATTATTTTAGCACTATAACAAAACTTTTAATAAGACTATATTAAAGATCAAAGCCATTTTAAAATGTAAACCAATTAAACAATTGATTTTTAAATATACTAATATGAAAAGGACAACTCACAAACTTCAATTTTTTTAAAATACAAAGGCTTCTTAGAGGCTCATCTAGTTTCTCCTCTGAGTCCTTTGGCTGGCTGGAATACAGGCCGTGAAATGGAAAAGAACAAAGGTGGACATACCCCCCCAACCTCAGCTACATCCAAACAAACACAAAGTGATCTCTCTCTCGTCACCTGAAAATCACCATAACATATCTGTAGTTGCTCAAACTGCCATCTTCTAGAGCTCACTCAAGCCTTGCATCTATTGAATACAGCTTTCACATGGTTAGCACAGCACAGGGATAGTTCAGGCAATCATGGGAGGTGCATTTGGCCCCATGCAGATTTTTAATGCTTGCCTACACTTTCCCTTTTCAAGGAATAGCTCCAGACTGTATGTCATAGTCTACCCCTCCCTGAAACAACTAATCACCCCAAGGATTCTGGGTAAGTCTTCACGGCACCACTAGAGTTGCTTTAAGGGGAGGATGTGAGCAAAACTGCTATGTCAGGACCTGTGGGTCCGAAGGGGGTGTTGGATTTGATATTGCACACAATCTCTTCATTCTGAGATGATGAAAAGCCTGAGGCCATGGCAGCTCTTTTGCTCCAGGAGGTCTGAGGAAGGATGGAGCAGATAACAGGTACACATGGAAGACAAGGAAAACCTGTAGCCTGAGTAAGTGCTCAATAGTGTCATACCTCCTTAAAGATACTGGGTTCAGTGGGTTTCATCACAGGAATAGAGAAAAATGTCCTATTTACACAAGCCTTTTTAAGTCATTAGAATTTCAGGTCTAGGCATGGTGACACCTGCCTTAAACCATAGCACTCAAGAAGTATTGGAAGGAGTAGAGAGAACTTGGACCCAGTTTCGATTACATAGTGAAACTCTACCTCAAAAAAAAAAAGTATTTAAACTGTACGTGAATAAATATATCGTGTTTCTGAGTAATGAAATTACTATTAACCCTTCAATATAATTGGACTCACAAATTAAGTGTGAATTAAGTGTCTTTTAGAATCTTAGTCACTAAAGCTGAAAGCCTTGGGAGCATCATGTGACTGTTTGGTTAGTCTTCTCCTGTGTGTGCATCAGTAACTTATTCCTCCCTTTCCTAATGGTGAAAATTCCAGAGGAATCCAGCTGCTTCCAACTAGTGGGTTTCAACATAGAAATGATTGGTTCAGGCCCAAACTGGAAGCTTTTCCTCTAAACTAGGGTAAAAATAGCCTTATAATTTCTTTCGGATCGTTAATCTCTTAGCTACTTATGACCATGACTGCTTTAAATAGTCTTTTCCTTCCTCGGGCCCTCACTCAGCTCGGCCAGTTAAATTCAGTGTGAACTTGGTTGGGTATTGTCTTCCATTCCCAATTAGTACAAACACCCCAACTTCCATCACTACCAGAATCCATGTGTGCACAACGTCTGTGTATGTATCTGTACATGTGCTTGAGTGGCTATAGTTATGTTGCATAAATGAATTTACATCTGTATGCCTGGAACCAATTTCTCCATCTTCTAAATATTGTACACCCTGAGAATTCATGGGGGGGGGGATGACCTGGATGCCAGATTTTATAGTAATCATAATAACAACCTCAGTTTATATTTATTGAGTGTTTACTATGTGCCAGGCACTATCCTAATTGCTTCAGGTTTATTGGCTGTCTAATCCTCTTAACAACCTAGAAAGTAAATACAATTATCCTCACTTTACATATAAGGGGACAGAAGCACACCAAGCTGAAGGTCACCCCTGAGTACACAGATGAGCCAAAACTCAAGCAGAATAAGTTTGAGAGTCCAGTTGCATAACTGCCATAGTTGTTAAATGTAGGCTTCAGGAAAACATTGTCCAGAAATAAACTCTTACATTGATGTATATAACGTTACAGGATATAAAAAGCTTTTATATGAAAATGCCCTATTAAATTAATGGCTAATTTACTATCGTTCCTATTTTACAAATGTACCCAAAAATGCAAAGATTAATGGCCTTATTTACCCAAGGTCATTAAACTAATGAATGGAGAATCCACATCCCTATCCAAGCAAAGGAAATTTAGATCAGAAGATTGCTTTCCCGTGGGCTCTTTGTCTAGAGATAAATGTTTGAAACTTCGGGAAAAATAGCTGGCCAAACTCATTCTCTGTAACTTTATAGCATTAAATGGCAGCAGCCTCTGGACTATCTTGGGGACATTGGCATTAATGATCAATTAGTACTGTAATTAATTTTATTTTCAGTTTTCAAATCAATGTCACAGTCTCTCAAAATTGTTTCCTTCTTTCTTAACGTTCTTTGGCTTTCAGTATCAGTGCTTCTGACTCTGACTCCACCATCAGATGAATGAAATGGACAAGCTCGAAGATGGAATCTATGAATAATTCTACAACTTCCCTCTTCAAGCAATAGGCAATAGTGATGCCAAGCGAGTCTCGGTTGGCTTTTGTCCGGGAAAGCAAAACCATGGCTTTACAAGGTTTGACTTTACAAAGCCTGATACTCCTCTGAAGCAAGAAAACAAGTGAGACGAAACAGTTCTTCATTGTGGGTTGACTTATGCCCAGTTAAAAGAAACAAACATGTCTTAAACCCCAGGGCCCCAGAATGTGACTTTATCTGAAATAGGATGCTTGCAGGCCCAGCTAGTTATGTTTACAGAGTCAGACACTGGACATGCTGGGTTAAACCAAACAGAGGGAATAAAGATGGGTAAGCATGGGAAGGAGGTGTGACTGAGAGGAGCTGGAAGGTGAGCACCTTCCAGACACACTGTGCAACTTTCTCCTCAAAGAACTAATGAAGTATCAGGAAACAATGAGTGAGCACACACTGGACACTGTCACCACTGTCCTTACAAAATGGAGGGAAGCAAAGGCTAGAGGTAAATCCCCAAGAAACAAGGTATGTTCCCCCAGGGCAATGAGAAGCTCTCACAGGCAAGGAAGGCTCTTCCCCTAACGTGTTAGAGAGAGCCACTCTGCCAATACCTCTTTCATAGACTTCTGGTCTCTGGAACACTAAAAATCATCTATTTCTCTTCTACGAGGCCGTTTCCTTCATGGTAATGTGATACAGCAAGTGTAGGAAACTAACACATTCCTCTTTTTCTTCTCTTCCCCCATCTCATTTTTACATTCAAAAAAATATTCAGCATATACGCATGCATAACAATTATTACATAGTATGTGACATATGAATACATGATTTATTTTATGAGAACATAAAAGATCTTTGAGGAACTCTGAGTGTAGACTTAGAGGAAACAATAGAGACTTAAAGACATGGCTAGTTACCATTGGATTTTGAAACAATAATAGAAGCACAAATCCCCGTTGAAATTCACACTTTTTTTTTTTTTTTTTTTTTTTTTTTTTTTTGTAATTGAAAGATCCCTAGTGTGGGATCCAATGACAACAGTCAAGAAAGAGCGCTTGATAAATCTCTTAGGATTTTTAAGGAGCGCACTCTTATTGCCGGCCAAACTATCTCCAGTCTACGGTATCTGTTAGGGTGGGGCCTAAAGACCGTTAGTAACAACCAGCTCTACAAATGCACAAGCCCAAGTTGCTCTCAATACACTCCTTGAGCTCCAGTACACGGCCCCTTTAAATTCCAAGCTTCGAGCTGCTTTCTAGCACGGTTGGTCGACTATCTTATTTCCCTTCTTTTTTCTGATGCCTACAACTCTACTTCCTCCTCTACCGGCCACCCGCCTTCTTTCCGCCTTTCTTCCCCTTTATTAAGGGCACCGGTTGCATTAGAGGAAAGGCCCACCCTTCTGCTGCGTGACAACACGTGACCTAACAGGTCGCATGTGCCAGCACTCCATTTCCTCCTTCACCCATCCCTCCTTGGGTCTGTAGAGCAAACCATTCAAATAATATAATCACTGCGCACTGAGTGGGTGAGTAGGCATAATGGACATCGTGGCAAGCACTGGTCAAATTTAAATTGGCCTCCACACGCGCTTATCCTAATCTCAGTTTAAAATTGTTTCAACTGCACAGTCTGGTAAGGCTATTCAATTAACAAGCCGCGGTCCCTCCCGCTACGCAAACAGAAATGCCAAACATCCGACTTATTTCGACCAAACAGTTGAATTTTCTCTGACAATAAAACAAATAAATGTCTTAAGCGTTGGGCTCATCAGTTCATAAATCCAAAAAGGTTTAGTTGATCTCATTTCCATCAAAATTGGTAACATCTGGGAGGCCTCCTCTGACATTTAAATGGACATTTAGAAATAATGCTCTCCCATATATTTAGGTATGTTACATGTGTTCTGCAGCTAAGTTTTCTTGGCAGGAGTATCAGAATGCAGTCCTGCTTCCACGGGCTGCATAAACATCGTTCTGGTTGACTCGAGACCCTCATGCTCTACGGCTTCAAGGGCAGAGCAGAGCGAATAGGAAGACTCCGAGTCCAGCTTTGTCTGCCAGCATGGCCGCTTCCCGCTATTGCAGGAGAGCATGGTGCCTCCTGGCTGGGTGAAAAGGCTCAACAGACCAATTGCACCTCACTCTCGTCTGTCGGTCTTGGTTCAGGGCTATACCCCGAAGCTGACAGTGATCCAGCACTCGCTAAGAGCCTACTTAGAACATCTGGAATTTGACAGAGAGGCCCACGGGAGTTGAAAGCACTTCCTTCTCCTGGGCTTGCCCAACTTTGTCCCTGTGTTAAGTGAGATTTTCCACAACTGGAATACTTACACTTGCTTGTGACATTACCGAATTATGTTTTTAACATCATAGCGTCATCTATCAAAGAGGATTGAACCAGGAGGTCAATTCTAACAATCTTTCGATATGGCAGAGATAGTGGGGGAGGAGGGGAATCCCTAATGTAAGAATCCACATAAAGCGTTCTCTTCGAATTTACATCCTGAGATAATTTTTCCCACATACTAATGTTTGCACTTGTGTTTGGGTTAAACAATGAGGGTTATGTAACCAATTTCTGTTTTGCTTTAGAAGCCAAAATTTCAAGTCAATTCAGTTCAGCAACAACTAAGGGATCTTCTTATCATCGGCCCATCCCTGTGACGCCATCGTGATGCGTTTACAATTGTTTCATGTGGCTGTTTATGTTTGTCTAATCACATGTTACGATTCCATTTCACAAGCATTCAGCACACACGATGGTAATTAATCCTAAGAACTAAAGTACCACTCTAAATGTTTTCTTTAAAAAGGAGTTTTTAAAAAGGCCCTTCGGAAGACACGCGTAATCATCTTCATTTGAACTTCAACGACAATTGGAAGAAGGAAACTGATCGCTGTGCTGCACGAACAAGGGGCACTTCCTTCAAAATCAATTTATTTTGAGTTTGGTGACTCCCTAATGTATACAAAATTCAAAAAGAAAGCGCAGACAAATCCATGCTTGTTGCTCGCATCCACAGAGTATTAATAGCTTTTGGAACTAAAATTGTTTTATTAATTTGATTAGGTTGAAGGAAAAAATCCAAGACTCATGAATAATTCAGATCCTGTCAGCTCCTACAAAGCCTCATGGAAAGTACTGAGATACCTCCAAAAATGCCCTCACGGTAGACCATAGATTTAATTTTCAATAACATTGATTTATAGTTTTATAAAGAAAAATAATAAATATAATGAATTACCCCATATTTCCTGATCTCAGTCACTATAAAATAACTGCTGTAGTTTTACATTTCCAGTGTGAAATATTAAATGCATAAATCAAAACAAAATTATTTTTCATCTAGAGAAAGGGACTGGTTCCTGAGACTGACAAATTCGCTTTATTTTAAAATTAATGTTTTAACAGGGGAGGAAAAGGCTCCTGTGCATCCCTGCTGCTTAAGGAAGAAGGAAAGGTCTTCCATTTGATTACTTAGCCTATGATGTTTTTCAGACGAGTACTGCATGCAATGTTATTAAGATCCCCACAACTAAACTTATCAGGAGCCAAACGGTGCTTGCATGGCTCATTTTCCCTTTCCATTTCCTTTTTCATGGCATTTCCTTTTCCATAATTGTTTCACTTTAAATTGCCACCCAAGATAAGCTTCACCCACAATACGCTTTGCCAATGCCAGCAGACTGGCATGTTTGCAATTCCAATATTCTCTTACAGCTAAGACTAAGCAATCACGCAATGAGCAGAACATTATCGAACAAGAACAACTCAGGAGAGGCGCAGATTTCTAAGTAGGCAGAAACAGATGTGTGAACTTCTATATTTTCTCAACTTCCTTGCTTAGATGTCATTGAGAATAAGAAACTGCATTTTGCAACCTTACTTTAAAAAGTAAATCTAACAATGAGGATTCATTTCCACATTTAAAGACCTCTCAGCTTTTGTGCATATTCAACATTTACCCACCGGAGCTCTCAGGAAAAAGAAAAAAGAAAAAAAAAAAAAGAAAAAAAAAAACCTTGACACATGGGTAACTCAGAGTTAACAGGCCACAAAAAAATTTAAACCATCTAATGACCATGAGATCGGAAACATAACTGTAGCTTTGTCTCCAAGACTCAGCTACATACAAAGAACAGGTCAATTTAAATCAGTTAAAAGATGTATTTAAGGGCTTTTATGATTCTTGAAATGCTATGTATATCATTGTCAATTATGAATGTATTTGCTCATTGATTCTAAAACTGAGTTAGTTACATATCAATCTTGTAATTAAAAACATCCACTTGTTACATGGCTAAATATAAACTAACTTCTATTGGAAACTACTGAGTGTAGAGTGAAAAATGATGGATCTTTAGATTAATTTTTGCAAAACTCAGCATAGCTTTACGGTGTTGTGTCTTCTGGAGGACTTTCAAACAAGAAGAAGAGACCTCGAAGGTCCTGAAACAATGTCTGCAGAGGATCTAAACAAACCTCCCTAAAAATAACAATGGGTTGTAGACTTCATAAACATTTTTAGAAATTAAATAGCTGCTAACTCATTCCATATGGAAGCAAATTCACAAAGTCCAACATGTTGTTCAGTGAGATCATCATAACATATACACCAAAAGAAGCAGCAAAGCCAACCCCAAAGTCATTCAGGAGAGGCCGGAGGAAACAGATGATCATGAACTTCTTAAAAGAAAAAAATAAATAAAGACAAAAGGTTCTAAAAACTACACGATGTTGTGGCTTTAAAACTCTATGGACAGACAATGTTTGGTCAGAAAATCTTTTTTTAAAATCCACAATAATAAGCAAATTTCAGACAGTAGTTACAATTGTACTTCATGAATTTATCTTGAACGTTTCACTTGGTGAAAAAAATGTAATATCTCACGAATCTATTTTCACAATATACTTAAAGCACATACAAAATCACAGGGTCTTTAAATTTTTTATTAGCATACAAAATATTAGGGTTGATTATGGAATTTAAAGTTTTTATTGTTGATTCCCCCGTGCCTCTCTGTTCCCTCTACCCCTTAGCCTCATGTCACTTGAGGCCTCCTTTCTTCACTTCCTCAATGCCCTTCCCCCTCTGGGACCCACTCACTATCCAGTTTCCTGGCCCACCCAGGACTTTTAATGCCGGAAGAGCTGACTGAGTGATTATTTGCCTATAGAGCTCTACTCCATGCTTCAACATGGCCCGTTTGTCTTTTTACTCAGAAATCCTTGTCCCAAGCAATCTTCCCAGCTCAGATTTTCAGTTTGTTTCATGCCTATATTCTCCTCATAGCATAAAAGAGAATGAGAAAGTAGAACAGGAACAGTCCAGACTGCCATTTGTCTGGCTCTTTTCCAATGTTTCACCCTGGGCTCATCCACACTCGGGGGTTATTCATCCCAACTTTATGTTAATAACGTTGGAGAAATTGGTTTCCTCTGGTAAGAAAACACTTAAACTTCAAAGTATCCCCCTGTATTCAGACCCATGGTTTTCATTTTTTTGATCTTTACATCTGCTGTTGTGTAGATTCAAACCTCCACCCCCTGCCCAGGCCTCTACCTCCCTCCAACAATTCCAAACACGTGTTTACTATTTAACACCCAGAGCTTCATCCTCACTGCCTCACACTTACGGTTCTGAGTGAATCGGTCACAAGAAATAAAATTAAAGGCGAGATGACATCAAACACATCCTCATGACTAAATTTATTCTGGGTTTTATAATTTAAATCAAATTGTTTTGTTTTTTAAATAAAAGGAAGGTTAAAATTCTGGGCTGTTGCCATAGTGAAAAGTAATAGGAAAAGCTATAGGAGAGAAGTGTAGGCTGTCTGGTATGGCTGATTGCTTTCTCACTAGGGAGACGCAGTGGGGTCATGATATTATTACCTATATGATCGCTACAGCATGCTTGTTCTTGGATACTAGCAGAAGCCCTAGGAAATAAGTCTGAGGATAAGGGATGAGATAAATATGGAAATCTTTGTTACAAAGATTCAAACTTCCTACAATTATGATTTGCTGTGAGTTAACACTTGCGTGCTTACTGAAACAACAGAAGAGTCTAAAATTAACCATTGTAATTTGACAGCCTGGATATCTGGTGCTTTCCATTGCTGAGGGAATGTAGAGTTGAAACAATTTCTTGCTGTTTATTGTCAATTTCATGCTCGTTTTGTAAGTCGCTGAGCTAGGTGGTCATTTGCAGTGTGGACATTTGTGTAGAGTACACTTTCGGAGTTGATAGCTGGTCATTTGAAGAAAGTACACTGACTCCAAACACTTTGGTCACCTACCTAACAGGTGACACCTGAAATTTCATCATTAAAGGTTGATTTTCCATGAAACCCTAGTAAAAATGGCTGCTTAAAGGAGCTGGGGGAGGTGGTTCAAAGTGTAAGCAAATTTTGCTCAGTAGGTTTTCTTTTTATTTTGATTTATATGACTGCATAACCAAAATTTAACTCTAGGTTTTGAATGTGTCCATCACCCCAGAAATTATGCATTTGGACATTACCTGCCAATACAACTGTTGAAAGATGGTACTAACTAATGGAGGTTCATGGCTAATAAAGGCTTCCCTCCTACAAACAAACCAATGTCACCTTAGGAAAGGGCTGAGGTTGTGAATTCAATCTCTTTTACATGGCTTTCTTATTACCCTTCTTCTTTGCACCATGGGATCATACAGCAAGATACCTTTGGGCTTCCCAGTCTCCAGAACAATGGGCCAAGTAACTATTTTATTAATGGCTCAACCTCAGGCCTTCTGGCATCATTGTCTCTTAAAAATTGAGCCAGGCATAGTGGTGTCCAGGTATATCCCTGGCCCTTAGGAACCTTAGAAAGAGAATCACAAGTTTGAGACCAGGCTAGCCGATTTAGTGAGTGAGCCCCTATCAAAACATTCTGAAGTAAACTAAAATATATCCTCATGAAATGTTTGATGCCCCACAGAGGTTTCAGTTAAAATGTAAATGATATGTACTTCTTTATAAGAAAAGAGGATTTTATTTGCAAGAAGTAGCTTAGCTGATAGCCAGCTATGAATATGAAGGACTCTTGACCCTAAGTTATCTTTATTTAGGAATCTACCTTCAGAGCTTGCCTGTCCAACCTTATTCATATCATGACAAATAGCATAAAAAGCTCAAGTTTTAAGAGTAAACAAGAAATGGATCAGTAATGAACAAGAAGGAAAAAGAGAAAGATGCTGCTTGATCTATCTAAGGCTGACTCCTCCCATGCCTGATTGATGGAAATAGATGTGCTGAGATCAAAGCCCACCCCCAAACACCCACATTCTCTCTCTCTCTCTCTCTCTCTCTCTCTCTCTCTCTCTCTCTGCATGTCTCTCCTTTTCTCTCTCTCTGTCTCTCCTTCTCTCTCTCTCTCTCTCTCTCTCTCTCTCTCTCACACACACACACACACACAGGACATGGGTGGATTTTGTAATATAGCAAAATCCAATTGAGAATTACTTCCAGGGAGAAATACGTGGTCTATGAGTCTTCATGAGTTATACTTGCAGCTACCAGAAAACAACCCCAAATCCCAATGGCTTAACAAAATAAAAGTCTATTTTTTGTTCATATCACAGTCCTAAAAGTTTTCAGGGCTTCTGTGAGCAGGTTTTCCTCCAAGTACCAACTAGAGAATAAATGTTCCTTCCATCTTTGTCAAACTGTCTTTCAGGAAAGGCTTCCATCACCACCAAGGAAAAGGAAGACAAGGCAGAAATGGTTGGACACATCACTTATGCTCACATCTATGGCCTCTAAACAAATACAAGGAGTGTTACAAATATAGTTTTAGTTCATACTCAGAAGATGGAAACAAGATAAGTGAACACATAATGAGTTTTCACAATGCCCCTTCAGAAACTCTCCTGTAGACTTTCTTGGCTACATACAGTATCAAATTCAAAGTCCTGTATCTATGAGCAAAATGCGGTCCCTTCCTCCAGACTGGTTATGCCTAACATAGTTCTTCCTCTACATGAACTGAAAGTTGGGTACTCTATGCACCCCACACACATTGCCTGTGATACTGTGGGAAGAGAGTGCCAACCAACACTCCTATGTGTGCAGTAGGCAATTGTCTTACTTAGGCTTTCTGCTGCTGTGAAGAGAGGACATGACCACGGCAAGTCTTATAAAGAAAACATTTAGTTGGAGAGCCTCACTTAAAGTTTCAGAGGTCCCATTCACTGTCAGCATGAAAGGGAGTGTGGCAAGATGCAGTAGACATGGTGCTGGAGCAGCAGCTGAGAATCCTACATCACACAGGCAACAGGAAGTCGACTGAGTCACTGAACAACATCTTGAGCACAGGAAACTTCAAAGCCCAGCCCCACAGTGACATACTTCCTCCAACAAGACCATCCCCACTCCAACAAAGCCGCACCACCTAATTAGCACCACTCCTTATGAGATTATGGGGGCCAATTACATTCAAACTACATGGCAATGGTCCATTGTAATTCTTCAATGTCATGAGACAGATGGAGGAGGCAGTTCCCTAAGGTGGGCGGATCTTGGCGGGCTTTATTCTTCTCTTTGGAACACTATTCCTGCCAACTTTTCTTTATGGCATCTGACTCTACTTCCTACATGACCTTGTTACATAACACCATCCTTACTTGTGTCTTACGGACATGTTTCAGAGCTTGGAGACTTTAAAACAGGTCAACACATGGATTTTAGATACCTGTCTTACTCTGTGTCCCCTTAAATCGAGTGGTTGGACCATGATTTAAATGAACTCGGCCTGGGGATGGGGACAGTGATGTCAAGAGAAACTGCAAGGATAGCATCTGCTATAAGGCTTAAAGGTTGATGGAACGTCAGTAGTCAAGAGTATCTCTGCTTCTTTGAAAGAGAATGACCCCCATAGGCTCATATATATGAATACATGGTCCTCAGGTGACAGGAGACTTTGGGAAGAATTAGGAGGGTTTGCCTTGGAGGAGGTGGACCATTGGAGGTAGCCATTGGAGGTAGCCGTTGAGGGTTCAAAAGCCTGTACCATATTCATGATTTTACCTCAAGATATGAGCTCTCAGCTTCTGTTCCAGTGCCGTGTTTATCAGGCTGCAGCCACACTCCCCGCCATGATGGTTATGGACTCATCCATCCTCTGAAACTGAAAGTTCCAAATAAACTGTTTCTAGTAAAAGCAGCCTTGCTCATTGTGTCTTATGAAAGCAATAGAAAAGTAATGAAGATGATATCCTTAGCCTAGACTCACCAGTTCTTGGGCAATGTAATTCCCTTGGCAACTTGATAGGTTTCCAATGCATTTGCTATGAGCTCAGAAGTACTTCAATTTTACATTTTTACAGGGTTCCTAAGTCAACACTGCCTTTTATATACTCATGTCTCTCTTGACAATTTACCTTAGAGGATGAGGCAATCTTCCTTATCACCAAATAGCCAGCAAGAATTAGTTGATAGTCATCTAAGTGAATGATATACTTTTAATCTGATCTTCCCCCAGTTATTTGATTCTACCAACATAAAAAAAAAAGCTTTTCTTGTTTCAGATTTCAAGACATCTTTACAACCAAACATCCCTAGCCTCCCTATCTTCCCTTTAATGTTTGCTTGTGAATCAGCTAGTTTATTCCTGAGTCTGTTGCTTTTTTTAATGACCAGGAAAATATAACAGGTAATGGAAAGCCTACAGTAACATTCTGCTTCATGTCAACTGCTCTCCAGCAGTGCAGGCTAAGTAGGGACTTGTCCTTGCCTCTAACATGACAAGAAAGCCTCACACAGTTTAGATTCTAAATGGCAGTACTTCACTTCTAGTATAAATTTCTCTGTAGTTGCTACAGCAAACGTCTACAAAATTCCAAATGCTCAATGCCCAAAACCATGCTATGGTTTAGACCCATTCTGACCTAAGTTGGCATCTCTCCTAGGAAGCTGTACTCACAGTGTGGACTTGCAGATTTTATGCTGATGTCATCTTAGAGATCGCTTTCCTGGTCATTGCTAGCCCACTTTCAGTGGCTGTGACAAAATACCTAGGAAAAGTAACTAAGGTGGAAAGGTTTCCTTGCCTAGGGGTGTAAGGAGTTTCAATGATAGTCACTTTCCCATTGACTTTAGGCTGGGATCAATACAGATGCATCATGCTGGAAGGTGTCTGGCAAGAAGTCTGCTCTCCTCTTAAAGAGCAGGGAGCCATCAGATAAAGACAAAAGTGGACAAGACATTCTCTTTAAAATCATGGCTGCAGGATCCCACTTCCCGTACCTGGGTCCCCACTCCTGATAATCCTTTCAGCTCTGACTCCGTCAATGAATTTTTCTCATTGATGAGGAAGGACACTTTACGATCAAATGGTCTCTCAGCACTGCTGCAAAACCAAGCCTCAGAATGATTCATTGGGGACATTTCACATATCAACTGTGACACTCACCAAGGCCGGAAAACAGATAATGAAGCCATTTTGAACTTCAGCCTGTAAGTTGTAGTTGTCCTCTTCACTAACAGTGTTTTAATCTCATCTTAACTGCAAGGGTCTTGAGAACGTCACTTTGTGCATCCACGGAAAGAAGAAATGGATTTGCCTGACTTTAGGACTGACAGCTAGATCACTACCAGTAGTACATGAAGTTCCTTCTTGTAACTCCAGTGGAGAGCTTACCTTGAAACAAATTAATCTACTGCAATAAAATTCCATAATCATTATGTTATATAGATAGAGGAGGCCAGGTGTTTCCTATTACCCTGTAAATGACACCACAGCCATGTGCCTGCCCATTCACTGAATGGGGACTGTCCCTACATTAACAATTCTCATCACCATTACAAAGTAAAAGCTAACTCCCTTGACTGATGGCACATATGGCTATTTTCTCCACAAGTTTCCTAAGAAGAAAACACAGCCTGTTGCCTTAGACACAGACAGAGATATCAGAAAATCTGCTTTTACTTTCCTACAAGCATCCTTGTTAAAACTATTGAGAATCTTGTAGACAACAAAATATGCACATGTTACATCACCTTCCAGAAACAAAGGCACCTACCTTTCTTTTGAAAAACTACATTAGTCAGTCTAGGGACATGCTCATTGGGGAAAACTTCTCTAGTATGTACGAGGCCTGAAGGTCAATCCTCAACACTAAAGAAAAGGGGTCCATTTCAGGCATCAACCTGCATGAAAATATACAGAAACTAAGAAACAAAAAAGAGTTTAGACATCCACCCTAGAGAATAAGAGACCAAGATTCAAACAGGGGTTTGAGACTGTCATAAGAGATGCATTTAAATTCAGAGGAATCAACTAGTCACATTCAAGATTAAGTTTCAAATGCTACAAAATGAGGGAAAACTGCATTTTTTTATGCATGTACTATTTTCTACTTTCCTTGGTTTTCTCTGAATGTTTTATAAATAGACCTATTAGTTCAAAACTATTGACATTTTACAATGTAATTTGGACCATGCAATTAAATAATGATGTTTTTTATTCTAATTCACTCATAAAAGACAATTTAATTCCTTAGTCATCTCATCTTTGTAGATGACCCACCACTGGACCCATCCTCCCGGAATCCTGACCTCCTTATCTTTTTTCTCTGGTTCATCCTCTGCCATGACTTTTGTGTACAGCTTGAACTTGGTAACAAACATCCTTTTTTGAATAATCCTTTCTTTTGATAGCCAGAGTCTGACTTTCCTTTTTTAACTTTCTTTGCATTTATCCTTTGTGTCTTTCACATCATGCATCTCCATCCCATTCATTTTTTGTCCCTATGTATCTGCTCTCTGCCCTTTACCACCCCCCCAATAAAGTAAAATTTAAGAGAAAATAAAAAGGGGGGAATCTCATCATGGACGCTGTAGTGTGACACAGTGAGTCATGCAGTAAATCCTTTTGTCCATAAATCTGTATGTGCAAGTGTTCATCGCAAAGACTCACTGTTCTGGCTTGAGGCCTCCGATTCCCGCTACACCATCAATGCTGGGCCCTCACTAAGGCTCCTCTTGGTCATCCTGCTGTTGCCCTGTGTTGTGGAGATCCTGCAGCTTTGGGTCTGAAGGTCAGCTCCCTTCATGTGCTCCAGCAGATCACAGATGATGTGGATGTTGGCATGAGTCAACACATAACCTGGTTCTGTCCTCACCACCAGAGTGAGCTGTCTAGCACTGCTCTGCAGTGATGAGCAAGGGGCGAGGCCATGTCTCCTGTGGTCATGTCCTCTCCCACACCTACACGTTTGGGGTCAGCCCTATTGTGTTGCCCAGGTGAGAGGTACAGGAGCCTCTTCCCCGAGTGCTGCAGATGTTGAGGGGCAAGGCCAGCTCTCCCAGCTACCACAGGTGTTGAGGGATAGGAGGGGGGCATCTCTCCCCACCCACACCACCATATGGCAGATGAGGGGCGGGGCATATTTCCCATGCTCACATTCTCCTTCACCAGCAGCCCCGTCAACAGGGGCAGCTCTACTGTGCTGCCCAGGTGAGATGCAGGGTCCACTTTCCCAAGGGCTGCACTTGGTAATGGAGAGGGTCTGCTCCCTTGTCCACCACAGTTACTTCTAATGGAATCATAAGATCTCTCTAGAAGCAGACATCTTGATGTGTGCATGGAACATAAATTCAAATCTTAGGAGTCAGCTCGGGACATGACCGAAGGAAGAGAAGGGAATCCTTTGTTCCTACTGCTGTCTCCAGCAGTCCCTTAGCTCCACACATCCTGGCTCTCCACCATACTTGTCTGCATTCACCAGCCTCCCTCAGCCTTCGTTTTCATCAAGCACACACTTGACCAGAGAGTTTCAACTCTAGCTCCACCTCGCCTACAATCCAAGAGGCTGTTGCTTTTTCTTCCAGGAAAAGCAATGCTGATCATAATAACTCTATTTTTTTAACATTGCTATCTTACGCACTTTTATTTGTTATTCTTTTATTTATTCGACTATTTGTATATTTTGGGGAGATATTATATATGTGGAGGCCAGAGGATAACTTGAAGGAGTTCATTTTCTCCTCCCACCATGTAAATCTTGGGGAATGTATTTAGGTCGTCAAGGTTAACAGCAACAGACACCTTTACCTGCTTACCCGAAGAGCCCTCTCGCTGGCCCAATCCATACCAGGTTTTGAGTGTTTTCTATCTGGCAGTCACTAGGCTGAACATCATGAATACTGACTAATTTAGGTATCACAAAAACTATATAAGTATTTCTATGTTCTTCATTTTGTTAATGAGGACAGGAAAGAATGTATTTTTCCCAATGGTACACTACCCATAGTGATGGAAATATGATTTACCCACATATTCTGTCTCCAGAGCCTGGGCTCTGACAAACTGCTGCCCTTAGAAAATTCTAGCTTTATCTGTCCAGAGATTATGGCTAACTTTAAATGAAACCTTCCTTTTGAGGTTGATACTGTTGTGATTTTGAGACCTATGTCCTAGGATATTTGCACAGTGATTAACTAAGGATGATCACTTAGTCCAGCATTATTATTTCAGAAATTACTTACAGCTCTTTACTGTGACAGGAAATCAGTGAGAGTTGTCATTGCTTACGTCCTGCTGCTAGAGTACTACACACAGGAGCTATTTCCTGAGTGGGTACTCAATGAAAAAAGACAGGTATTCAATCACCCAGACCCCAGAAAATGTAACTGAAAAAAAAATGCAAAGTTGCATAAGAGGGAGTCATGATGGATACGCAATTAGTTTTGAGCTTGAGTTGAGTTCTGTCTGTTCAATGAAAGAAAGAGTCCATCAATTTGCTTATTCAAATAAGCCAACATTTCCCTCAAAAGTATAAAATAATTATAAGTAAACAAAGTAAGCAATTTACTTAGTAACATGCAAATATAATCTATACATATAGATGATTCTGAAATATGGGGTTATTTCCCAAGAAGTATACTCTAAGTTGAAAATATCATCAATTAAAAAAAAAGTCAAATAATGTGTACCATTTACCAAACACTGTTTCTTGGCAACAAGAGTTAATCTGCAAAGCAGCAGTCGTTTGCCCTGATGACCATGTGATCAAGTGGGAGTAATGAGTGGTTGCCACCTTCCAGTATCAGAAGAACACTTCTAAATGTTTCTCAGTGGAGGAACCATTAAAATTTACAATTCAGAGTGTGATCTCTACTAAATAATCATTGCTTTTGTGTGATCCTATAGTTGAAAAGTGAAGTCAAACCATCTCAGGTCAGGGACTGTCTATATTTAGTGCATATAGCCATGCTCAACAAAAAACATTTCCTAACCGTCTGCTTGAGTGTTTGATAAATTAGAGAAATCCAGAATGCAATGGCAACAGGGAGCCTCATGTGTCTTGTTACATGCATGAGTTCTTTCATTCACATCATTGGATGACAGAAGGAATAGCCTTGGAGGAGAAGAATATTCTATTAAAGTAGCCAATTACACAGAGAGAGTAATATCAAAACATGTTCAGACTGTGATCTGGATTTAAGCTCTTACTTAAACTGCTTATTACTCTCTTTGGGAGGTAATTATGAGGTATCCTGTAGTTAGGCTTCTGGGTGTTTCTTCCTGGATTTTGCCCTTGGGATGGTGCTTGACCTCCTCCTAGTTGGATTCAGAAACAGGAGTCAGTGGGCAGCAGGCTTATGTGATGAGACTTAACTATGACAGGTGCACTTGCCTAGACTGTCCTTTCCACCATCAAATCCCGACTTCTTGTTTTTCTCTGTGTTTCTAAGGTTATCCTTGGTGATGAGATACCACAAAATAGATGTGCTGCTTACATATCTTAATTCTGTAATGGTCATTAACATAGTGGACCAATGTTGGCTGGCAGATATCAAGAATCTAGAGAACATAAGACTAGTTTAATTCTAGTAGAGACTCTGGAGAGGAAGTGATGGCACCATCTGAAGATACAGTGCCAAGGGTGGACAATTCTAAGGAGAGAGACATTTCCAGATCCGGAAAACAGGCGTGAGGGGGCCCACAGTGTTCCTGGCTGCCAGATAATAAAGGAAAGGAGAAAACATGAAGAGGTATCCTATTGGCTAAATTCAGCAGCCTCCGAGGAGGGTGGTTTGCGGGGTAGGGGGTGGTCTCAATATAATGGCTAAGCTTAAAATTCCTTATGATCAAATCACCCTCCATTTTCTTCTTCACATATTTGTCTTGGGGCTACAATCACTAATTACCATGAAGTTGGTAGATATGACAGCAGAAATGGCTTTCCAACCAAGTCTGGAATCATCCCAAATCTTTAACCCATATATTTGTAATTAAAATATAATTACACTGCAACCCATCCCTCTACTCCCTCCAAATTCTCCAGTGTCCCCTCTCCCTTTTCTCCATGTCTCCAGAGTCTCTCTGGTGGCACCCTTTTCTTTAACTATTATTGTGTGTGTGTGCGTGTATGTGTGTGTGTGTGTATCCTGACTAGTCTGTTTTTTATGTCTACGTGTATAAGATTTTGTAACTGACAACTTTGTATTGGATAATCAGTTAGAGGCATCATCTTAACTTGACCCTTCTTCACACATCCTGTTTACACATAATGTCACATCCACAGGATCTCAGTGTCAGGATGTCAACAAAGCATGTGCAAGCAGAAAACTCACCGCTGGTCTTTATCTAACTGACTGGCCAGGAACTTAATTTAGTCTTAGAGATCACTATCGCCAGGGCCTTCCTACAGGATCACTCACCAGAGTAGCCATTCTGCTGAAGCAGGAAATTTAGGAAAACATGACAGCTGTGATCATGAAGCCAAATAGCTCCTTGATATTTAAGACTGTGTTCTTATTACGCTCAGAGCATATTCCTATTATGTTCTTCCATTTGGAGATTTTCCAGCATCGGCATTTCCATAAAGTTTTCAGAGTTTCGCCCTTGGTGATGATCCAGCACTTGAGAATAGCAGTTAAGACTGGCCGAGAGACACAAAGGATCACTGTTAGCATTGAGGGTGGCACCTTGGGAGCACACAAGGAAGAGATGAGCTAATCACAGGGACAAAGGACGCTGCCCATCCCATCAAAGAGAGTCTTAGAAAGACAGGCTAATGGTGTCTCTGTGTTTGTGTAGTTAGTTTTAGAGAGGTTCTGAACAAAATTGTAGCTGGGGTAGCCACTAGATATGTTTAACATGTAAATGTAGTTTTCATTCCACTATTTTCTCATCTTGAGTTTTTTTTTTTTTCCTTTTTTTAAACTATGTCCACACCCAAATTCCAAGTAGTGCGAAGAAGAAACTAATTAACAGATCAGTCATTGAATAAATGAAACTCAAGTTATCCGTGGCATCCACTGAAAATGGGCCAACGTTAAGAAGCCTCCACACCCACGCAAATTATAGCAAACCCATCCACTGCCATCAGCACTTAGGACATCAGCCCTTGAGAGTGGAAGCTTCAGAAACTACACAAACAAAATGGAGATGCAGTTGACATTAGCATTGGCCATTGGCAATGCAGTTCCATTACACAAATTAGAAAACCTGAAAAGTTGTAGAGGTCTTGGGGGGGAGAGGTAATCTCACAACTCTTGAAAATCAGATTAAAAAAAAAAAAAAAAAAAAAAAAAAACCTGAAACCATGTAATGAATAATAACGCTATAGGAACACAGGGCAACCATCAGCCTCCTCACTTAGCAAGGATGACCTATGTTACTTTTAACCTACAAACTCATCTATCTAAGGCCATTGAGAATTAAGTTTCATGCTGCTTGCTCTGCTTGCATTGTCAAACAGAAATCAGAAGTTCCGGGTGCCAGCTACTTGCTATATAGTGCTTTAAAATCCTGTGTTTGTAAGTAAGGAGGCAAAATCTTAACCCTATTCAAACGCTATGTAGAAAGAGACAGACAGTCAATCAGTCAGTCAGGGTGATGCTTGGAATCGGGCGGGGTATAAGACAATCTGGGAGTAAGGTAGCTTTTCCCCCTAGTGTATAAGTATCTTAAAATGAGAACATCCTTTCTTATACAGAGTTCAGATAGTCCAGGCTGGCCTCCAACTAATTATAGCAGAGGGTAGCCTTGAACGTCTGCTGCTTCAACTTGCATCTTCCAAGCATTGGGATTCCAAGTGAGCAACAACTGTGTTTATGTCATCAAACCCAGAGCTTAGCACATGCTTTGCCAGCCAAGCTATTTCTCCAGCCCCACAAACTACCTGAGTGGGTAGAAGTTTCTTCTCAACCTTAGTGGCCTTTCTTAGACACTATAGAAACAAATACAGAGATATGATAATGTGCTTGGTAAATTACATGAGAAGGCAAACGGTTGATTAGTACAAGGTCAAAATTTTCAGAACACATTTTTACTATTTGGCAATAACGAAAACAAGTGAAGAAAGCTGAAAAACAAGCCATTCAACCAAGGACAGGAAAAGGAAAAACAACACACAAAAAACCATGAAACACACTTAAAGGGATGGAGAGATAGTTTAGCAGTTAAACACACTGGCTGTTCTTGCAGAGGGCTCATGCTCATTTCCTGGGGGCTGTAACTACCTCAGAGAAGCATTGGTTCTTACCAAGTATTTAAGTTAGAACCTGATTTTTCAGAGCTGGAGATGGGGCTCAGTAGGTAGAGTACTTGCCTTAGCACGAATGAAACATGAAACGCTAGGTTCAATTCCCAGGGCCACATAAACCAGATAGGGTGATGTATATCTGTAATACTAGTACTCAGCAGGTGAAGGCAGGATTGTCAAAAGTTCAAGGTCTTCCTGAGCTACTATGAAAACCAGGCTGGGCTATGTGAGATCCTGTACTCCCCACCCTCAACAAAAAGAACAACAACAAAGATCAACTTTCAAATAATCTTAAATAGTTTTTAAATATAAATCAAATGTATACCCAAGTAATATTTATATATAAAAAAAAAAGTTGGCCCGTGGGAAACAATCAGCATAAAGTTGCTGTGCCCCTCTTAATCTCCAAGCACATATTTGATGTTCTTGGAACTGGATTATCACGGATAAAGAAGGCTGTCTCTGTGATCTGGTAATGCTCATCTCAAGAAGGTTGTTCCTGGCAGGGCATAATCAGGCACACTTACAATCCTAGCACTGACAAAGGAGAGGCAGCCTACTAAAAGGTCAAAGCCACCCTGGTCTGCATTGCAAGTTTCAGGGAACCAAAGGCCACAGAGCAAGACCCTGACATACAAATGAAGCAAAGTAACAAAATGAGCTAGTCCCCAAATCACGTGCAGAATGACGTGTGGCTGTGAGGGCTTCATCCGAGCATACCCTGCTCCATTTGTTCATAGCAGCTGCAAGTCAGATGAGGCATTTGGTGCTGACTCCGGTCCATTAGCATTCATTCAACTCTGCACACTGACAGAAAACCCAACATGTAACTTGTGATATAGTAACATGCTAAGTTTTGCAAATTTATTTATTTTAAATTTGCGATGCAGAATACAGGTGTACTAGCTATTGGTAAGAACCAAACACTTTAAAGGGAAGTAATTATTGCTTGGCTTTCAAGCCTCTAGGTCAATTTATTTGAGGGAAGTCCTGAGGTTCCAAGATGAGCTGCTGAAATCATGGACCATTTGCACCTACTTATTGGTGTGAATTGGGATTGTTTTTCAGTATCATGCAAGTGATACAAAATGCAAAAATGAAGTTGAACTGTAATCTTTATAGTACAGAGTAGACATGAGTTCATTAATATAGTGTGCGTCTCATTAATTTTTTTCCTAGTAAGTAAATACTACAAATATAAATTTTTAAAATAGTGTTTCAAAGGTAACCACTGCTCTTCTGTCTTTTATACATGGACAGTTTTACATGCTATTGACTTAGAAAATGCTTTTTTAAGAAAGCTACTTTATAATCCTGGGGAAGGCTTATTTTCAAGAAGCAGAACGTTACTGTAAATATTCACAAGTTTACGTTGTCATCACTGGATATAAGCAATTCTAAAACGCCTGCTCAAACTGCCCTTAGTGTGGCTTTGAAGGTCTGGCATCATTTCCATCCCATGCACATCCCAGATCTCAAACCCTATCACATTCTTACATGCTTACAGTGCACTAGCCACAATGAACACCTGCCTCTTGCCTACCTTGTTACTGCCTGACATTTTTCTGATATTTCTACTAGAAACTATTTCTCCAACTGTGCCAGTAGACTTCTTCCTATGTTCAGTGCTCCTTAAGAAGAAACCAAGAAAAAAAATTAAAAAATCACCTTGCATCTGCTCTCATCTCTCTCTCCCTCCCTCCCTCTCTCTCTCTCTCTCTCTCTCTCTCTCTCTCTCTCTCTCTCTCTCTCTCTCTCGATACGTATTTCTTCTTCCCCTCCTTTCTCTGTTTCTTCCTTCCTTTTATTGTTTTTGAGCTGTGGTCTTATTGATTGTGTAATTCAAGCTCCAGCATCTTCTACCTCCCAAAGGACAATTGCTGGCATGCACCACCATGCCGTCTCCTGTTTTTCTTTTAGCCATTTTCCTCTTCCAAATAATAACCTTAATGGCAGCTCGTAGTCCTGACACAGAATCATCGTAGGATTAATTCTGAATGAATAAATAAGCAAGTGGCTGAATGAGTAAATGAATGAAGGAGCAGGATGCTCAGCCAAGTGTGGGGACTGGAAGTAGGGACTCACTCGGGAACTCAGGTGGCTTTGAGAGGCTACTGTTCTCTCCGCCGCTCCCCCACGCCTGTTCTTGTCCTCAATTTGTACCTGTTGTTCCTCTCCAAATGTGTATCTTTTGTATGTATGTGTATTATTTTTTCTTTTTTATTATTATTTTTCTTATTTTATACATCGATCCAAGTTCTTTCTCCCTCCCATCCTCGCATGTCCCCCGAATCCCCCTCCCATCCCATTCCCCTCCCACACCATAGGGAGGGTGATGCCTTCCAGGAGGGATCATCAAAGTCTGTCACGTCATTTGCAGTAGGGTCTAGGCCCTCTCTCCTGTCTCTAGGCTAATGGAGTATCCCTCCATGGGGAATATGCTCCCAAAGTCTTTTCATTCACTAGGGATACATCCTGGTTCCACTGTCAGAGGTCCCTTAGACTGCCCAGGCCTTCTAACTGAGACCCACGTTCAGGGGCTCTGAGTTGCTACAATGCTGGTTTCCCAGATATCAGTCTAGGGGTCCATGAGCTCTTACTTGTTCAGGTCAGCTGTCTATGTGGATTACTGTAGCCTGGTCTTGACCCCTTTGCTCATCACTCCTCCTATGCAACTGGATTCCAGGAGTTCAGCTCAGTGTCTAGCTGTGGCTGTCTGCTTCTGTTTCCATCAGCCACTAGAAGAAGGCTCTAGGATGGTGGATCTCATCTTCAGGGAAGGGCACTTGATGTGGCCTCTCTGCTTTTGCTCAGATTGTTAGTTGGGGTGTCTTGTGTTTGCTGGTCAATGTTCACACAGCTGAAAACTCCAAGCAGGCTCTGCATGGTCCCATGACTCATGAGTCTTGTCTATCCTCTGTCTCTAGGTTCAGATCCTCAAGTTAGATGATGTAGGGATCAGCTCAGCCTCTAGGCTGACTCGACTTTTGTCACATCATCAAAAGAAGTGACTTGGGGTTGACATCAGGGGACTCATCTGGCTTTGTAGGGCTCACTACTCGGACAGGCATAGCTTGAGACACTGATGGCAACTTAGTGGGACTTCTGAGAGCCACCAGCAGTGAAGAGCAAAAATAAAAATGCAAAGCAAGGCCATTTCAGATAGTCCCATTCTATCATTAACACTTCTATGGCATGAAGTTGAATACATTGTATTTCCTTTTGTAATTAGGATTCATTCCACTGTTATTTACCAAAAACCTCTTCACAGAGCTGAATAGGACAGATGTGTTCTGGTTCTAAACAAGGATCAAGGATTTATCCTGAGCTTGGGATTTTTTTTTTTTTTTTTTTTTTTTTTTTTTTTTTTGTCTTTGCTTTGTCTTTATCGTTCTCAACTTGATACCCTCAGGGTTCTCACTATCTCAAATGGCTGCCAGAAGCTCTGTTTTTTATGTCCCCATGCATTCAAGCCATCCCACAAAAGCACCAATGGATGAACTCAGCTTACATTGAGTTAATCATACCTGATAAAGAAATGTGGTGTGATGGTTGGCTTAAGCTTCTGCCACAATTTCTGCCCCTACAATGAGGAATACAGTGAACTATCCCAGGGTCCTATAAGCTGAGACTATGTGAGAAGAAGGTCTACTAACATGGAATACAGCTAACATCTACAGGTTTCTATTATTCTTGGCATCTTCCATCCCTAGTGACTGCCGAAATAATTCCTTACACACATAGGACATCCTGATCTCTGAATTTTGCTTTGCTGACTTTAAGACAATAGATGTTGACTACCAAAATAAAACACTTTTTTTTGCTGGTGTGTAAAGTATCATAAAGTTAATATTCATACTATATAATTTACGTTTGGCCGAATTAACTTGTCTACCAATCAATTCTTAGTGAAACTTCATAAAATCTACTCACAAGACATGTACATTAGGAGAAGTGAACATCTAATCAATTAATATTTGCTGGTTAGTGCTTTGACATTTGCAAAGGCTGGGATGCATCAGCGTGAAACTCTAAGATAAAAATTAGGAAAGTAATCAAGAAGACTTGATGACAAAGAAATCATCTGGATCCAAGATGGCTTGGCCATCATCAGCCAGGCAAACTTCACATCGCATTCGCGGTCTGTGTTCTGTGAAAACTCACCGACAGATCATTCTGCCTGCCATCCCCTACGCAGCTCCAGTTCACAAGTTAAAGATCATGTGACTGTTGAAATAAGTCAGGGTAAGACAAACTGTCCAGGCATCTTGTGGAACTGTGCTTACGCAAGCAGAAGCTTCAAACTCCGGTTTACATTGTGTTGTAGCTGTTTCTACAATACAATCTCTGTTTTCACAGGACAGGCAGCAATTACTATATATAGAGGAAAAAAATGTCATCGAGGTTTAAAACCTCTGTGAGTTCTCATGCTAAACTGCTTAGAATAGAGTTCCAAAATTGTACTTTTTCCTTATATGTCCATTTTAGCACTAGAAAAAAAAAAGTGAAGGTACTAACAGTAGCTCTCTGCTGGAGCCATTATGGGAGCTAAATGAGTTTATACTCATTTGGGGAAGAATCCAAGAATTGTAATTATTAACTGATAGAGTTATTCTCTTTCTCTTTGTCTCCACACTTCTCCCTCCCTCTCCTTCCCTCTCCTCCTCTCTCCTTTCTCTCTCTCTCTTTCTGTTTCCCCCCTTCATATCGAGACATGCTACTAAATTGCTTTATGGCACCTCATTTCTCTATAATGCATATTGCAAATTGGCCCAGCCATGGCTGAGATACAATCACCAAAGAGTTGCCTTTGACAGAGATGGAGTAGCTGACAAGCTGCTAAACACAATGTTAAATTGTTTGTTATTGTTGAGGAGTGGGAAGCTTCTCTTTTAAGAGACTCCCAAGTTTAAAGCCAACATGATTAATATTCAGAGCAGACAGACTAGTATGTGTAGCCAGAAACACTGAGGTCAGCCTGGATAATGGGAGGCCATGCTCATCTGAGCCTGTGGTGACATATACTTACATCCCGGCTGAGTCTGGGCACCTCAGGCTTGTCAAAGACAGGTGTGTCCACATTGCTGTAAAGATGTGAACCTTACGAATGAGCATCATGTAGTCATGAGCATTGGGATGAGTCACAGCCTGTTTTTATGGGTATAGCTCATCTTCAAAGAAAGACTGAACTGGCCATAAACATCAGATCATGGAACATAAGCTTTTCCAAAGGCTCCTCATAAAATACACAATAAAAATAAATAGAGCTATCTCCTAGAATTCAAAGTCTCACGCAGATTTATTGAGAATCATATGCATCATTTCTCATCTTTTGGACAGTGTACCATGGAGCTAAATTTATTTTTGAAATGCTGATAAGCCATTTTTTGTCACTATACATGACTGGTTATAGACGATGGCCCCCAAAGACCATGAAAGATAAGAAGATGTTAAAGTATCTGCATTTTTACTGATTTCTGATTTCCCTTTGACCATCCACAATCTGATGGACCCACAGCAGCTGGTAGGACCATCCGTCCATGACTTTTACAGCAGACAAATACTTGCAGTGGCCAAAATGTCAAATGAGTTCAAGGTGGACACAAAAATATACAAAGTTCAATATGCATACTTCTACATGTCAAGCATAATCTAGATTTTTTTCTTGGTGTTATTACCATAACGGGTTGAACCTAATGTCTGCTGCATGCTAAGCCAGCACTCTACCACTATACCTTTTATTTCTTATTTTGAGACAGGGTTTCACTAGGCTGATCTTGAACTTGTGCTGTATCCTAGGCAGACATCGAATTTACAATCCTCTGGCCTCAACCTATCCACCCTAGATTTTTTTAAAACTAGACATGAAAAGTGACCTTTTATGTCCCTTCCACGTTCCTCTCTTCTTTCTTTTCCTCTTTCTCCTCCTTTCTCTCTCTTTCATCTTTATTTAGACCAGCAAGGGTCTCATTTTGTTGTCTTCCTAAGTTAGCTTTCTGGGTGCTGAGGTTACAGGTACGTACCCATGCCCAGCATGAAGATAATTTTCACCAAATATATGAATTGGGCTTTTATTCCGATTTTAGTGTCTCTATTAATTCCCAGCACCATCTAAGTTCCTTTGGAAATTTAGAACTAACACCGGAGGCAGTCTCTGTACCCTGGGAGCTTGCATTCCACAGGGAAGTAATCACATGAGCAAATAACAACAAACATCATAAGGCAGGCAATAACATACTTGGAGTTTAAATAGAAATCACTATTAACCAGGATAGAAACAAGGAGCAAGAGCAAATCTGGAAGAATTCAGCAAATATAAGTGGAAAAAAAATGTTGAACTGAATGAATCTTAATGGGCCTATAGAGACAGAAGAAAAGGACATCATGAATGAAGTCTCCAAGTGTGCGACACCAGTACAACAGTAAAATCATGAAAGATTTACACAGAAACAAGAAATCAACTCTTAGAAAAATAGCCAGGTTTCTTTGATGAAAAATAAAAACATCAGTCAAGGGTAATTTGGGGATTTCAAACTTGGGAAACCTGGGAAAATCCCTCAACAAAAATGCAGGAAAAAAAAAAGTTAAGGGAAGTTTTGCTAAATGGGACACGATGGTTGCATGTCTGCAATCCCCACACTCAGGAGGCTGTAGAGTGATCTTGAGTTCCAAGCTAGCCTGGACCACATAGTGAATGTGAATATGAAGCCAGCCAAGGCAACATTGTGAAACCCTGACACAAAAGAAAAAGAAAGGAAGAAAAAAGAAAGGAAGGAAGGAAGGAAGGAAGGAAGGAAGGTTTTGTTTAGGAGGTCCTACAGTGTGTGTGTGTGTGTGAGTGTGTGTGTGTGTGTGTGAGTGTGTGTGAGAGAGAGAGGGGGAGGGAGGGAGGGAGGGAGAGAAAGGTGTCAGGTACACAGATGAGGTAATATGGAAGAGTAGACTTTAGGAAAATGGTGTAGAAATTGTAGCACGGCAATTGTAAGGTCATGTGAGTTATCCTTTAGCAGCTTGCTCAATGGTGTGGTCTTCTCCCTATCATCTCTCATCAAGTCTCCTCTGTCTCCCACCACCAGCACAGAACAGGAGAACCTTCCTAGGAGCTGTGTCCTAAGCCTCAGAATCTTCACCCAGGTTACTGTATCAACATTGTTCAATGCTAACGGGGTCATGACAAAAATATGACTTCCCCTTCGAGTACTTACACAGTCCGATAATGAAGTACATATGCTCGATTTTACATTTTCCTAAGTGACACATTACATGTTGTATACAGTATAATTCCATGTAAGCACATGGGAACATAAGAAAAGTCATTGTCTTTAGATTTTCCTTAAGCTCATTATCTGAGTCTTAACAGTTACATCGAAGCCACTTCAAATACCTCTATTATCAAAATCTAAAATTACGCAGTAGTCCTTACGGTTGTTTTGCATTTTTCAATCTTGACCAAGTTATTTGAACCTTTATTAGCTGCCCATAAGAATAAGGTAGAAGCCCCAGAGAAGTAGAAGTGGGAGGAAGTGTCACATACAAGAACCATGGGTGAAGAGTTCTAGCAAGTGCCATTTCTCCAAGTTTCTACACACTTAGATCTGTGAAGGGTACCTTATCAGTTCCTTCCTCCTTCCTCCCTACCTTCCTCCCCTACCTCCCTTCCTTCCTTCCCTCCCTCCTCCCCTTCCTTTCTTCCTTCCTTCCCTCTTTCCTTCCTTCCTCCTCACCTCCCTCCTTCCTTCCTTCCTTCCTCATTCCTTCCTTCCTTCCTCTCTCCCTAAATCCCTCATTTCCTCCTTTCCTCCCTCCCTCCCTCCTTCCTTCCTTCCTTCCTTCCTTTCTTCCTTTCTCTTTTTGATAGATCTCATGTATCTCAGGCTGGCTGACCTCAAACTTACTATGGGAGGGAGGAAGACATTGAACTTCCAACCTTCCTTGCCTCCATCCCAGTACTGGGGTTTCACGCATGAGCCATCACACCTGGTTTCTATAATACTAGGAGTACAAAATGAGGGGTTTGTACATGTCACACAAACACCCTATCAACCAACTCCATTCCAACCCCTAACAGATTTCTTAGGAAGTTATGTCTGGGGCAGACGTGGGGGTGGGGTGCACGTCTCTTGCGGGAAGGTCTTTCTTGCTGTATTCTGCTCCCAAATGAGACAGGAATCTGAGCTTTGCATTTGAGAATTTTTAAAAAAGATAACCTTCAAACCTTACCAGACCCCAGAGATTGAGATTGACCGCTCTTTTCCCTAAAGAAAATCCAAAAGGTTATCAAAAAGAAGGCCATAAAAATGGCAACGGAACCTTAAGATCATTTTTATAATGCAGGACTGATTCTCTCATTCCAAATGGATAAATCAGCCAAGTTCATCTGTAACTACCCACTCTACCTCCCCCACCTTGAGTCCTGTGCTCTTAAACTCCTGTCTGGTCCTATCGTTCTGCAATTCCACACACACTCTCAGAACATCTCCTGTCAAACAGGCTCATGATGTCCATGATGGCAAACGGATAACTCCATTTCTAGCCAAGACGATAACTTAGGAATTTTATGGAACTATATGATGTAATGGTAGCCCCTTAAACTTGGGGGAGTTACATTCCAAAGTGTTCCTTGAACATTTGATCACTTCACCTGCATTGCACAATTGATGAAAATAAAACAAAACACTAATTCCTCAGAATTAAACAACAACAACAACAAAATAAAGATAGAAGGGTACTTAATAACCAACAAAAGGAAGTTTGGGTCAATGATCCAGTCCTGTGTAGACCTGGGTCAAACTTATTTCTATGTATATCTCTTTTCTATCAGGTCAGTAACTAACTGTAGCTGCCACAGTTCCACCCAGTTTGTTTGCACAGAGGAAAAGAAATACACAGGAACATGTATGTAGTGTCCAACTTCTGAAATATTTTTAAGAGCTAAAGACATTTTATAAACATTCAATAAATTCCTTTTTCTCCATTCTATTTAATTTTGGGGTCAAGCTGTAGGAATGAAGGGTGGTTATGATTTCTAGCGGGGTTGGTTGGTTGACTTTAATCCCTGAGAAATTCAATGGCAGATCAAATCATTGACATGTGTTCTCACCTGTATCAGACCAAATAAACACTGGAAACGGACTATATTTTGCTGTGACTCTTAGTCCCTGATATCAAGGGCCTGGGGTCGAGCTCGGATCATCTACTGTCCTTGGGTCCTGCTGGGTGGCAGTTCAGCGTGGAAATGGCAGGAGAGAAGCCTGTGGCAGGAAAGCAAGAAAGGGCAGCAACTGAAGTCCTGTCCACTGCTAAGCGGGCAAACTGCACCCACATGGTGCCTTGCCGCACCCTGAAAGTTGCCCAGCTTGTCTGAGGTAGACAGGTTTACCTTCAGCCCAGCCTGGATGATGATAAACTCTCTCAGACTCTTGAATCTGGAAAACAACTCAGCTGAAATTTCTATACGGAGTATATTGTGAGGCTTGGCTAAACGCAGAGCTGCCCTTGGCAAAAAAAAAAAAAAAAAAAAAAAAAAAAGATGATTTTAAACAAGACTAATTTAAAAACGTGAATCAAAAATAAATCGAGTCTCTGAACTTAGAGAAACAGCATCCAAAGCTGGGGTTCATGCAGCCCATAGTGGAGGAGGATCCACCTCCCTGCCTGCCAGGAACAGAAGCCTGGGGCAGCCCTGAGGACTCTTCTATGAACCTGCTCTGGCTGGGGTAAGGTAGACATGGCCCCTGAGAAGAACATTAATCACAACTGGTCCCTGGACCTGAGAAAAAGTAACTATCTATGGGATCTGGTGCGTGCGTGCGTGTGTGCGTGCGTGCGTGTGTGTGTGTGTGTGTGTGTGTGTTTCAAACTGGAGAAAGCTTTTATGATGTCTCTTGATGAAATATAACCACCCTCTCATTCCAAGCAGCCCCTAAATCCTCAAATGTGTGTAAATGGAAAACATGCTGTGGGTCTTTATTCCACCGAGCAGCAAGGAATAAATCAGAATTCCCCTTCCTCACTCCCCCCCCCCCTCTGTCTCTCCCCTGATACCTCACAGATGTGCAGCGTTAGAGGGAAGAGCAGGGATGCTTTACGAAATTAATGTGTGGAAACTGCTTATTTACCATAAATGCCTAGCCCAGGGCTTTCTCTACAGTGGCCTGTCAAGATATTAAGCTGATTTCTTGCCTTCTGCCTACTGAAAAGTCTTCCTCTATTTCTGGGGGACAAGAGGGTCCCAGTCCCCCCCCCAATATGAGAGAGGCAGTTAGTTGGTGGTGGTCTGGTATTCACATCAGAAGCAAGGGGGCTACAACTTAGTGGTAAACAAAACATTTCATCTATGATATATAAAATGCGTAAATCACTTTGGGATCCTGCTGGGTTCAAAACTCCTAAATAAACACCCTTCATTAGTGTAATTGATATTGAACTGGATGCTGGAGACCCAATAGATGAATACAAATGCTAGAACTTGCCTCGGAGTTCATTCATATCTAAAAATATGTAGAAGATATACCACAGCGCTTATGAAAGGCTCTTAACTGATTTTAATAGCAGTCATTACATGAGAAAATGAGACTTCCCCTTGTAGCAGAGATGAACTGGGAAGAAACAAAGGAGGAGAGGTAACTAGTGCAGCACCCCAGTGCCCTGCAAGAATTACTGCTCATCATTCTTGCTTTCAGCAGTTAGCTGGCTCCCTTTGTCAAAGGCTACCACCATCTAATGAAACAATTAGGGCTTGACAGTTTAAATATGCTATTTTGTTCTTTTGGAGAGTAAGTGCCAGCCACTAAGACAAACTATACCACCGCCTCCCTATCAGCACAGCCATTGTTATCCCAGATAGAATGCCCTAAAAATAAAATCCATTTTGTATGTGAAGCTTCATCAAGTCAGGTCATGTCTGTTCCTTAGGGCACACTGTAGTGTACTAATTTCATTATGCTATTTTTAAACGTGGCCTCCTTGGATCTTTAAGTGTGTCCTACATAGCTCAACAGGGCCTCAAGTCAATGTGCAGGGGTTTCTTGCTAATCACCCCTGCCCACCCTGCCCTCAGTCACCTCAGTGGGCCTATACCATTACAGCAAGTGGGCACGGTTAGGACGGGTATGGTCACACTCAGGTGAGCATCATCTACTGAACACCCTGAAACGTCTGAGCCAGACTCTCTAATGGGAGTCAGCTTCCTGAGTTCATTATTAAAGTTACTCCAGCTTTCTTTTAAAAAAAAAAGTGAAGAGAAGCACAAATGAGAGAGAGAGAGAGAGAGAGAGAGAGAGAGAGAGAGAGAGAGAGAGAGAGAGAGAGAGAGAGAGCTTAATAGCTTTCTGGGTGTTTTAGTCAGGGTTCTCTAGAGGAGCAGTACCTATTGAATGAACGTTCATTACAAAAAGCAGTCTATTGGATTGGCTTATGTAATTGGTGCCGGGTAACCCAACAGTGGCTGTCTGTATGCTGTGCAGGCTATAGAACTGGATACCTCAGCCATCCCAGTCAAGTGATGAAAGCCTAGAGGCTTTCTGGAGAGTCCATGTCAGAAGGAAGAAACTGGGTTCTTGGATGTCAGAGTCGTCACAGAAGGTGGTGGCTGTGCTCTCCCCAGAAAGAGAAGACAAGCAAAAAAAAAAAAAAAAAAAAAAAAAAAAAAAACCAGTTTCCCCTCATATCTCCATCCACTCCTGGGGGAGAGTCTTGCCCTCAATCAATGCTTACATAATTGCCTAGAGATGGGGATCGTAGCTGATTCCATATACTATCAAGTTGATGACCAAAGCTAACCATTGCTCTAAGACACCATAGGGAGGTATTTTGAGTCTCTGTCCCCACTTTTGTTCTGTCTCTCATATAACACGCTTCCTATAGTTGTAAAGTGAAGATCCTTAGGTGCATGAAGTTGGAGGAAAGCACAACATTAAAAGCTGCTCTTCTATTCTATGACTGACAAACCAGCACAAGCCCAGTATGTGACACACAGTAGTTCTTGCCTTATCTGGTTTCACTTTCCAGTTTCAGTTACTATAAAATGTTAGGTAACAAATTCCAGAGGTAAACAATTAATGGAATTTAAGTTGTTCCGTGTTTTGAGAAGGATGATAAAAATTTGTTTCCAAACTCCTCTACAACACCCACAGACATGAGTCATCTCTTTGTCCAGCCATTCCGTACTGTATATACTGCCCACTCATTAGTAACCAAGGAACAACTTGGGCTATCAGTACTTGACTTCAAACACAGTGGCCCCAAAGCATAAGAGTACAGATGGTAAAGAATGCACCAGGCAAAAATCATGCTGACGGGTATATAGGAAAGAGAGTATAGTGTGTATAGGCATTGTTTGTACAACCTCTAATAGTGACCATCCACCGTGGGTCTTAGAAAGTGTTCCCTGTGTGTAAGAGGAGACTACCGTATCATGGACTCTCAAATAACACTGGAGCTTCTCAGTTCAAACCAACATGTCAGAAAGGCTCTGTCTTCCTAGGGGTCCTCAACAGTCTCAAGGTAACAATCACATCAGACTTGGTCTTTACAATGGTTGATGTAGGTGCCCATCCATGAACTTACAGTACAGCCCGAGGAATGGAAATGCCTGGTTTCTTGCACTAGCACAGCAAGGAATTTAGACTTGTCCTAGTTAAACCTCGTGGGTAGAAGAAGGGAAACGTGACCCATCAGAGATCACTGATGTGGGGAGGAGAACATGTAGAGAATGAAAACTAAAAAAGATAATCAACACAAAGACCTATGTCACCACACACAAAAATTGATAACCTTTAAGTGTTTTCTTCTTTACTTAGGTAAGAATCAGAGCTATAGACTTCACACTGGAAGAAAAGGGTTAAAACGGTCTCTCTTTTTCACACATTTGGTTGTTTGGAATAAGAGTTGAATATTTCCTCGTCTAAGATCTAAACACTGTCGGGAGTTGCCAGAAAGAGGAAAATAGGGAAATGAGACCCAATGAAGAGAGGACAAATACCTGGAGTGTTGGCACTGGGACAATGTGCCCATCAGTTCAAGTCCTCACAGTTGAACACGCTGGCCACCTGCCTTCCTTCGTGTTTACCTGATGAGAACATGCCTGTTTTTCTGCACTGGCGCCAATTTCAAGGCTCCTGTTGTCTTCTGCTCTGCTTCTCTGTGTATTTATTTTGAACGTCAACTTTTTTTTTTTTTTTTTTTTTTTTTTTTTTTTTTGTAGTGTGTGTTGGTATTGATTTCCTCACATTTCTCCTACTGGAATTGGTAGGATTGTTTGGAGGTATATTTTAATATTTGCAATCAACGTCAGAAAATTTTAGCCCTACCTCTTCATTCCTTCCTCTTTCTCCTCTATGTTGAAAACTACCACCAGCTTATTTAAAAGAGTCGGTGGTGCCCAGGCTTCTGGTTTAGCTTTTTGCCCTTTTTGTTTGTTTGTTTTTGTTTTGTCTCTCTGGTTTACACTCTAACTGGTATAACTTTTGTCTGCTAGTACATTCTGTAACGAGTACGGTTTTTCTGCCTGCTGCCCGGTCTTGTCCCGCCCCCAAATAACACACAGAGACTCTGTATTTGATATTATACTGTTGGCCAGTTACCACTTTCTTATTGGCTAGCTCTATCTTAATTATTAACCCATTTCTATGTATTTCCACGTGGTCTTACCGAGAGCGGAGGAATGGTGGTTCTGTTCTCCCCAGGCTCTCCATCCTGACTCCTCCTTACTACTTCCTCTTTTCTCCTTCTCTTAGTCCCTCCTATCTTCCTTTCCTATTGGCCAACAATGCTTTATTATTAACCAGTATGAGAAACATATACACATAATGGCATCTCCCATCAACATTCTTTCCCCAGTGAATTTTGAGCCTTTCTCGTGAATTTCTCATTGTAACTGTATTATTCTCTATTTTTTAATTTGTGTGTGTGTGTGTGTGTGTGTGTGTGTGTGTGTGTGTGTGCACGCCTTGAGGGCAATGCCCAAGATGGCCAGAAGAAGGTGTCAGAACTCGGGTCCTCTGCAGTAGCAGTACAGTCCCTTAACCACTGGGTCATCTTGACAACCTCTGTTTTTAACTTCAGGACTTCCATTTGATTTTTTTTTTTAAATGTTTGCTCTTTGTTGGTTCTCCAACAATATATCTTCTTGTGTCTTCTTACATTCATTAGACAGGTTTCCCCTCAATTCTCTGAACACATTTTTAATAGATTCCATGAAAACTGTGTCTGCTAATCCTATCATAGTACTCCCCACAAAATCAGTTTCTATAGTCTACTGCTTTTCTAACATGCTTGTACCATTCTTTTTGGCTCTTTGGATACCCATTTCTTATGATTTTAAACATATGACATAATGTATTTAAGCAATTCTGAATATTCCTGTCCCCCAGGGAGTCAATATTGGGTTTGTTTTTTGTTTTTTTCTGGTTTTTTTGTTTTGTTTTGTTTTGTTTTTCTTGGTTTGTTTGTTTAACCCTCTGTTTATTTGGTGAGTGACTAATTCTTTGAAGTCCATGTCACTTATACTACACAGTCTTAGTGTTTCTGCTCAAGTCAGTCTGACTCATTTTCATTTTTTAGTCTACCTCCCCAGGGGTTGCCTCCTCTTCTACATAGGCTACATGTAAGTCTTATAAGACAGAGTTTGTGTTCAGATCCTATAGTTAGTTAGATTTTTACCCTTTCCCACTAGGTAAGGAAGAGGACTTAAGAAGTACTATTATGTCCCAGGGCATCCATGATCAGACAGGGATGAGTAATTGTAAAGCTCTCTGGTTGCTCCAGAGAAGGTACTGCCTGGGACATGCACAGTCTCTGTAACTGGCAGGACCAGTGCTATTTAAAGGGTGTGGCCCTTGGACCAGAGCATCTTCTTATTCAGCCAGGATGCAGTGCTTGTGCCAGGCAGCTCTTCTGAGAGATTTGAAGTCTCCCACAAGTCCTGCTCTGACCACTTTTGCATAGCTCTGCAGCACAGGGCAGTCTTCCTGAGAAAGACTTGGCTGTAATTCCAAGAGAATTATGCTTGGCTATCTCTGACTATAGCTTTCTCTGTTAAACTTCTGGCTGCTATGCAGTGTTTTACTTGTTGCTACTCGTACTGTGGAGCTACTAACACTCTCTTAATTATCTTCCATGGAATCCCCATTGTCTTCAAAACTCTCAGAACTAGAATTCTCCAAACTCTGTTCTACAGAGTGAACCTACTCCAGGAAAAATGTTTCCATCCCTGAGCACAGCAGATTGGAGAAGGGATAGTGAGCTGCCTCTCTTGAAGTGACATCCTGGCTCCAAGAGCGGGTGATGGATGGACTGTAACAAAAGGTGGTAGCCCTATGTCTATACTCATCCTTCCCAGTGTGCAACCTCCACGCAATCGAGACACACATAACAGGAACCCCAGTCTGCTCAGCCTGCCATTTCTGGGGTAGATCTTCTATCCTAGGGGTAGGGGCTAGTGAAGGACAGGGTCCTTAGCCCTGTCAGCCACACCTTTGCTTTCAGAGGCTAGAGGGATGAAAAACAGGCATATCCTGCCATCCTCATGGTCAAAACTTGATGCCATATTGGGAGCTTGAGGAAGAGGGGAACCTCTTGTTCTACCTCTCTTCTCTTGGCTACACATGCCCAGAGCGAGAACACCCAGGAGTTTCCAAACACAGAACCTGGAGGGGAATATGACTCAAATGCCACAGGGGCTAGCTATAACCATACTCAATCAATTTTCTAGGGGGAAATGATTTTCATGAATGAAATAGCTGCCACACTAAGTGTTTGAACTCCCCTGTCTCCACCATCCTTTCTGGAAACCCCCTCCCTTCCCACTCACATTTAACCTCTATCACCGTTAGTTACAGATCCTAGAGTCACAGGCCATTCAAGAGCTTAAAGAGTTATCTGGTCTATTCCTTCTGCCTTTGGGCAGGATAATACCTTAGCCAGCCCAGATAGATGAAAATCTATACTGGTTTTGAAAACCTCCAGAGAAAAAAACATTTCACAGCCTTCCTTAATAACCTAAATCAGTTCTTAACAACGCTCAGTGCCAGGAATTTCTTCCTCGCACACAACCCAAAGCCCATGTGCTAGAGTTTAAAGGCCCTTTTCTCATTATCTGTCCTGCAGGAGATAGAGAACAGCTGGCCACCATACAGCACACTTCCTCTTTAGCAGATACCAGCAGGAGCCTCTTTAAAAACTATATTTTCAGTCCTCCTTTGCTTCTGCCCTGGGAATAAAGGATGTTAATATTTCCTCGTATTTCTTTTCTTTTTTTTTTTTTCCTTTCTGTCCTTGAATAACCTTTGTGCTCTCATCTGAAATCTTTTCTCTCTTGTATTTGCCCTCTAGAGATTCACAGTCAGATCTCTCAAGGTCAGAGCCCAGTAGTGCATATCTGAGTGTCTCCAAGCACTGGCTAAATATGCAGATGCCTGTGTTCCATCCTAGAGTGAGAGACTCCAAATCATGGTTACAGATCTGGGCTTCAGAAAGCTTAGCAAACTGTCACAGGTGTTCTGCTGCTGTCTGTCCTGCTGAAGGTGGTCTAGGACAGCTGAGCCCAGGTAAGTGACAATCTGAGATGTCCTGCTGAAGGTGCTGTAGGACAGCTAAGCCCAGATAGAGGATAATCTGGGATGAGGGGCTGCCACTCCTTTCTTGCACTATAAAACCGCATGCATGATTTGAAGAATTCTGAACCTTGGGTTGCACCCAAATGCAACCCTAGCAGTCTCCGAGCTGCGTGAGGACCAACGGTCTTTTCAGATGTTTTCTGTTGGGTTCCAAGTGAAGTCAAGAGAGTCTGTGGGTTCTTCAGAACAAGGGCAATATTAAATATTAGCATTTTGTCCCACCACTTACCAGCATGAAGACTATAGCACAGAGAATATAAAGTAACACTCTCTGTTAGGTGACTCACATTTAACCCTTATTCCGACATCTATGTTTATCAGATGCCCTATGTTCTTTTACTTATGCCGTGGGCATGTGTGCCATGGTGCTCACAGGAAAGTGAGGACAACTTTGTGTGGATGGTTCTCCTTCCAATTCACCTTGGTTCAGGCTGTTTTAAAGTTGTGTTTTTGTTTTGTTTGACAGCACTGAGGATCTAACACTATGGAAGCACTCTACTGCTACGGCCCCAGCATGGCTACTTTCTTCCTACAATTGTAAGGTGGTTCTAAATATCAGTAATCAACAGATTCTAAAACTAATTTGAAATAATCAGGTGAGATTCAACATAGCCATAATCAAAACTGTGATCAATTCCGACGAACGCTTTATTATTGATTATATATGCATAGTTTATATGTTTAATATAAATACGTATATCTTTTTAGGAAGAGAGAAGAAATGTGTGCTGAAAAATACTCAAGTCCGTTGTCTTCTGTTTTTAAACTGGGATCTTAAGGAACAGTTCTCCCCCCCACCCCAGAGCAGGCACGTAAATGAACGGGACAGAATCTCCTCTGTCATGTCAGTTAGCACAGTGCTTGCTCTAATTTGTACTTACTACATGTCTGCTGGACAAATACATAATATTGAGTGATTATTCTATGGTTCTTGTTGGCTCTTCAAACATTTTCACAACCAGGACATCCATTAAGTACTGGTGGCTAAAGGACAGAAATGGTATTGAGTAGAGTTGAGCAGAGGGCAGTGGTAATAGTAAGGAACTCTGTGTATTATTGTCAAAAGCTTGGAGCCCTTGTGCTCACTACCCTTAGTGAAGAATCTAGGTAGCAGATAGACCTGACATTGAACAGCTCCCAGTCTTTATAGTAGTGACAAATATTCTTCTAAGAAATTGTATTTACTTACATTTTATGTACAAGTGCTCTGCATGTATTCCTGCATGCCAGAAGGGGGCATCCGATCCTATTACAGATGGTTGTGAGCCACCATGGGGTTGCTGGGAATTGAACTTGGGGTATCTGCAAGAGAACCAATACTCTTCTTAACCTCTGAGCCATCTCCCCAGCCCTTGTTTGTTATTTTTAACAAACCATTTTAAAACAAAAATAAATGGATGTTGCAGATAGTAATCATGTTTTAAAAATAAAAAAAAAAAAAATATAATTCCAGGGCCGAAGCTTTAGAATCATTATGTAGCTGTCTGATGGCCACAGGAGATACCATTTTTTTTTTTTTTACCAAAATGCATTTACTAGTAATCGGCCTTTCCAGTTTTATAAGCTTCCCTACAATTTTAATATAACAATGGTGGGAGAAAACACCCTAGGATGCTGTTTCTTTTTTTTTGGGGGGGGGGGTCTCTGGCATGAACTAAAAGGGTGTTTTTATTTCCTCAAGTCACCCCTATAGTATCTTTCAGTTGTCTAAGCATGCAAGTTTCATCTGGCATGGAAGCCTTAGCTGGGAGAACCCCAGTGGTAGTCTTTCTTACAATGTTATATTCATAAAACACACACCTAAGTCCGCATTCCCATTTTTCTACCTATGCAGTTGGTAGTTGCACTTTGACAGTTTCTGTGTGGAGACCCAGAGAGACTAATGCAAAATACCTTTCAAGGGGAAGTTTTGCATCCTGCAAAGCTGATGACAGAAACCATGTCATTGACACAAGATTAATTCAGATACATTTTTTCTCAGGCATCTACTGAAAGATTTATGTAGAAGATACACATAAAACCAGTCTATCTACTCAACCATATGTACATTTTTATTACCACATCCACTTTTTCCCTCATATGGTTTGAAATCTGTATTAATCATTTTTCTTTTGTCATTTGTCTTCAGTATATTAATGTTTCAGATACCTTTACATAAACCAGCATATATAGGCTAAAAAGCTTTTTGTGTAGCAACATGGATTTTTATAAAATGCAGAACACTGCAAACTAAACATTTGTCCAATTAATACGTTTTCTAGAAAGTTCTATGAATGAAGTAGTTTGGTCAGTGGTTCTAACTTAATGCAGTGATGGTAATATTGAAGGAAAGACTAGTTACTTGGGAAATAAAAATCTACAGTTGAAGTATTTACCTAAGAGTTTGGATAAAATAATAGAAAACCCATTGTCAAAGTGGGAGGTGTGGATAGGAATTGGATTTTTGCCTAATTATTGTTAGGAGTAGGTTTTCCCCTGCAGGCCTGGGCCCACTACTGCCAGCCAGCCCCAAATAATATACAGATACTCTGTATTTGATATAAATGCTGTTGGCAAGTTACTATCATTTCTTATTGGCTAGTTCTGTCTTAAATATTGACCCATTTCTATTAATCTATGTATTTCTACATGGTCTCATCTTACCTGAGAGTGTGGCTGGTGTTCTGTTCTCTCCAGTCTCCCTACTACTCCCTACTACTTCCGGAATCCTCCATGTCTCCTAGTCCCACCTATCTTGCTTTCCTATTGGCCAACAGTGCTTTATTCGTTAACCAATAACAGAAACATATTTACAGAATGACATCTCCCATCAAATTATTGAGATCAGTTGTTCACGTTGATCAAGTTCATTGGATACATGTTGACATCTGTTGTCAGGAGCAGATGAACTCAAGTCTAAATGAAACCTGAGCAGTTACAGATGTACCTTGGGCCGGTGTTGACTTGGCTGTTGCCAGTGATTTCCCTAATGCCCCTCCTTACAATTATTGCAGGGTTATTAGTTAGAATTAAATTATTCCAGGTGATGCCCACAAGGCTGTATTTAGGACATATGTATGCTAAGGAGAGGCCCTTAAAAACCAGTGTATTCATTTCTACCAAGATGGAACAGCTAAGAACTCTAGTGGGCTGAGAACTGCCTGGTGTGATCTGGAAAAGCCGCTCTCTTCTGGAATCACACAGCCTCAGCCTGGCAAGTGGGATGCCACTCAGACCCTCCCTCAGCCAGTAGCCCACATGGATGGAATGCTCAGGAAGAGAATCAAGGATGCTGTTGGGTTGGTTTTTTTGTTTTCTTTTTATCTTTTCCCCCTCTTTGGAGACCTGCCACCCAGCTCCCAGATAAATATACAGATTTATTCTTAATTATCAATGCCCAGCCTTAGCTTGGGTTGTTTTTAGCCAGCTTTTCTAGCTTAAATTATTCCATTTCTCTTTAACTACATTTTGCCTCTGGGCTTTTAACCTTTATTTTATATCTTTCATTCCTTCTTACTTCATGGTTGGCTGTGTGGCTGGCCCCTGGTATCCTCCTCCATCTTCACATGAGCCTAGATTTCTCCCCCTATATATTCTTTCTGCACACCAGCCCTGCCTATCCCTCTCTCCTGCCTAGCTATTGGCCATTCAGCTCTTTATTAGGCCAATCAGATGTTTTAGACAGGCAAAGTAACACAGCTTCACAGAGTTAAACATTATAAAAGAATATGATGCATCTTTGCATTAAACAAATGTCCCCCAGCATAAATGAATGTAACATATCTTAAACTAATATTCCACAACAAAGGATGTCTGAAGCATTACCAAGAATGAAGCTTCTTGAATTCAATATTGTCAGGGAAGTTTTCAATAGTAACTGGATGCTTTGACAAACTCAGATTCTTACATAGAGGTGCTAATCATCTTCATTGTTTTTTAGGAAAATTACTGCTTGACCTATTTATAAAAAAGAATGTACTCTTCTAATCGAGATTTTCTTCAAGGAAAGCATTGATTTGGATTTGCAATGATGTCATCATTGACCTAGGAATTCTGGGAGCACAAAGCATGGGAGAAAAGCAGGGTTCATATGACAATTTAGTTTTCATCAGGTAAAATTATACTATGAATCGAAAGATGAGGTTATAGCCATTGAATTGACACCTGAGATGATAAATAGTATAAAACCACCATTTTAATGCAACTTTCTCTTCTCTACTAGGATTTTAAAATGATTGGTTTTAAACTTGATATATGATTTTAAAAACATTTTTAGGGTTAAGTTCTATAGTCTCCCAAGGGGAGAAAAATCTGTGAGAAAATGCTCACAAGATATTTTAGGCTGCTTCGGATATCTTCAGGTGTGCAACAGGTGTATGCACCCTCCAAGCTCTTGTTTCCAGAATCAGTGAAGAAAGTGACCAACTTTTGATGTAAGAGAATCACCGTAACCTGTGGAATATTACACCTGTAAAATGCAATGTCCTTTTCTAGCTTCCCTTGATAAACCTTATCATCTATAAATTTGACATTATTTGTTTAAAATACGTTAAGGCAGAAAATGTAAGCTGAATTGTTATTAAATTCCTGCAAATGAAGTCACTAAATTATAATAATAAAGCATTACTATGCAAATTGGAGCTAATTTTACAATATCCCTATCTAATTATTTACAGTGTGTGGAATTATGGCACTGTTAAGCAGGACAGGATGTGGTGTGAAAAGAAACAGTGTGTTTTTAATTTGAGCCATTTTTACTTCCTGTGATTTTTTTTCTTTCTCTCTCTCTCTCTCTCTTTTTTTTTTTTTTTTTTTTTTTTTTTGGTTATAGTAAGCATGGAAAAGGATTTAGCATGGAGAAAACAAGGGCAGATGTCTCCTTCACTGTGTACTCAAGGACTTAGCTAATTAATATTTTCCGTGTGCTTCAAGCACAGAGATGGAGATGCGCTCTCTTCGGAGTTGCACAAAGGTTCCTTTTTTACCAGTCTTTATGAGATGTCGGGCAGAACAGTCTACAAAGACTTGCTCCCAGGAATATTTTTAAGAGATTTGTTTTGAGATGAAGGGCTCCTTGAGTGTGAGGCATCCTAAGTGGTCCTAAGCCTCCAGCTGTGTTTCTCTCCAAAAAGGGTTAGAGAGGGCCGCTTGCCACGTGGCCTTGCCGAATTACCTTTGAAACGGTACTTAAGGAAAAGCTCGGAGAAGACAAGACCACTTTCCATCCTGAGGAGAAATCACATTGAATAAACAGTCTCAGTGAAAGGTCGCTGAATGCTGAATGCTGCTTTGGAGGGACCGCCCTCTTCCTAGATAAGCAAAAACCAGTGTTTGGATTCATTTATGGAGGGCCGTCTGCTTCCTGTTGCCCTCACTATCTTAGTTTTATCCTTCCTATTACTCAGCGATTTCATATAGGCTAAACTGTCGGCATATGAGAAACCTCTCTGCCAATGAGATGATTTTTTTTCCCCCTTCTGAAAACCTTGCCAAGTTTATGAGCCAAGAAATAGCTGAATTATAATGTCTGGAACTTCAAAGAGAAAGAGGAGTGAACGGTACTAAATATTTTTGTCAAATACCTTTGACTTAAAATCAGCAAGGACAGATAGATATGAGAAGAAGGTAGTAAAAGCTTAGGGCGTGGCAGAGTAGGGTGCGCGCATATCCAGAGAAGAGAACAGCCCGCAGTAGGAGCTTTCTTGCCTAGATATTTTCCATTCTTTGCTTGGGCAAGAGACTATTAATTCAAGGGGGAAACTTGTCAGTTGAGGGGGACCTCGCTGGTTTCTCTTGATTTAGCACATTTTGTTCCTTCTGCGAGCCACATGTTTTTGAGGGGGTAGCAGAGCTTTCTGAAAAATGCTTATGAAAAGTCTCTTGATTGTCAATTACATAGGAATAAGACAAAGTTTCCCTGGTTTCCAATTCCTTCAACGCCTTTATTTTCACTCTGAAGCTACATCCACTTTTACAAAACCTGCAGGAAACGATCTTAAACTCGGTAACATTTTACCACTCCCAGAGGACTCTGCGTTGCAACAGACTAACAAGACACACTGCTTCCTAAATGTAGACAACAGTTTTATCCCAGGTATCATTAGGAGTTGGGTTTGCTAGTAACAGAGACAAGACGGAACAACAGAGTGGAGAGGTTGATTTCTCCCACATGGAAGAAATCTGGTGATGGGGGGGGGGGCTTGGATTCGGGGAACTCCATATTCCCTGTCATTCTGCTGCCTTGGGCTTATTTAAATCATAGTTCTCATTCATCCTCTACTTTAACTCCTCATCAAAGATGGCTGCTGCCATACTGGTCACATCCAGGCAGGGAAGATAAGTGACAGGAAGGGATACGTTTTGACATTTTTTTTTTAGTTTTTCTTGAGAAGTTCTTCAGACACTTTTGCTTACATAACACTGACTGTAAGTTTTTATTCAGGAATATCTTTTCCCTCAGTAAATTTGGAGAGTTTGACATTAAGAAGAAAAAGCAGAGGGCTAGGGATGTAGTTCTGTGTTAAAACGTTGTCTAATATGCTTGAGATGGTAGATTCAATCTCCAGCACCACTACACAATATTCAGGGGATAGTTAACAGATATGTCAAGTTGCTGCTGTACCTGTTAAAATGCAAATTTCCCATAGTCCCCTACGTGCTCCATGTGCTAACACGTACAGTCATTCTTGTTACCCTATTCTCAGTTCTTAATAAGATAAATACATTATCAGCTCAAGGGCCTCAATTATGGATAACATATGGAATAAAAATTCAACCCCATAAGCAAACTACCAATCATTCTTTGATCTTAGCTATAGTGAGAATGGCCAACTCATCCTGAATACTTTTGCTCATTGGTTATTTATAGTTAAGTGACCCTTAGTTTTTCATGATAGTGAGATACTAACTTGTCATGGATAACAAGCTACAGATAAAGCTGTTGAAAATCTCAATTCCCCACCCTCCCACCCCACCCCCTGCCACAAAACAAAACAAAACAAAACCAGGCATTGGTGGCACACACCTTTTATCCCAGGACTCTGGAGGCAGAAGCAGGTAGATAGCTGTGAGTTCAAGGGCGGGCTCCAAAGCTATGCAGAGAAACAGGTTTAAAAAAAAAAAAAAATCTCATATCCAACACCAATGTTCAGACATTTTTGTATTCCTATTTAAATTATCAGTTGAATTTCACACATGCAAAAATAAATGAAGAAACTAAATCCTGTGCTTGTAGACAAACCCACACAGAGAAGAAAATTATAGTTCATATAAGTGAAAAAGGCAGAGGATTCCTTTTATTGTCTAAAAGAAGTTGTCAAGAAAAGTGTCTTAATATTTCAGTGTGTTGGTGTGAATGGTGTGTCATTTAAAGATGAACAAGCATAGTAAGAACTTTTCCATTGCTCTCTTTCACCTTTCCTGGGGACCCTAATAGATAGGCTGGACTTATAAAGAGCTCAATGCTGAAGTTGAAGGAGTGACATAGAGGTTTCCAGAAAGCATGTGGGTTGGGACACCAGAAGAAAAGGATGAAATGCCTGACTTTACAATTCTCGGGGCAGATGTGAGAATACTCTCCTAGCATGAGTGGGATCCCGGACTCAGTTTCCTGCACCACAGAAACACACAGCACAGCAAAACAAAGGAAAACCATGAAACTCATGAGCTGCTTATGGGACACCAGAGCTCTTCCCTCTCCTTCAGTAAGACCTAACAGTTGAGCCACAGCCTTTGCTCAACCCAGTTTAAGTCACTAGCACATCCTCTTTGTTTGTTTGCTTCTATTTTTTCTCCTTTCAAGTTTATTGATTGATTGATACGTTTATTTTATTTTTGAGATCATAATTACATAGTTTCCCACTTCCCTTGCTCCAAACTCTTCCATGCATCCCTCCTTGCTCTCCTTCAAGTTCATGGCTTTTCTTTTTTTTCATTTTCTTTTTTTCATTACCTGTTACATGTGCATATGTATGTATGTATGTATATATATATGTATATATATATATATACATACACATATATATATTTTCCAAAATATAGATATAGCCTGGCTTTATATTGTCACTTGCATGTGTTGCATTTTTTTTTTCCCACTTGCATGTGTTGCATATTTTTCAAGGCTAACCCTCTGGTATTGAATAACCAGTCAGTGGTCCTCTTCCCCCGGAAAGACCATTTCTGTGCCCTCAGCTTCTCCCAGTTGCCTGTAGTTCTTTGTGTAGGATTTGAGGCCTCGTGGGCTTTCCCCCTTCCACTTTGGAATGTCTCTTGTTTTCCTTGTTCTGCTCATGCTGCTAAGACTTTGTGGGTGTAGCTTCTGACCTTATAAGGTGACACAATCTCACAGTAAACAACCTGATCCTCTGACTCTTTCTGCCCCCCTCCTTAGCAAAGTCCACAGAGGCTTAAGTGTGGGAGTCATTTAGTAGATATATCCACTGGGACTAAGCTTTACAGCTGTGCATTTTGACTGATTGTGGTTTTCTGTAGTGGTCTCTGTTGCAAAGAGATGTTTCCTTAATGTGGTGTGAGAATTATCTGTGTGTATAAGGACAAATATTTTAGAGAGTAATTAGGGATTATACTGATTTAATAAGATGGTGGCTATAGATTCTCTTCCAACATCCATGACTTCACTATTCCTGATAGTCAGCTAGGTTTCCAGTACCAGAAATGATTTTCCTCTTGTTGAGGGAGTCTTCAGTCAAGACCAGGTAGAGAATGGTTACAGAGCTAGATTTAGGACAGCCAGGGTAGTAACACAGAGAGACCCTGTCCTCCCCCCAAAATAGGAAGAAACAACCACACAAACAGCTTTAACTGTTTAATTGATTAAGAATTTGAAAGTTATATAAAATATAATAGGACTCTGCATTGAAAATGCCCCAAACCCATGAAAAAAAAAAAAAACATACTGATACTTAACGAACTATATTCTGCTTAAAAACAGCACCACCCAGATAGCTTACTCACTATACTAATTTTGGTTTCAAGAATTTTTCCCCTCTTAAATGAAGTGCACCTTTATCCCTAAAGATGTGTCTTCTCAGGGGATGTTGGAAAGGTTCTGAAGGCAATTACAAAAAGGGAACACTTTTTAAAAGATTTTTAAGTAAGTGTACCATTGCAGTATGACTCTGGGCTCCTGGAGGACTGTTATGAAGTGAGAGACTCACAGGAGGACGAATCGTGATGGGTTTCTTTTTATAAAGCAATCGTCTCGTGTCAGGTATACCATCTGTTGAGCCTCCCTGATTCTGTCAGACAGGAATATTTTCATCATTTCTTCCTTAGAGAGAATGCAAGGCACACAGACCAGGGGAAAAAGTTACGGAGTGTGGGAAAGCTACTCACATTTATCTCAGAATGAGGAAGAAAGAAAATCAGACGAGAGAAACAGAATGTAAGTGCTAAAAGACAAAAATAAGATGGGGGCAGGTACCATGTTTCAATACTTATTAGGTATTCTTGTTGCTGATAACTGTCATTGAGCTTTTACCACAGGCCAATCACCATGCTTGCTACTTGACACATGGCAGTTCATATAAGCAGGAAATGCATTGCATCTAAGTGAGATTTCTTTACTAGCACCTTGAAAAGGAGCTTCCTGCAAGTAAATGGCCCAGACAGTGTTCAGATTCCTGTTTCTATGACTTGGAAGTCATGATATGTTCATATCATGAAACAAACAGAAACCAACAGGGCAAGAGATGTTTCAGAGTGTCAGCAAGTTCTAACACATCTAAGATACTTTCTCAGAGAATGTGGACAGTTCATGGCTCTGATTGCCATGCAGTATTCTATTATGGCCTTGGACTACCTCTTGAGAGCTCCAAGCACACACATCACACACATGGGATCAAGGGAAGCGCCAACTCAATGCCAACTCAATTAGAATGACACCAGATATCCACACTGGTCCTAGAGTGCTGTTTTATTTGATTAGCTTCCCTTTTAATACTGAAAAAACTTTCTGCTCAAGTTTCTGGATCATGACTACTTCCCCCAGGATCTTAATGTGGCCATGATAGGTCACCACTGGGAATTAACTGCCTATTGAGAAACTTCTCTACAGATTATGATTTTTATGTTGATTTTTTTTTTAAAAGTTACTATACCAAAGAATGGGTTTCACTGTGGCATTTTCATATACACTCCTGTCTTAGTTAAGGTTTCTATTGCTGTGAGGAGACACTATGAAGAGGGCAGCTCTTATAAAGGAAAACATTTAATTTGGTTAGCTTACAGTTTCAGAGGTTTGGTCCACTGTCATGGTGAAGCGTGGCAGCACTCAGATAGACATGGTACCGGAGAAGGAACTGAGAATTTTACATCCTGATCTGCAGGCGACAGGAAATGAACTGTCTACCACACTGAGTGTAGCTTGAGCAAAGGACACCTCAGCCCTCCCCCCAACACTTTGACATACTTCCCCCGCAAGGCCTATACCAACAAAGCCACACCTCCTAATAGTGCCCCTCCCTTTGGAGGACATTTTCTTTCAAACCACCATAACTAGCAGTCATGATTGTCTTAGGCTGTCCAGTCCACCCCCTCTCATTCCGCACATCCTATTCCATACCCCTCCATTTGGATCCGCAAATCCTTTTTCACATCCTTTTTGATTTCCTTTCCATTTTTTTCTTTGCAATTTGAAAGAAAAAGGAAATACATAATAAATACCAGTTCCCTTATATCCGATTTCTGACCAGAAATTACATGAACTGCTCTTGTTTAATTTTTTCTTTTATTAAAAATAGATTTTGATGTAATATTTTCTAATTAAAGCTTCACATTTACTCCTCCTTACTTGTCTTCTAAATCCATACTGTTTCTGTCTCTTAGAAAACAAGCAGGCATATAAGGTATAATAACAAAATAAAACATGGACAAATAAATTGGAATATGAAAAAAACAAATAGGAGGAAAAGAGCCCAAGGAAAGATAAAACAACAAAAGCAGAGACACACTCATTCACACATTCAGGGATTCCATAAAAACACAAAACCGAAAGCCATAATACATAGGCAAAACCTACAGTAAATAAATAAATATAAATAAATTTTAATTAAAAACATCCTGGTATAGCATTATGACACAAGCAACTTCTCAAGATGTCATTGAGATCTTTAGACCATCTATTGCTGGGCACGAGGCCTACCTACCCTTAAAGAATAGCTTGTTTCCCAAATGAGACTCCTGCAAGGAGTAGTTTTTTTCCGCCCGCTGCTGGTCTTGTCCCGCTGCCGCGCCAGCCCCAAATAACGCAGAGACCCTGTATTTGATATAATGCTGTTGGCCAGGTATTAGTTTCTTATCAGCTAGGTTTGTCTTAAGTATTAGCCCATTTTTGTTAATCTATGTATTTCCACGTGGTTTCATCTTACCGGAGAGAGTGGGCCCAGACCTCTGTTCTCCAGTCTCTCCATGTTGACTTCTCCCTACTACTTCCTCTTTCCTCCTTCTCTCCTAGTCCCTCCTATCTTGCTTTCCTATTGGCCAACAGTGCTTTATCCATTAACCAGTATGAGAAACATATTTACAGGATGACATCTCCCATCATCCCCTCTTTCCTGTCTAAATAAAAAGAAGGGTTTTAACCTTAACATTGCAAAATATATGACACAACACTTATCAAGTAAGAATCACAGTTAACAATATTCAGCCCATTAACATTTAGCAATATTTGAAGAAAATATTCCATCATCTATCCTATCTTTGTGTGTCTAAAGTCTAAGTAACTTATCTTTAATCCTAACTAAGGAAAACTATAACCATAACTATTTGTCTTCAACTCCCTCAAAGACCACAGAAGGATAATATATACACTCTAGAAATGACAGAGACAGACTCCCTTGGAGAAAACTGATTTTTTGTTTGTAAGTGACTATCTATTGGAGATAGCTTTGGGGTTAGGGATGGGGACCTGTGTTCACTTCTGCTTTCAGCTCTAGGACCACATTTGGCATAGACTCATGCAGGTCCCGTGTATGCTGCTCGGTCTCTGTGAGTTCATACCTAAGTGATGCTGCTGTGTTTAGAACTTGGTGTCTACCGTCTCCTCTAGTTCTTACACTCCTTCTGCCTCCTCTTCCACAGGATTTCTTAAGACCTGAGGGGAGGGATTTGATGGAGACATTTAGTTTAGTGCTGAGTGGTCCACGGTCTCTTACTCTTTGCATAATATCTGACTGTGGACTCTGTATGTGTTTGTGTCTGCTGCAGGAGGAAACTTCTCTGATGATGACTGAGCAAGGCACTGATCAAAAGGACAGCAGAATATTGTTAGTCATTTTATTGCTACATTCCATTCCAAAACAGTAGTATTTGGTTTTACCCTAGGGATCTGGGCTATCTAGTCTCAAGTTCTTGATCACACAAGCAGTGTTGGTTGTGGGTTTCATCTCAAAGAACTGGCCTTAAATCAAATCAGATATTAAATGGTTACTCTTAGAAACTTTGTGCCAGCCACTGTTACACCAGCAGACCTTGCAGACCAGACACTATTGTAGACTGAGGGTTTTGTAGCTGTGTTGGTGTTTAGATTTCTCTTTTGGTAATGTGCAGAGCAGCTTTCTGTAACCGAAGAAGCTAAAATGTAGGGGTGAAGGTTTAGATAGGCACCAGCTCAACTTCTCCATGTTCAATGAGTTATGTTGGTGTTATTTTCAGCAATGGGGCCTTGACATCAGTTTGTAGAGAGCAACATTTAGCCTTTTCACATACTGCTACATATTCACATGGGATGCTTTGGCCAATAACTTAATCAGATGTAACCATTCTCAGTACTGAAGCTTCATTTGGTGATGAGAGATGTCCAGTTGGATCTTTGACTCCCTCATTATTTAGTGATTTCATTCAGATCACCTTCATATAGGTATATAATTTAGGAAATCCCTAATGTGTTAGGTTTCCATATGATGCCTCAAATGGCCCTTCATCTTAACTGTCTCTCTTTGTATTTTCCCCTCATCCCCCATCCTCTGTCCCCATCTTCCTTCCCACTCTCTGTTTGACCCTCTAATTACAACACCCATACATAATTACCTGTTCTATTCCCCCTTCCTAGAGAACTCTGCCCTCCCCCAGCCCTTTACGCTATACTTAACCTCAGTGGTTCTATGTAGGTAGCTTGCTTGCTTAGCTGTGAGACTTAACAGCTAACATCTGCATATAAGGGAATTCATACCATATTTATTTTTCTGGGTCTGGGTTACCACTACCACTCCCAGGATGATTTTTTTTTTTTAGTTCCAAACATTTACTAGTACATTTCATTTTTTTCCATAGTAGAGTAATATTTCATTGTGTACCACATTTTCTTATCCATTCATCTGTTGAAGGACATCTAGGTTGTTTTCTTTTTGTTTTATTTGTGTGTGTGTTTTCTGGCTATTATGAATAGCACAGCAATGATCACAGCTGAGCAAGCGTCTCTGTAGTAGAATTAAGCATCCTTTGGGTATATGTCCAAGAACAGTACATCTGGATCTTGACATGGGTCAATTTCCATCTTCCTAAGGAACCACCCCATTCTTTTCCATAGTGGCTATATGAGTTTGCAGTCTCAGCAGCAACAGATGAGTGATGTGTGCCTATTTGAACTATCTTTCACAAATCGTGAAAACTAAGTCCTATTGCAAAAAATGAATTCACGTCTGACCATTACACACACATCCTAACTCCACATGAGAAATTCTAACTGAGCATGTGCAGCTGCAAGCTCCTTCTTGGACGCAGAATGCATAATTCCCATTCCTGTTCTTTTTCAAAGCTTTGTGCTGTTCATTCTGTTCATTACTGCTGGGTATAACACACACAGTGTTGGGGTTCCTACAAAAGAGGTATCAGAGTGTAGTTTCTCCTCCTCTTACATTTCCATTGCTTTTAGATCTCCATCCTTCAGTTCTGCTTCCAGTTCCTTAGGGAGGCAATCCAGGGTCTATCCCCTAGGAATCCAGTTTCCAGCTAGTTCTTTTCTCCATGAAAACCCTATCACTGGTTCCTCAGATTTTAATACCTAGACAGATATATGTGCTCTATTGGGGGAGGGGTGCTGTGGAAAGTGGTACATTGCATGCCAGGACTAATCTCCTATTCCATAGACGCCAGGACTCAGTTAGTCTTGGTCTACTAGGCAATTCCCATGTAGCTTTTGCTTAATGTCTGAGTAATTGAAGGGAGAAGGACTTTGGTCTATCTTCCTCCTTTTGTGACTTCCTCCTTTTGCACTTTATTTGAGATTATGAGTGAGTGTGATTTCAGATGAGAAACATTTAACAGTGAGTCAGGGAGATGAAATTTCACTGAGACGCAGAACACAGGAAGAGAAAATGTGTGAAAACTCACGTTGACTGGGTTGTCTTGGTAGCTCATAAAGCAGAGAAAGGAAATTCCCGCACAGTGGGTTTTAATAAAATTGGCAAGCTGGGATGTGGGGCTGTGTGAGAATACTGGTGAGGAATACGGAGACAGAAAGCAAGCACAGGAGTCACAAGGCCTTTCTTATCATGGACATTTTTCCCCCTTGCACTTAATTTATTCTGCAAATGAGTTCCCAGATGAGAACTGTTTTCCTATGAATCTGCAATAATAAATTTTAGAGGATAGGGATACATCTTCCAATGGAAGAGGTAAATCAAGTACCAGGCAGTATTATGCTTTGGCATTAAAGATTTCTATGACGAATGTGCATTTATCTATGTATATACTAAAGTGTATATGGAAATTTATATTCCTTGAGGAGATAAAATGAGGCATGGTCATTGCTCAATGAGAAGACTCATGGTGCAATTATATAAAAGTCACATTTGAAGAGATTTACAAATATTACTTGATTTTCATGCAACTTCTCCAGAATTTTTAAGTCTGTCATGTAAAGCAAGACCATCATATGATGGCCACAGAACTCCTGTTTCTTTATGCCTTATTTTATCAGTGAGCTACCACTTCCTTATTTGTTTTGCTCTGTTTCTGTTATGCTCTGTTTCCTCCTACCACTGACTTGTGGTAGAGTATCTGCCTAATATTCTCTAGGCCTTAAATTTCATTCCCTGTGTGTGTGTGTGTGTGTGTGTGTGTGTGTGTGTGTGTGTGTGTGTGCGTGCGTGTGTGCATGCGTGCATACATGCATGCCTATGTGTGCATGCTGTCATACGCCTCACACACACACACACACACACACACACACACACTCTGAATACTTCGAACCATTTGTGGTACCTACTAGATACTCTGTAATTTGTTTACTGAATAATAAATGACTGTGAGAGGCTGGGACAGCTTAAGTTACATGAGTAAAACCACTGGAACCACAGCCGGCAGCCAGTCCAGAGCTCCTTCATTTATTACTGTTACAATAGCTCTTGTTTGCTTAGATATCATGGTTAGTGTGCAAGAGGTGACATGCCCCTAGAGGAGGCTACTGAAGACCAGCAACCAGGCCATCAAACACCCCTACATGCCAGCATTCACACTGGTGTAAGGAGTATGGTTTTTCTGCCCGCCGCTGGTTTGCCCTGCCGCCGCGCCAGCCCCAATTAACACACCGAGACTCTGTATTTGATATAATGCTGTTGGCCAGGTACTAGTTTCTTATCAGCTAGCTCTGTCTTAATTATTAACCCATTTCTATGTATTTCCATGCGGTCTTACCAGGGAGAGGCAGCTGGTGGTTCTGCCTTGCCAGACTCTCCATCTTGACTCCTCCTTACTACTTCCTCTTTCCTCCTTGTCTCCTAGTCCCGCCTATCTTGCTTTCCTATTGGCCAACAGTTTTTATTCATTAACCAGTATGAGAAGCATATACAGAATGACATCTCCCACCACACTGGGATTTACAGGAAATGTTAGTGGGCTTAACTCTTATTACCCTTACCTTTGAGAACCTTGTGATTAAAGACCCTTCCCAAATGAAGGCCTTTGGCCTTCAAGAGAGTCTGCAAATTTCTGAGTGTGTGACCAGCAACCTCAGGCTCTATGGAGTCCTGTGGGAAAGACACACCGAAGGATCCTGCTGGAGATCCAGCACTGGTAGGAATAGAAGAGCCATTCTCCTACAGTGCTATCATCATAGCTTCCTTGTCTTCCAGGGGAGACCTAGGGTTAGGCTCAAAGTGTGGACAAAATGCCAAATTTGTCTCAAAATCTCTACTAGAAAAGGGGAGAAGGTAGCTGAAATCCCGTGCCCCAGCTAACTTGCAGTCGGGTAGGAGGGGGCAAGCATCCCCTGCTGCGCTCAGAGGGGTCCTTCCTAGAGGACAGTTCCTATTAACCACTTCACTGTTTTGTCCCCACCTCATTATCTGTTCTTGTTAAAAATCTTTATTATTCATGGATGCAAAAAAAAAAAAAAAAAAAAAAAAAACCATCCCATCATTAACCCATCATAAATATTCATAACCCTTTGCAATTGTGTGCATTTCATTTAGCCACTTGGCAAACCTTCTCTGAAGTACCCAGGCTTTAAGGAAATCTGGCTAATGAGACGAGAGCCCGGGAAATGCAGGGTGGCCTTTCTCCTCTGTGTTATTTTATTTTAACCTGAAAACAAATGCAAAATATAAATAATAATTAAAAGAGATAAGCAGAGGAGGTGCTCACTGGCGGGGAAGAGCTGCATATCCCCTGGCTTTGTCTTGATTGTGTCTCCCGGAAGATAAGAGTAAACTCTGTTCTACAAGAGAGGGATTGGGAGTTTGTGCTGCTAATGGATTTACCCAGAAGCCTATAGAGGCAAGATAAATCCTCTGCTTGGGTAAACAGGGACCTTTCTTCTCATGGTCTGGACAGTTGCTGACGTCAGGTTGAAGCTGAGATAAGAGTGACCCATTCCTTGACGTATTATACCAGGCAGCCTTGCCAGGTTTACTGTCTGGGAAAGTATTATATCCATCTCACTCTTCTTCTTCTAATCCACTTTATCTGAGCGATGTGCCCCCCACCAGTATGGAGAGCTTTGCATGGAAGTAAAAGAAAACCCAGAGAATTGTCACTGCCATCACATGGGATTGGAATACTTCCCACTGCCACCCCCTCCCAGCGGGGAGATCTTTTGTCCCACAAATTCTTGCCTTGAAAATTTCTTTCCTGCCTTTCAGTTTACAGATCACCAGCACTGAAAAGGAGCGTTTAAATGGCATGAGCTTGTGAAAGAAAGCGTGTACACCAGCACCCCTCGCCTGCACTTGTTTAGGCTCCTTCCATGCCACTACTGACAGCGTTTATGCTCGATAATGAGTTGCCTTTCCAGCATAACGGCTAACAGGTGCCGGGAAACGTTGGGAGCATTGGAAACTGCTCAGCAAGCTGTCCTTCCCCTGAGGGTTTCTGCGGTGTAGAAACAATTTACCACCAATGCAAGTACTAGACTGGCGGGTGGTGTACATCACTTGGTCAGGAAATGTCACGTGTTAATAGGGAGCACACCCGGTTCCCAAGCAGAGGACCAATTAACCAAACTTCTCTGTGGTTCGGTCCTGTGGAATTAGACTGAGTTCTTCCAACTATTGATCCTTGAGCTCATTTGTGGTAGCGTTCAGCATTCGTCTCATTGTTTGTTGGGCCATCTCGAAGACTCTAATTAGAGTCTTTCTTTCGTAAATTGTGCCTCCGCTAACTGATAGGGGTTATCATCAGGGAGAAGGGACCCTTCCTACTATTTATTTTATACCCTACCCTATGGAAAAGTTCTTTACCTTCAAGAAAATTAAGTGTGCTGTTTTATAGGATTCATTGTGTCAGTTTATAAGTGACCTTTGAAATGTGGCACCTTTCTTCGGTGTGTTATATATCAAATTTCAAAACCGGATCTTAAATTCTGTTGCATTAATTACTCCCTCTGTGCCTCCGTTGCACTCTCTTCCCAACCTTCTTAGCCCGTCATATTTGCTTAATAAAGTATTTTGCTTGCAAGGAGCTATGATTCACTCGGTGTCGCTCAGATAATGAGGGCTTATTTTAAGGGTGTTGGTGGAGTCAGACTCTCATGAAGTCCTCCAAGTAGAAGCCAGACAGTGGCCTGGCCGTCATTCCAGTACTGCAGTGAGAGGGTGGCTCTGAGTTTAAGGACATGGTTCTAAGGGATTGAAGAGCTGAATGAAGCAAGACTTTGCCAGAGAGATGTACCCGATATGTTTTCACTCAATCCTCTCTCTCCTGACTCATTCTACACATAATACCTCTTAGGAGGGACATACCGTAGTCTGAGTCATTAAGAAGTAACTTGTAAGTAACAATCAGGCATTTCTCTGCTTGTCAGGACACAATGGAGCCTGGCTGCTTGCCTTCATGCCATGTGCCCATTCTCTGTCCAGTCAGCTAGCCCATGGGTGAAACGGCTAGCAAATTATATAGCTTCCAATGGCTTCATTGTGCTTCCCCAAGTAGACTGGATGGGCAAACTCTCCAGCACGTGTGGACACACTCAGTCAAGATGACTCAGCTTTTCCCGGGTGGAGCCAGCGTCCTATTAAAATGTCCACCGTGCTTGGCATCAGTGGCAGGGTGTGGTAGGTGCCCCATCATTTATGCCTGTTACCTGTGTTCCTTTTCACTGTAGGTAGTTTTGGGTGAAGTGACATTGATTGGTGTTTACATGTGATTTGATATCATTTACTTGTCAGTGGGGGAGTTCTTGAGGATTCTGGGTTCTAAGGCATATGTGGTAGGTTTCATCCCCTATCTAAAATTTTTTATTAAAAAAAATAATTGAAAACGAACAAAGCCCCACCAAATATCTGGGTGTGGCTGCATGTAATTCCAACACTTAGGAGGAAAGAGGCAGAAGGATCTCTATGAATTAGAGGCCAGCCTGGTCTATAGAGAGTGAGTCCCAGGACAGCCAAGGCTGCACAGAGAAACCCTGTCTTGAAAGAAACAAAAAATAACTGGAGTTATAGCAAAGCCAGCGATCCAATGTGATATGATGATATGAGAGCTAAATATCATTTTTAGATGAGGAGCTGCTGTGACCTCTCTCTCCAACTCCCTCTAATGCAGTGGGGTTGCTTACCCCAGGAGGAAGAAATAAAACCCTACAGCTTCCACAGGGACAAACTTATGGGAGACGAATTTTGTTTCTGGTTTTCGGAGAGAGGCACACTTTTTTTTTCATATAGAAAACTAGACACCTCCCTTCAAACTCCTCCCCCACACCCAGTACTTCAAAAGTTCTGCGTCCTGCATCACAGATACCGGTGAGGAGAGAGATAGAAACAGATAGAAACAGACATGGTTGGCATGGCCTGCTTCCCCCAGAGCAATCCCAGCCACACTGCCTGACCATGCTTCAGTCTCTCAGGTGGATCTTCCCAGTGGAATTAACTGTCTGCAAATAACTAGAGCACCAACATTCCGGGACCACAGACAGGATTCTAGAAGCACAAACATGTAACATCAAGTACAGGTTAGTGCTGGACAGAGACCTGTCCCCACATGGACTGTCACTCGTCACTCCAGCCTCACTTGTCTGTCCCTGCTTGTCTGCCCATGTATATAAAGACAGACTAGGATAGATAGGAGCCTACAATGTATATAAAGACAGACTAGGTTAGATAGGAGACTACAATGTATATAAAGACAGAATGGGTTAGATAGGAGCCTACAATGTATATAAAGTCAGAATGGGTTAGATAGGAGGCTACAATGTATATAAAGACAGAATGAGTTAGATAGGAGCCTACAATGTATATAAAGACAGACTAGGTTAGATAGGAGCCTACAATGTATATAAAGACAGAATGGGTTAGATAGGAGCCTACAATGTATATAAAGTCAGAATGGGTTAGATAGGAGGCTACAATGTATATAAAGACAGAGTGGGTTAGATAGGAGCCTACAATGTATATAAAGACAGACTAGGATAGATAGGAGCCTACAATGTATATAAAGACAGAATGGGTTAGATAGGAGCCTACAATGTATATAAAGACAGACTAGGTTAGATAGGAGCCTACAATGTATATAAAGACAGACTAGGATAGATAGGAGCCTACAATGTATATAAAGACAGACTAGGATAGATAGGAGCCTACAATGTATATAAAGACAGACTAGGATAGATAGGAGCCTACAATGTATATAAAGACAGAATGGGTTAGATAGGAGCCTACAATGTATATAAAGACAGAATGGGTTAGATAGGAGCCTACAATGTATATAAAGTCAGAATGGGTTAGATAGGAGCCTACAATGTATATAAAGACATAATGGGTTAGATAGGAGCCTACAAAACACTACAACGATTGAAAACTCAACTTCTGCTCTTGTAAATCTCCCAAAGAAAGATGTGTATTAGTCAGGTGTGGTGATACACACCTTTAATCCCAGCACTAAGGAGGTAGAAGCAGGTAGATCTCTGTGAGTTAGAGGCCAGCGTGGTCTACAGAGTGAGTTCAGCCAGGGTTATTATACAGAGAAACCCCATCTTGAAAAATCAAAACAAAAATTAAAAAAAAAGGAAAAGGAAAAAAAGAAAAGCATGTCAACTCCTTTTTTCCTTATTTCTTTTTAGTATTTTATTGTAATTTTCTTTTTTAACTTTTTTTTTCATTTTGCCCCCCCCCCCACTTTCTCACTTTCTGGCAAGTCTTTTCCTTTATTTTATTTTATTATATTTTATTTTTAATGTTTGGGGTACTACTTCTAGAAGATCATGCTTACCTGCTGTATGTATATAACGTTGTCATTATATACGTTACCTCTTGTTTTCTTCTTGCCTGTGTTCTGTTTCTTCATATCATACTACAGGCTGTAGAACCTAATCTTTGTTTCCTCTCCATGGGGCTGTCAGAACCGAGCCAGAGAAGTATGGTGTGTGTCTGCTTTGGATAGCGTGGTAAAGGAAGGTAGTGTTCCCAGGAGAAACAGTAGGTAATAAGTCTTGTGGGGGGTGGGGGGCGGCAAATGGGGATGGGAAGAAGAGGACAGACAAACAGATTCCCGCTAAAACGGATTCAGCTTGCTAATGAATGCACTTGCTAGGACTGAATCCCCGATACTCTCTTCACCTCTCAAGTCAAGTTAAAAAAGAAAAAAAAAAAATATTCCAGCCAGCTACAAGGGGCAAAGCTGTCATGTATCAGGGAGATTGACTGGCTTTGTTGAACTAAGGGGACTAAGGGGGGGGGGGCAGAAGCCACTCAGAATGGAGGCCACTCTTATTCGTGGTAACCTCAAAACAAGAACCAGGAGAGAACCAAGGGTGTGCAATGTATGCCAGCTCCAAGTCCAGACTAAAGGAACCCTGGAGAGTGAATGCTAGGAGTTTCCAGACCAAAAAGAATTCTGCTCGTCTCTGAAGAACCTTTACATCCAAACTGGTTAGACTTTTGAAGGGTTGGGCTCTAGCCCTAGCGCTTCAGAGTCCCACACTCACAGGCCGAGCCAACGACACCAGTCAAAAGAGGTTAATTGTAATAATGGCTGCACTTGCGGCCTTGGAACATTGGGTCACTCTCTGGGTAGTAATTGAAGGAAAGACACCAAGGGTCCCTAATGCCAAGCGATGCTTCTGCCAGAGCAGATGGTTTCCCTGTGCAGCTGAGCTCTGGGAAGTCTCTGCACGGTGTGCTTGACTGACCATCCCCCCAGCGTGATTTCTTTTAACTGCCACATTTCTGCCCTATGGCTCTAGATGTAATCAGACTGGTTTCAAACATGTCTAACATGCTTCTCTCTGTCCTTTCAAATGCCACATTGCTTATAATGGACAGTGCCTTAAAAAAAAAAAAGGGTTGTGATGAATACATAAGATTAGAGAATGTAAAAAAGAGTTCTGGGGTATTTATGTGGCGCGGTGGGCAGTGGGGTGGGAGGGGAGAGTTGGCAAACACCTGAAAGAAACAACAATACAGATATAGTTGGTTTCCCACACCCTCAATGTGGCACCTATGGATTCAACCAACCAGCCACTGTTTGGAAATGCGTAAGTTCTAAGGGTGCAAACGTTTTGCTTGTCATTATTCCTAAACAACACAAGGACTATTTACAGAGCACTTACATTGTGTCAGATACGGTAAGGAGTATAGATATGACTTCCGGTATGCAGGATGATGCTGTGGTTTTATAAAACACTATAGTGTTTTGTAGACAGCACTGAGCATTCACAGATACCGATTTCTGCATGAGTCCAGAATTCTGTCTAGATACCTAGCATTAATCAAACATTTTTGAGAGCTAAATCTGAGTATGTCCAAAGGGCATGTGATGAAGAAATTAGAGAAGAAAGTTACATTGAAGAGTAAATTTCTGTGGTAAAACCACTGACTCACAAATTAGAAGTGTTTGGGAAGCTGCCCAGTTCCTTTCTCCTGATTGCAAGGCTTTGGAAACTTCCTTTAAAAAGGGATAAACATGTCATTTGTTTTTCCTTCAGCCCTGGCTTTTAAGTTCCTAGGAATGGGGAGTAACAGACTAGGGCCCCTGTCCAAATCCTAGGCGCTCCTGCCCCACCCCTTCTTTCCCAGTGCTACCTGGGTAAAGCAGCTTGCTGGGCTCTGTTCCTCCAAGGAGGGAAGATGACTCCCCCCCACCCCCCCACCCCACCCCCCGCCTTCCAGTTAATTCTTCCAAGCTTGTTGGAAAGAGCCATTGGTTTATATTTTATTCTCCATGCCTTTGAGATCTTGGGATGAAATACTCTCTATAAACCACAAAGCCTATTACTATTTTAAGTACCTGCATCTTCCAGAAGGAACAAGCCGGCTCCCTGCAGGAGAAATAAATGGAGTCAGCTTTCAGGCTGGCACACTGTCTTTAGTAAAAAAATAAAGAAAGACACAGATTGTCCTGTTCTTTCTACTGTAGAAAATGTGTCTCGATCTAGTAAAGCAGAACACATATTTCAGAGGAGGTTCTTGTCACACTCTGCTACACAAATCACGGGCCTTTCCTGGGGCAGAGGTATGGAAGAGGCCAAAAGAAAAAAAAGAAGAAGAAAAAAAAAAAGCAAGCTTTGAACAGAAAAAAAAAAAAAAAAGGGTGATGATAACATTCGCTTTCAGGAATGTGTGTGGGGATAAATGTGTTCTTTCTCTTGTTTCATGGATGCAAAGGAAAGGAACTGACTCTGGCTACACACATTTCAGTCTCACACACGTGCTGTTTGAGGAAGCACCTGGTACTTGTGAACAAAACAGCAGGCAAAAATATTTTGTTCTATTTTTCCATTGTCATCTCCCTTTGAGATTTTTTTTTTCTGTCCCTCCCTTTGTGTTCTTGTCAGAATTGACAAGCATCCGTGTGTTACCAAGTAACATGAAGTTCTTGCTTGAATAATCATGAAGAAAATCCAGGGTATTTCAAAGCACATTATTGACTCGGAGAACCACCCACTAGATTGAATCCTTCTGATTAACATTGATTGACAGCATCCTTGAGGAGCTGTTTTTACACCAAATGGTCAGGTCTGTGATACCCCTGCTTTGGCTCTGGCTCTGGTGTCTTTGTCCTAGAGCTGCTATGATGTGGGTTGTAGTCAGGAAGGGTTCTCTCCTTGATGATATAGAAAACCCCTTGCTCAGGCAAAGGCCAACAAAACAAAAGCAAAAGAAAACAATTACACCAAGAAATCCTCAGCAAATGACAAGAAGAGGAGCTAGCAGGGATTGTTTTCCTGCCTTCTTTTTCTCTGTGTTAGTCATCCAGCCTTCAGCGTCGATATCAACAGTGCTGTCATTGGTTACAACATGGCGGAGCCCACAGCATGCTTAGCAGGAACAGGGGATACTTTATATAAGCAATGAAACCAGCATATGTAGAGGCCAATGGGTAGCAACCTGTGATGGAAATAACCAATGGTTCCTCCTCCTGGGGCAGGCTGAACATGAGGCCACTATTCCTATTTCTTCTCCCTGGTCCTACGGGATGAGTCCAGAAATGCCATATGAAAGCGTAAAAGCCTGCATTCCACTTGGAAACCGGAAGGAGCTCAAAAGCTTCACCTTGAAATAGTATTTGCACAGTGAGCTCAGCATTTGTAACTGGGTACTAAGTTTTTCCACAAGTCTAGCTTGACAAATCAGTCTTCTGCATACTAACTAAACATTTGGCAAAGCAATGCGATTCCCTATCTTTTTCTTCTTCCTTTTTTTTTTTAAATCTTAGGCATTTCCTTATTGTCCGTATTTTAAGTACGGGACAGAAAAGACTTCACCATTCAGAGTGAGCAGTAATAGCTCCATCTTATACTTTTGGTTATGATCCTAGCCTTTAACGGTTGCGTCATCTTTCCAGCCCAATGGCTCCATCTTTAAAATAGGCACTGGACAACTTAATACTGGTCTGATTAGTTATTTATGATTTTTGGATAATGGTATTTCTCGCTGTAGTTTTACAGGGCTTTCTTAAAGGACTGTGATATTATTAGCTAAACATGAAACTAAAGCTTCACACACACACACACAAAAAAAAATATATATCTAAGAAGCTGTTTTTGCAAACAGTTCCCATAAAACTGTTGTTATCAATGAACATGGTCTCAGAAATACTTGGATTTTTATAGCTCCTATATTTACTACGTATTCCCATGAGATGTGAGATTCTAATACGTATGCATTTTATTTACAAAACACATGGCAACTGAGTCACTCAATGTCCCCTGTGATTCCTTATTTTTAGCACTTCAGATGACCACAAATTCCAAATGCATTGTTGACAAAAATAAGTGTGGTTCCTGTGACACTGTTCAATGGTCCACCATCTCTGGCCCAGCTTGCTTTGCCATTAGTGTGAATAGCACTCTCTGTTGAGACCTGTCTCTGCATCAGAAGCTCACAGCTACAATCAAATTGCCCATCAGTCTGCATGTTTTACATTGTGCTTAGATTCCTTACTCACGTATGTGTGCTTGTGCATTGTGTTTGGGTGTATACACTGTGTACGTAGCCTCTACCTTCACCAAGATTGTGGACTGTTAAATGTAGATACAGCCTTGGGTCCAGGATCTGAAATTGTCATCACTTTTCACTAACCCTATATCCTTGAGGGAGGAAATGACGAGTTCTCTATACCAACATATTCAAAATTCATTTAGCAACACTCATATTGTCTTGGGCTCTCTCGCATCCACAGCCAGCTTTATGGCAACCATGAAAAAAAGCCACCCAATGACCTCATCTCTCTTGAAGCCTATAGTGGCTTTTTACTTACCAAGTTTTCAATTCTGTAAGGCAATTCTAATCTCATTTGACTACCGTTTAGATAATTTCCTTTAACTTGAGTTTTCTAACCTTAAAGTCTCCAACTTTCCTAAAGTCCCCAACTTTCCTCACTCACTCAAAAACCAAACAAAAACTAAACTAAAAAAAAAAAAAAAACACAAAACAACAAAAAACCCCATTCACCTATTTGTGCATGGTATAAAGACCTGAATTTTATACTACTACCTATACATAATTAATCGAAGTTTCATGTAGATTCTGCCTCGCATTGTAAGCTTTGAAAGTACAGACTGGGAAGACGGTTCCACACATCACTGACTGAGAACGATGTCATGATTGCTTCGATGCTTTGGAAGATGATGATGATGAAAATGACAATGACAACGCAATGCTGTCCCATTAGAAATGTCACACATGTAGTCCAGTACACCTTGTAAAAAGCGTGTGTTGGTTTTCATTCCATAAAACTGTCAGTCTTTGTTAGCAGAAAAAAGGTTATGCAAAATTATTAGTGTTTAGTTCCCTGCCAAATAATTATAGTAGGAAGGTCTCGGTGAGCACAAACTGAATATCAGATCATTAAATTCAAGTTATGAGGCACAAGAAATGTCTCCTGGGTCATGTATCTGCTGGGTTTCACTCTATAGATGGTATTTTGTAATTGCCCTCATATCAACGTCTTCCTCAAAGACAAAAATAGATATCTCTCAGATGCCAAATGGGCTTCACACTGCCCAATGAGCAAAAAAGCTAAAGGATAGCAACAAGTTGCTTCTAAAATGTCACCATATCCATATAAGAGTCCTAAAGAAGCCATGCGATTTGCCATGGTCACACCATGTAAGTTAATTCTGACTTGGTAAAGAGAATTGAGGTTTGGGCTGTACTGAGAGCATTAGTTCTACTGAATCTTCTGGGGTGGCAGATGGTTGCTAGGAGATGTTTATTTGGCTTTTATCTTGGTGGGGTAGAAGAATATGTGTTAAGTAAAAATATAATGTGTATGTATACTCCTGGTGTACCTACGTCACTTAGGATGAAGGCTTGTCACATTGCCTGTTTTAAGGCTCGAATACAAACAAGGCTGAGATTGCACCATTTTCTCATCAGAACAAATGTGCCCTTTTCAACCCTGCATCCTTTGACCTTCCCATACCTTCTCTTATATCTGTCATATTATCTTTCCTGTTCATATTTTTTTAAAAAAAAATCAGTAGAGTACAATTAGTCCCTAAAATAAAGGCGTCATTCAAGGAAGAAAGGAGAAGGAGGGATCCAATTAAAATGATGAAAATCTTTAATTTTTATTTAGGTATACTTGTTCGGACACGTGTGTATATACAAATACAGATTGTATGGGTTTACGTGTGTGTGTCTTAATTTTTTTTTTTTTTTTACATTTTCTTTTACGTTTATATAATGTCAGCATTTCAAAACAGCACTCGATGGGCAAGTGCAGGGGACTGCAAAGCAGGAGGACAAGCATGGGGCCACACGGAGCTGGACTTCACACCCAGACGCACACGCAATGAGTGGCTTCAATGGGTGTCAGAGAGTAAGCATGGAAAACGGATTTTGACTCATGGGTAACCCCCAACATGCCAGCATCTATTAAACTGTACAAACAATGGGAGTGAGTCCATTGTAGGGAGATTTGTCTCACATCCGAGCAGCTCTGGGGCAAATGCATGGGAAAAACTCAGTGAAGCCAAACCAGAGACAGACCTGCCCATTCACGGCTCTGGGGGAAAAACGGAATGTGGGAAGAAAGCAAGAGAAAAGAGAAAGAGGGAGCAGGCAAACTGGGTGTTGGTGGAGGTGGCTTTCAACAGAAAAGCTGATGACCACAACTCTGAGAGCAATGAATGGAAAGGAAGAGTTTAAAACGTTTTCTACTTTTGTGAAGCTAATAAAAATGGCTGCAGCCGTTGCTAAGGCACAGGAGAAAAACAGAGTCCCTGAAAGCCCACAGGTACTGTGACTCTTCCTTTCACAAGGACACAGAGGGAACAGCCACACTGAGCCTTCCTCTAGGGACTGGTCTGCAACCATCCTGAGTCTGAGCCGCACTTGATAGTGACAAGACTTCCTGGGGGAAAATGACAAACAGAAAACCAAACCAAAGTACAGAACCAGAGTCCTCTAAGCCTTTTCAAACCACATGCGTGTTGTGGGGGACAGGACCACAGAGCTCCGACATCAGACCTTGGAGACACTGAGGACAAAGGATGAATCAGAGCAGTGCTGTTGTCTCTGGTCCCAAGACGATGGAGCTGTAAGACTGATTGCACAATGACCACACAAGTCCAGTATGGAGCAGTGTTCCAGTCACCTGTGATTTCTCAGCCATGTATACACTGGATGTTTCAAAGCCTCAATGCATGTTTTGTATCCTGAAAGTCTATTGTTCTCACTTACAAAAGACATAAGAATCAAATTAATACTTTATTATCAAACACTATATACAACAGAGGTTGCTAATAATACAGAATTAAAGAACACAGTTTTTTTTTTCTGTTTTTTTTTTTGTTTTTGTTTTTTTTTTTTTTTTTTAACATTTTAACTTTTCTTTCCTCTGCCACCCAAGAAAGTACAGTACAAAACAATAGTCTAAAACTAACACGGACTGTTACCTGGTCTATTAAAGGATACACAGTATCCACTAAACAGACAGATCTTTATTCCCTGCGTCATGTTGCAAAGCCCTTGGCAACCAGGGGCAAAGGTCGCTGGGGTTTGACCAACTGGGGCTGAGAGGGGCTCCAGAGCTTCCCTTCAAGCTTCTGAATTGTTTTTAAAATTAAACCCACTACCAAGATGCACGGACATCCTAAGCCCACAGAGGATTGTAGCAACACCACAAAAGGCCACCAGCGCTTTTTGGACAAGATAAAAACTGCCTGACACCAATCGTCTTGAAAACTCCACACAAGTGCATTAGCTACAATTATGCCACTTACAGGTAGAGAAGCATATTGTCTACTGGTGTGGATAGTTCTGCTATTTTTTTTTTTAAACTTAATCTGCGGTGGTATGACAGTGAAGTAAAAGGGTCTAATTGCACAGTGAAAATGAAAGACAATGGCAGAGAGGGCCATGAGTAATCATTTCATCATTTGTTAGCGACAAATGCTAGAAGAACCACAAAATTCACCATCTCTAAAATGACATTAGGACGGCTAACGTCGTTAGGACTAACTGGAATTATTACACTTGGTTTCCTTGACTGTAGCACATGCAGTTCTATCTTAGAAGGGAATTTTGCGGTTGTTGTTGTTCCCTTACTGATATCCCATGAACCCACAAACCTGTAACTATTAATAAAAAAGAATATATCTGGATATTATTGAGAGTGTCCAGCATATAAATAAAGGTAAAAGAACTCAATGCTTTGAAGCTTTGTTTCAGTGAAATGGTGGGTGCCTTCTGTGATGACACTCTGCCACTCCAGACGAGTCTCCGATGTTGGAGGGTGAAGACTGACAATATCTTTGAGGCTGGCAACCCCACTCATGGTTCAAGCGAGAACAGACTCCAGTCGCCTCCACTCCAAAGGAACCAGGTAAGCCCAGCTCACATTCCAATGTGTGTACAACTCTCTAGGGTGTAGTACATTCACAGCTGTCTTCCACTCACACGTTTTTCTAATTTGAAACTACTCACAATTCTAAGCAATTTCCGATTCTTGAAGGCCATCATCTACAATGTGAACTCTTTTTTTTTTTTTACATATACATCTTAAAAATGAATATATAAAAAAATCCTTTTTTTTTTTCTGGAATGCTTTCAATTTTCCACATTATGTGATCATTGCATTTACTGACTTGCTTGTTTGCAAAGGCATGGATTCTATTGATGTCGTGCAATAGCAAAACAAGGCTAGACCACCTTTCCTTTGGGCTGACGTTTTCCCCTGCCTAGGCTTTGGGATTTCAAATTCAAGACATGCCACCAGGAGAAACCTCACAGCCTGTGTTACCTGGTAAGCGGCTGGGACCACCCCCTGGGCCATGCTAAGGTTCCTTAAACAGGGTCATCCTGCGTTCAGTTCATTCTCCTTCTGCCCCAACCCTAATGTGAAACAAGATACCCCCCCACGTTTCTAAATGTATCGAGGGATACCACTTTTTCTCACAAGTTTAAATAGGACAAGCATATATACTCACTCTCAGCATAAAGTATATCTAAATAATGTATTTTCTATTCTAGTGGATTTTTAAAAAAATATTTTGTCAAAGTCTTTGGGACTCCATGTTGTTTATCTCCCACAGATAAACACATGCTCCCCTACGCTCTAGGCTGTGTCAGAAAGGGAAAGAATATAAAATCAGCGCTTGAATTTTTATTTCAAACTTTGGAATTTTTATTCCAGATTTCCCTTTAGCCCTCCCAAGTAGTGCTGACTGACTCTCCTGGTGACAGGGGTTTGTGTCTGAGTCCCCTGTGATCATGGGGCAGAACGTGGGCAGCGGGGGTGGGAGCTGGGGGAAGGCCACAGCACACTGGAGATCCAGCAAAGCCAAATCACATCTCCTCTGGCCACAGACTTCCTTTCCTTGTACATATTGTCCCCAGAGGAGCAGCCAAAGCTCTTCCACTCTCTACTCATCAACCCTGGCTTGTCAGCCTCGGGGAAGGCCACTTTATTCATAAAAATGCCTCTTTGAACTCCTAAAAAGAAAAAGAAACGTTGTAGCACCATGGTGAGATCTGTATTCAAAGGAAAAGCAAAACCATCAGGTGTGCACTGCCCAATCACTAAAAACTTAAGAGGCACTCACACCCCTAGCAACAGATAGTTTCCTCAATATGCACGTCTCCTGCATTAACCTACCATCCCTGCAACCGAACCCTCCTTCTGGGAGAAGAAGTTTCTTGGACACAGCTCGAGTTTTGCCGGCAAGAACGCTTTAAGACAGTCATATTTGATAAAAACAAACAAACAAACAAAACAAACAAAAACAAAAGCTAGTATCTGGGCCTTTGAGAAGCCTGCTTGCTTCTACACTCCTAGAGGATATGGTGGAATAGTATGTCTATTCTGAGTTCCGCCCCTCTGGACCTGACATGCCAACGCAGCGTGCCACACAATCACCTTGCTGTCCTGCATTTGAAGGCATGAGTACTGTAGGAGAGAGATATCCCCTCAGTTGGCCATTGCTGGCAGCGTCTGCCACGACTCTTCCTTGTCTGCGTACTGTCGACACCCTGAGCTTACAGAGGTGAGTTCTAGAGAACGCACAGGGGGTGAAGGCCCACCGGTGTCACAATGACAATTTGGCATTTTCATTTGGAGTCCACTGAATTTGGAAGGGGTGAGAGAAGACGAGGACCAGGGCTCGGGGGCGATTGGGTGGGGCGAAGGAGGGCGGTGGCTAGTTTAGCCCTCCCCCCATTACCGCCGGGTTGCTGCTTAGAAATCAGGCTGAAGGAAAGAAAACAAACAAAAAAATCTGACATCTGCCAAAAAAAAAAAAAAAAAAGAAAGAAAGAAAAAAAGAAAAAAAAAAAGAAAACCAATAATAAGTCCCTTCTTGGGATGAGCAGTTTGGTGGATCTCTGGTGTTCCAAGACCCTGATGTTTTCTGTGACAGGTGACGAGAAGAGGCTGTGCTATAATGTCAAAAGCATCGCCAGGAGGAACAGTAGGGTTGCCAAAAGGCGGCTGGGTATCCTTGGTGTTTGTGCCGCGTTCTCACCGCGGGATGGCTCGGCTGACTCATGTACGGTATCATCTGTTCAAATAGAAAGCACACATTCCAATGAGATTTCACATCCTTAATAACTCTCTCGCAGCAGCCTGCTGTTAACAGATCTCGCCACCCTCTGCAAAGTAGGGTAATGAACCCTGTGCCACCATTGACTTTCATGTCTGCATAATCACTCATTATTTACAGCAAACAAAGGAGAGGCAGGGAAAATTGGACTTCCTTCACAATATTTATACTCTCTCTTAATACTGAGGGGAAACTGTGCATACAGTGTAATATTTGCTGCATAAGCTACTTTGGCTCGCGCTACCAGTCAGACACGCTTTGCACAGAACTTGAGATAGGAAAAGTACCTTTAGGTCTGCAGTGCTGTGGGCGAGGAAAGAGACATATTGGAAGGGAAGGGGGAAGAGTTATGTGGGCATATTAGTAGTTACGCAGGCAGGGCTGCTCATTTCCTACGTTTTAGGCATTTCACGGGATTAGCGGTGAATGTTCAGTTTGTTCGGTGCCTGCATGTATTTTCAAATGTGAAAAATCCAATGCCAAAACAACAGTATTTAAAATAAACTACATATAATACCCAGTAAACTTCAGAAACCCTGTACCCACTGGGCTGCCTACAATTAGGAATCAATTATGGCGCTATTTCCATTACAGGTCCTACATCTCCCAGATTAAATTACTTGAACTTGACTATTCTTATTTGTATCAGGCTGAAGCTGGACACATAAATTATCAGTGTGGATGCAAATTTCCTCTAAATAAAATGGATTAAGTGAGTTAAGCCTCTTTTATTTAGCTATAAAGTGTTCTACGAGGCTGCCTCTGACTTTGGATAGCCTCCCTGATCTGCATGATTAACAGGCTTAACTTGGAAATGGGAACTTTGCAGTAATTAGTGCCCGAAGATAGACTGGAGGCTTGCCCATGAGCCACGCTATTCTCTAATGTAGCCTGTCTCCTTCCTCCCATCTGGCCTAGCTTATGCTTTTAGCCCAGATGACCTCTGCACATGTTTCTGGAGCTGACAGTTGGCCTCTGAGCAGATTTGATTTCACCATCGGGGGGGACTTCCCATGGGGACATAAGAATTGCTACTTGGGATTCGCTGACCGGTTAATCAGAGAGAACAGTAACAAGTGAGACCCCAGTAATTGTTCTCAATTATGTAGACCCCAGAAGACAATCCCTAACATCCTTCCCTGACTTACTTGCTGTCTCATAAGAGGTTAATTGTCATTGTCTTAACCTCCAGCATAGTGACCTACTACACACGTCATACTAAGGGTACTTTTTCTTACAGGCGCGAGCCACGCATTCTATTATTTGTCCTAAAGAAACTCGTTTTGGCTCACACTTGTTGGAAGTTTCTGCTCGTCTCATTCCTGTCCCATGTGAACTAAGAAACAAGGCATGTGAGAGTTAAGTCTTCTGCCCCGGAGGGCTCTTGTTTCAGCCGGCCTTCATCTAAGAGCCCCTACAGCCCTTTGTTTAATCTGTTCTCCTTTCCTGGACTTTAGCAAACCTGGATAGATTGCTTTTAGCTTAGGAGACTAGGAAAGGTTAGGAAGCAAGAATTGGAAGGTAAACCCTGCACAGTGCAGCCGTACGCGCGGGCCCTCATCTTTTCTTTGCTCTTTTCAGCCTTGCTAATGCATTAATTAAATCTGTAGTTAACAGGAAGCAGAAGTAAAGGCCCTTAACAGCCCTGAAATTAAAATCCAAATCACATTCTTAAGAGCACCAATATGGTGTCAATCAAAACAATGGAGCACTTCAGGCTTAATTATAAAAGAACCAGAAACCCCGAGGATTCCATGGCTCATTTTGAAACATCACTTATATTTATACACCTGAAATCACATCACCTACTGGGGTTCTTCTCCACCCTTTTCTCAATAATACATTACTCAGTCTTTCACCTTGTGAAGCTTGGAAATGTGTTGCTAAAATATACCCAAGCTGCATTTCCGGATCGGGGCAAGCATGCAGAGCGTGGCTTCCTTGCTTCCCACCCACCCCTTCCAGAGGCTCAGCAAAGGTTACCCACTAGTTCAGGCTCACTCAGCACAAGGCATGGGGAAGGAAGCTTGCAGCATAACTGACTTTAACAAGAAGGGAGACTTTGGTGTTCTCCTAAGTGGGAATGTACCTCTCAAGCCTTGCATTGCCGATAACGTCCGTATCAGCATTTCTGTGAACTGTGCGATCCATTATTTTAACCTCGTGTGTATTCGCCTACCATACATGCTGCCCCGTGTTTCTCTCAGATGGGAACACCCATCCTCTGCACGCTTCTGTTCCTACAACATGATGTTCATAAGTCCGGATTTTACAAGCTCTGCTTTGATGAAAACAAGTCTTTGGTCGGGAATTCTGTGTGTCAATCACCACCCCCATTAACTACTACTCAAGGCAGCTAATGAAAAAGTGGATATCATTTAGATAATTTGGGGAAACTTCAGAATTTTCACTTGAAATTAAACCTGCACATAGGAGGTTATTCATCCTTGTAATGGTGAGTGTGGCCTAGTGGAAGGAAGAGGTCTTCTGCATAGAGAAGCCAAATTGAATCTTGCCTTAGTTACAGGGTTCCACCACACAGTGGTTTCAGCGGTTGACTGAGAACACTAATGGTATTTCGGAGCATGTAACTGGGCGTATGTCTACACTGAGATTATCCTGCGTCCCTCAAGATAGGAAACTGGCAGGCAGAGTGTGCAAGCAAACTAAAGGACAAATGCATTCCACAGACAGGTGAGTTAGTACACATCGCCGAGAACATGCAGTAGTATCCTTGCAGGCTCACCGGATCGGATTGCCAGAGCCTCTGTGTTCATCTAGGGCTGGCTAAAGGACAGCATGTGTTAAATCCCAGTCACCATAGTGGGAATGAACTTCAAGTGTGACTGGCTAAATTCTCTAGGAAACAAAGGGGAACACTCAAGCCTGTTACCATATTCAAATTGCCAGGTACTGTGGCTCAACCCAGTCTTACCGTGTTAGTGAGGATGCTTGCCAGCAATCTCTTCACACACATACATACTCACTCACTCAACTATACTCTGCTAAACTTTTCCAACTTCCATCAGTATTATGTTCATAGATTTGAGGCCACTACAAATTCCAAGTTCTGTATGAGAACGAACTTGTTTTTCTTAGAAGACACTGACATATGCTTATGTCTTAACAATTCCACTTTATCATTAGTCCAATTCAGAGGTGATTTTCTTAGTAACAGAATAGTCCTCAGTATTTCTTCATTGCCAGAAAACAACAAAAACCATTGACTCCTGTATGTCTCTAAAGAGGGTCCTTCCTCCTCCTTGCTAGAGAGACAATTGACTTTACCTAGAAAATAAGATCATGGGAAATGCATCTCAAAATTATAGTCCTAGCAAGTTTACAGCAGGCTTAACCTGTTGGTCATTCTACTCACGACTTCCTAGTGAAGCGAGGAGAGTTATGTGTTTTCTCTGAACACCTAACCCTCTAGGAGCAGGAAGAGCTTAACCCTATTATCCTAGCAGTGGGAGCTAAGGATATTAAGTCTGACAAGCTGAGTGGCCTGGGCAGGGTTCCTTGGCGATGGGATGCAGAATGTATATTCTGTGGTTTTGCGGGAGCGCCTGTTTAACTTGTCCCTGTGGTAGTCATGTTCTCTAGCTTGAAGTCTGGTACCTTGAAAAGTCACAGGAATGCTTCCAGTTTTTCAGGACACAATTAAAATACCTCCACGTCGCCAGTACTCACTTCTTGTTCCCTTCTAAAGCAGGGAACAGATCCCTGGAGAGCCACTAAGGCTTCTGAAAGCTTCTCCTCCTACACCCTGCTCATTTGTGAACTGGCTGAGATGCCTGCCTCAAAAAGAAAAAGAAAAAAAAAAAAAAAAGCTGGAGTGCTTGGGAACCCTAACTCCTAACCCTTCCTGGCAGCTGTTGTAAGTGTATCTACTCATCACTGCTTACTCAGGGTACCTTTCCCTAAGCCTTCTTCAAACGTTATTCCTATGACACTACTCAGAGGATGAAGTGGATGGAAAGCCCTTTAGTTCCTAGAACTGTAAGAAAGAAAAGTCCTACTACAAAAGGGGGAGGGGGGGCTTAAATCTATTTGTGAGGACAAAATGATTTTATTTCTCTTTGGCTCCAGGATGGTCATGGGAGGTGGAGAAGGAAAACTGTTAAGATCTACATAGGTGCATGGACCAGAGGAAGACAGGGGCTTCTATATAGTGGCTAGAGGCCGGCTACCCATCACAATGGGTCTGGTTACATCCACCCTCATGAAACTTACAAGCAAAGAAATGGCTTGCCCCAGTTTATACTGTCTACAGTAGGCAACATTGTAAGTGGTTACATGAATATTCTTTGGCCTTTACTTTGTTCACACTGAATGGGAAGTTTGAGTGTGAACATCAGTAGTAGAAAAAAAAAACTATCTTTAAAACTTATTTAGACTTCGTACTCAGGGACTGCCTGCTCCTGGCTCAAGGAGCAGCAGTGTACATTTGTGGTGGCAGGTGACACGTGAGTTTGTGGCGGCAGCACAATTGTATGTCTCCAGGCCAACGGCTGTCAATAGCAGGATAAATAATACTGAAGTGAAATACAATTTTTTTAGATTGCTTTCATTGATGCACACACATTTCTAGAGATAACTGAAGATGCTGAGTCAGTGTTCTGTGCAGTGTCTTTACTACTTTATCCACGGACTTGGGTGCGATTAAAAAGCGAGAGTCTCATAAACCTGCACAACAGAAACAGTTTCTGTGTTGTTTGAAAACTGGCCTTTATAGTCATAGGGATCCACCGACACGCCCTGGGGATGCGGTAAAAGGCAGTGAGATTTTAGTATTCTGGTAGGGTTTCTGTGTTAGAATACTTCGCCCAGTCAAATGAGAGCCATGTCCAAGAAAGAAACGTTGGATTCTATCTAGCATGCACTACACAAAGATACTGGAGAGATGAGGTAGGAGATAAGTAATATTAGCAAGCTGCTAGCAATGGCCAAATGCAGAAAGGACTGGGCATGCACACATGCAGAGAGGAAGAAAGGAAAAACAGCGCAGAAGCTTCCAGAGGTAGATGCGTTGGTTACAGAGAGGTTCTCTAAGCATACTAACCTGCTGGTTCTAATGAATTTTCTACTTTGTCGTTAACATCGAAAACACGATCATGAACACCTATAGTTTTCATACAGCTATCTATAACAAAAATAGAGATAACAGCCAAATATGTTAGTGAAGACACCCTCAGACTCCCACTTATTTCTCTTTTTTATTTTTTTTTTCTTTCTCTCTATTGTTTCCTTTGATTAATGTAGAGATTGTTTTACAATCAATGGCATGTCTCCACATGCGGATATCCTTCCCATTTGCTGTGCATGTACAACAGTCTAAGAAACAACAAGTTAGCAACTGCTGTGTACTTTTACAAACAAAATAAAAAAGCATCATGAAGAATGATGAGAAAAAATACGATGAAAACTAAAACATGGATGTGAATGTACAAAACAGATATCACACAAGATTTAACAGTAAAATAAGACAAAATAAAATTTTACCGCTGTGAACCAGACCACGGATAAAGCATGCGCAGTGAGGGGACCCTCTGAAACTCATTCTGTGAACTTACTTGTTGGTCTCACAAAGACTTTGAGCTTTAGGCAGGACCTTCTTCCATTGTCTGGGATGGCAGACGCTGTGGGTAAGACAACAGGGCAAGAGAGAAAGGAGAGAACAACAACCCATTATTCTTTGTTTTTCACATGCAATTAAATGGTTTCTGTATACTCTTCCAAGACATACTCCAAACAAATAATACTTTTCAGACTAAGCCAAATGCTAGAGGAAGGTGACTTCCATGCTCCTATTTTCTTTTCCCAGTATAATAAAAGAAGAATCATGCAGGAACGTGGTAATCTATAGAAAAAAACACTTGGGACTTCTATTACAAGGGAACTTCCCTTCAGCTTGATCTGTTATCAGTTTTCTCTAAATCGGGAGGATAATGCTTGAACTCTCTTGCTTCAGGAACAGCTCCTCCTCAACCACAGGAAAAGGGGCCCAACAGAGCCCCACAGTGAGAATACTGTCAAAACCAGTAACAGGCAGTCACAAGGCAGACTTCAACATGACCTACTTCTGCTGGGGAAAGCAGAGCTTTGTCTGTCCTGAAAGCTTGTCTGTCAGTACTCTGCAGGTAATTCAATTAGAGGTTTTACTCAGAATTTGGCTGTGCTTTCTATATGACTAACCCAGCCCCGTGACTCCACCATGCTATTGTAAGCTCAATAGCACGGTATGCTATTGAGAAAGGTCGCTGCTGTAATAACACATTTATCTTCTTTTAATTTTCCACAGAGAAGGATGGCATTAATAAAGGGGGTTCACTAAAACACGACATGTTTCAAGTTATAAGTCATCTGAGGGAGAGACTTTCCTCCCCTCTTCAAGATAAGATCCCAAACTTTCCCTACTTTGTAAGATTATCTCCACTTGGTACTCACAGGGCAGTGTCAAAGGGATTTTGAAGGGTGGTCAAAGCCACAACGACCACATGTATTTACTAATGCTCTCTAGAAATGACAAAAATCGCAGAAATGAGAGCCACATACTTTCTTCCCCGAGGACTTGCTTCAAGTGGTTTCTTTGTTCGGAAAAGCAGCTGACATCAATCAAAGTGCACATGGCTTAAAATTAGTTTGGTAATACTGAAAGTGACAAAGAGGCACCCAGCATTTCATCTGCCTCCTCTCTCTTCTATCTTCACATTATTCTTCACGAGGAGCTCAAAAAATTGCTCACTTTGAGATGACAGGAGTCAAGCTCCAGAGTTCTTCTGCATGAACTTCCTTATTTGTGGAGTTACAGATCCACAGATTCACACAAATCCCCCCCGCAGAACTCAAGTTCAGCTTCTAAAGGACGTGGGATACTAAAGGACCTCCACTGTCACGATTTAACACCTGTTGAAACTCTTAATTTTAAGGCAGAATACAGGGAAAAGATGTTTTTGGCCTTCTGCATCTCCCCTGGTCTCCCTGACAAGCACTTAAGGAGTGTTAACAGCTGACTTTGCTGGGGGCTCTCATTATATCCAAGTTGAGAAGACTCCCCCTGCTGACATTAACAGCAATGAGTGTGTTATTTAGGGCACAATATTTTGCATTCTATGGTTTGATCCAGGAAATGGTGTCCTTCCTGTGGACCTCAACTGCAAATGTACATCCTACAAATACACCACACACACACACACACACACACACACATACACACACACGTGACTCCAGTTCAAAGCCCACGGGGTCTCAGGCACGAGGTCTTGGGAGAAGCGCCACATGCATGTTGCTCTCTCCTGAGCCGAGACGAACTCACTTCAATCTCTGTGAGCTCGACTCATGGGTCACATGCAAATGACGAATTTTAACTTCATACTCCAAGATAAGCAGGCTCAACACAGTAACAAATGGGATTGTTTTCGTGGAGAGTCTCTTTTTTGGGACTTCAGGGAGGTTTTTCGGATTTTTGTTAAGGAAAAGTAAATTAACGTAGAATGTATCAGAGAAACTAAACAATAGCAAATGGCGACAGCAAAGAATAACTAGAGCATGGTCTCATCAGCTCACAAACAGAGACACGAGCCTTTGCTACTGGACACACAGCAACCTTCCGTGAATTAGATACTGAGCATACTTCCATAAAATGGAAAAGAAAAGGTTCATTTCTCAACAGTCTCACCCATCAGTCACCTATCACCAAGAAAGCTGTAACAGGGATAGGGATGATTGACTCCGTATGATGTTGTTTGACTATTTCAGTCCAATCATTCGAAACATTTGTGGACAAATAATATTCATGCATGATATAGTTTGTAAGTTCATGTGTAAGCTACAGCAGCCCAACCCTACGATCTCTAGACCTACCCAGACCATGGAGTACAATCCTAACTCTATGGAGTGCCCAGCCTAAGGAGTGACTTTGCTAGGCCCTAGTCACCTGACTTCCTTTTTTTTTCCACACTGAAACACAAAACCAAAAAAAAAAAAAAAACTTAAAAATATATCCCACGCATTAACAACAACGAACAAATTCCCTTCACTTATTGAATTTATTTTTTTAAAGGTGAGATTGTAGTTTACTCCATGTTAAGTTTGTGATTTCTGCAGCCTGTACTTGGCTTCCAGAGGGTGGATAGATTTATCCTACTTTAAATATAGATGGTCAGCCATTAGTAGTCTTAGAAGATACTAGGTAATTTGTTAAAAAGTGTTCTACTTGACATAAGGAAACAGATGGCAGAGGGCAGAACACTAAAACCACAAAATGACATATTAATTAAAATATGTAATAGTCCCACAAGTCAATGCAGAAATCAAATCCTCCTGGGATTGCTAATAAGGAAAAGATAGAAGCAAAGTGAGAGATTGAAAACCTCAAATATGCCAGGACTCTGGGGGGGGTGGGAGGGAAGGGAGGTAAACCTGATGCCTCAAACTGCAGAAAAAAAAACACCATTCTGCAACAACCACCATTAACCTTACTTTAGTTAAAATATATATATATATATATGGTAAGAAGTATCGTTCCTGCCTTTGTGTTGTGTGTACTCTAGCTGTGGTAGACATATTAACGATAGTCCTGTGGTAACCGATGTTCATATGAAGACCAGGCCAGCCTCGTACAGGGAACCCTCACTTTGTCTGCAAGTGTGCCAGTGTCTTGTTGAGGCTTTATGGTTTCCCCAGGAGCCAGTCACAAGCAAGAGGAGCCAAAGAATTAAAACGTTCATCCCTAAATTCCCAAGCCAGAGACGAGGCAACCTGTGAATCATTCACCTGAGCAGGTGACTAAAACCCGGATTTCTCTTATAAAGGTACACTGACTTTCTAATACAGAACTTGGAATTAAAAATAGAAGAGGGAGTTAAACAGTTTCCATCTAAGATGAATTCCCATTTCTTCACTCACTAATAAACACGCACATCTGGAGTCAGAAAGCTGAGAGTAGGGATAGAGGAACCAGTAAAGCGAACAGAACCTTTCATTCTACCATCTTAGCGAGTATGTTGAGAACCTGTCTGTAGGCCCTGTTCCTGGAAAGGACCAGCGGCACGCAATGGAATACAAGCCGAGATCCCTGACCCTCCGACTCTGGAGTACAATACTAACACGGCCGCGAGGGTCCCGGCTTCATTCATGGTTTTAGAGGCCCAAAGTTTAAGCATTCCTGTAGCCTCATCCCCTTGGTCTCTTGATATTCAAATACACTTGGCTCAACATTTAGTCAATGTGGCACCTATGAGATACCACATTCCTGGCCCCCAAGTTAGTACTTATAAATACTACATTTAGCAATGCAAACGTGATATTCACACCTCCGGTCACTAAGAGTCTATCAATCTAGACATAGCAAGAGTGCATTGGCATCATGCTTGACTTTGGTAGCTTCTTCCATGGGTCCCAATGTTCCCAAGAGACTTCTATTAAACCCCCCAGTCTCCCAGCTCTTTTCTGTAATCCTATCCCCTTGAGTGTGGGCTGAGTTTAGTTTCCTGCTACTAATGAACAGAACACATCAAAGGCCAGGGCTTGTCATCTCTGGGGTCATGTTCCAAAAGTTGCAGACATCCTTCCTTCGAAGTACAAGAAGTGATGTGATATTCAAAGTGGAGAGATGCATACCACACAGAAACTTCCCATCAGGAGAAACTGACGATCCTTGTAAACACACAGGAACCGAGTGTTGCTAACAATCGAGTGAGTGGCTGAGAAAGGGGGCCCTTCTTGGCTGAGCCTAGACCTCACTGGGGCTTTGTGACCTGAAACTACGTTCCTGACTCCCAAATAATCTGGCTGTTTTAGACACACTTAGACAGGTTGAGCCAACCTACCCTTCCAGCATTGCTGATGTATTTTTACAAAGAAAGCCAAATGACCCCAGGGTTACAGGCATGGCAGCGTCTTCCACCCGCAGACAGCTATGTCCTTACTCCACAGAGCTGTCCAGTCCTCGCTCTACTGCTATGCCGGGAGAACTACATCTCTTCCTACTCAAGCAAATCTGGACAAGAGGCCATTCTAAAGTAGCTGTTGCAGATATATCTGTAAATGTTTCTTCATTTCCCGTCTCATGGCACAGTTCAACTCCAAAGTACTGGGTGAAACCTAAATGACTTTCAAAGTAAAATGGGAACCTGAACTACAGGAGAAAGAATGTTTCTCATCACATCCAGGAAACGGATAGAAAGGTGAGTTTTAAAAACACCTTAAGTGAAAGGATGGATCTTCAATACAAGTCGTCATGTTAACTATAAGCATTATGAAAGTGAAGCCTCCTCAAGAATTCCTTAATGTTGAAGCAAATGAGTTCTGAGACTCAAGTTTGCCGGGAGAAGGGCGGGGCTCTTGGACCTAGCTTCTTTCAAGTTTTTAGGGCCAGTGTTGTGTAATCATTTAGCACCTCTGGCTAACCTCATTCAGCCTCTAATCTTAATTCCAAAGGCCACAGTCCCCCTTTCTGAATCCATGTCAGTCTGGACTCTTTGAGAAACTTTCCTTCTAAAGACAACTATCCATTTTCTCCTCTTTAAAGGGGTGTATGTGTGAGAGCATTAATCATGTAGTTTCCCATTACATTTGCCACAGGCAGTAGTTCTCAATTTGAGCAAGTCAAAAGAAAAGACACACTGTTAGCTGTTAGCAGGACACAGTTTTTCCCCTGTAGCTCTCTCTTGTAGCTCAACATATAAATATATGCAAATTAGATAGGTAAAGCCAGGATTAAGCACTATTCCTTTGAGAACTAAAAAATAAACAAAGAAAGAAAAAACATCTCATTTAAGTTCAGAGTGGAAGTGAACTGTGTCCCGGAGTTTAACGAATCTCTAAAGTCCATTTTGAATATGTGGAGAAACGATGGGGAACAGGGGTTGTGGGAATATAAGCAAAAGTAACCAGAGCCATATGGACGTCTCAGAAAATGGTTACCAGACACACACACACACACACACACACACACACACACACACACACACACACACACAAAATTAAAAAACAGGTTAGGCCTCTTCTTAGGGAAGAATAACAAAGCAATAATTTACAACTTAGCTACCTGCCTTTAAAAAACAAAACAAAACAATAACAACAACAACAAAAAAGTTCAATTATCATATTTAAGCAACAAAACAAAACAAAATCTACCAGTTAGTATGAAATACATATATCGTGCCTCTTATAGACCAGATATAAGACATTTGTGTGACCTGGGCTTGAACCCAGGGTCTTATGTGTATTAGGCCAGTGTTCTACCAATGAGCTATATCCCTACCCCCAAAGGCCACCTTGGTTTATGGAGCTCACACCTGTAGAGCAACCACAGGAGCTGCCTAATTTGCCTTCATATTCCACCCCTTGAAGCCACGGTGTCTCACACTTAAATAACTGACAAGTCAAGGTCAAGGCCCAGATGTAAAAACTGGAAAGAAGGTCACTGAGTCTAGAGACCTTAGAGAAATTGAAAATACCATGCACATATTAGATTCTTTAATACAGCTCTGGGAATATTTCTTTTATACAAACTAGAAGGTGGAAAGGGATGTGTTTCCCACAATATAACAAGAAAGATTGAAAAAACACACTCTCTAAGTTAAAACTTGGTTTCAATACCAGGGGACTGTAGGGGGAAAAATAATTAGAGTAAAGTTCAGGGCAACGAAGGGAAAATAAATTCCAGCTGGATAGCCTCAGAAGAAAGTGAGAGGGGAAAGTTCTCCTCAGTGTCCTTCCTTGACCTGGCTTCCTAACCCCTGGGGCTAACTTCTCACCGGTAGACTAGCTTAGGAGGTATGCAAATTCCAGAAGTTACATCTTAGAAGATCAATTACTGTTCTTAGAAAACTTAAACGACAAAGACAAGGTCTGTTCTGCTGATTTCAGGGAAACAAAAAAAGGCAAAAACCATGTTTCGTTTCTGTATACATCTATATGACTTGTAAGCAAACTTCTACAGGGCTTCCAAAGTTCAGCGACAACGTTTCTAGGACAGAGGGGCTCAACTGTCCCCTATGCCTTTGTCTTCACTGAACTATAAGTAATATAAATAAATAAATAAATAAATAAATAAATAAATAAATAACCCGGAGTTTGCAGTATCATTTTTAAATCTCTTTAAAGGAAACATCTCTGTTTGAAGAAAATTTGTTTTACAACAGTTTAACTAATTCCCAGCCTGTGATTCTAGCCTCCCTCTGTGAATGGGAAAATCTACTCCACTAGCCACAGAAGGAAGAGATAGCATTTAGATAATTACCTTTTAGAGTCTAGACATATCGGAATCATTAGTTTTATTATTAGTTGTTTGCTCATTTGTTTGTCTGAAGCCACTGCACATCTTTGAGCAGTTAGAACAAAGCTGGTTTCCCATCAACAGCCCATGTCCCAGCAAGTATCAGAAAGAACACTGCCCAAGTCCTCAGTGTTCAAGGGCTTGGCCACACCTCATAGGTCGGATGTTCCCCTCCCTCATACTAGTGGTAATTTTGATGAACCTGATGGACTAGATGGACATTATTTGACAAAAATAAGCAAAAAAGCATGGTCAGCTGAGCCATGAGAAAAATTTTCTTCAGCTAGAAGTACATAATGAATGTAATGACAACAACAATAATAATAAGCCCAGAGCAAAGGCAGTTCCTGGAATCTCACAAGAGAAATGATTTCTACTTTTCCCTCACTGTAGGTCCCTTACAAACCTATCATCCATCCATCCATCCATCTATTCATCCATCCATCCACTTACCCACCCATCCATCCATCCAGCTATTACTATCCATCTATCTACCATCTACCTGAGTGACTGTTAGCACAGGTCCATCCTTTATTCATTTACTGTATTAACATGAATAATGCTATCCTCATGAAGCACTAATAGAGTATGAAAATAAATCAATAATTGGGTCATTAAGTTAATACAAGTCACAGAAGTTCTCAGAACACTGTTGCTCTTTCTTTGAACCTCTTCTAATACCCCTTCTGTCCCCAGAAACCCGTGTTAAGGGTCCTGGGGAGGAACATTATTTATGAATTTCAATGCAGGCATGGATCTCCTTCAGATTCATGCATCTTGGCCTTTCTTGGTGGCCTTGGGCCAGCTGCCTAATCTGTCTATGCCTCAATTTCCCGGTGAGCCTCCCCTTGTCAAGAGATTTAATTAGCACCCACCTTCGAGGGCATATAGAATTTTCTAGCTCACTTGGGAGTTCAGGTGGCCCATCCCTACAGACCTAGAATATTATTTCACCCAAGCTCCATAGCTACTCGTTTGTTTTCTTCCTTCCTCAGGAAGACAATTCCCAAAGTATAGGTCTAACTGGGTCCCACGTTCTCTAATGGTGGTGGTGGCTGTCATTCTTCAATACTAATTTATTTACTCGCTCTTTCTGTGTGTGTGTGAGAGAGAGAGAGAGAGAGAACTCATGTGTGTGTTCACATGTGTGTGTCTTTGTGCATGTATAAATGTGTGTATGGGTACTAGTGTGTGTTCATGTCTCTCTCTCTCTCTCTCTCTCTCTCTCTGTGTGTGTGTGTGTGTGTGTGTGTGTGTGTGTGTGTAGTGCAGGCTTATGCCTTTGAGTAGAGCACCCACAGAGACGACAAGAGAACTATAGATCCCTGGAAACTGAAGCTAGTTTCCTGCTGTGAGTGCTGAGAACCAAAGACATGTCTTCTGGAAAAGCAACAGATGACTTAACCATTGAGACACCTCTTCAGACCCAGACCCTAGTTCTGAATATGAACATGGGGACAGGGTGGATGGTGAGGTAACAGTGAGGTGGAGCGTGGCCCTTGGCAGCCTATATTATTTGCTGCATGCTTGCTTGCATGTTTGAGGCGGGATCTGACTCCTACACAACTCCTGAGTTTAAGTGAGCCTCCTGCTTCAAAGTCATGAATTTTGGGAACTACCAGCATGAGTTTCTGTAGCCTAAATTTTAACAAATTGGATTTACTGCAGTTGTATTTGGTATTTCTTTATGTGTGTGTGGTAGGAGTATGATACTGGTGTGTGTGTGTGGTGTGTGTGGTGTGTGTGTGTGGTGTGTGTGTGTGTGTGTGTGTGTGTGTGTGTGTGTGTGTGTGTGTCTGAGCACTAGGAGTAGGGGGATACTTAGAGAATAAGAAACAGCATCTAAAAGCCTCTAGCTTTTGAGAAGCATATGAACATTGGGTTTGTTTGTTTATGTCTGATGGGTTTTAAGGTTGTGAGCATGCTATTATATTAGAAGCCTGGGAAACAAAAGATGGAAATGTGAATTCTTCAGAGAAGCAGCCAGGCTGACATTCAGACTGCTTTTGTACTTGAAAAGCTAGGGCCAGAAACAGCACCAAAGAAACCAGCCAGAAGTGGGCGCAGACACCTCAGCATATCGTCACTGCCCAGATGTGGCCCGGCTTCGCCAAGTCTGTTTTAACTCTAATCTCAAACTTTCTTCTGCAAAATCTAGGCAACCACCTATTTGCAAACATCAGTGAATTCTTTCCGTATTTTTTTTCTTAATTAGTAGGCTATGTTCTCCATGTCTATTGCTTCTGGTGGGACTAATAGCGATATAGGCAGGAATAGCCATTGGTTGGGGAAATAGGCTACTATGGTGGAATATTACTTAACTGTGTAAGGTGTGCTACTTTTGTTTACACTGTGGAATAGTTAACTGTGTATAGGTGTGTTACGTTTGTTTATGCTGTAGAATTCTTTAACTGTGTAAAGGTGTGTTACTTTGGCTTGTGCCGCATCTATTAGATGATGGAAGGGTGTGTGCTTAATTGTGTAAAGATGTGTTGCATTCATTTCACCTTGCCTGCCTAAGGCACCTGACTGATCTCATAAAGCTCTGAACAGCCAATACCTAGGTAGAAGAAGGACAGGCGAAGCTTGGCAGGCAGAGAGAATAAATATGACTCTAGGTTCCGGAGGAGAGAGAAAAGAATGAGGAGAAAGAGGGGGACAAGCCTGGGGCAAGAAGCCGGTGACAGACAGACAGACGGACAGGAATGCAGTGAAAGTAAGATGTAACAAAGGTGTGTGTGTGTGGGGGGGGTACAAAGCCCCAAGGTGAAAGGTAGATAAAGAGAAACAGGTTAGTTTAAGTTAAAATAGCTAGCCAGAAAGGAACCTAAGCCAGGCTGAGCGCTCAAAATTAATAAGAAGTTCTGTGTCGTGGTCTGGGAGCTGGTTTTTGACCCAAAATAGAAAGGCCGGTATAGGCTACTAATGAAACTCAAGGCAACATTGTTCTCTGCGACAGGCTAAAATTTTCCAAGGAGGGAGCCGTTTAGGCACCAAGACTGCAGTTTATTTCATGCCAAAGAAGAAAAGCGGATGGGCTTTTTTAAGTTGACATAGTAACAAAATCAAAGCTTAGGTCTCAGCTCTGGTTTACCCTGACCGTCTGTTTCCATGCAGCATCCCACAGGAGAGCCGCCATGGTCTTCCACACTCTCACCCCAACCTCGGCTTCCTTCTCCATCGCCCCCTCTTCCTTCTCCTTCGGTGCACATGATCCTGACAACACTAGTTCCGTTGCTTTTCTAATTCCCATGTCCTCTAATTCTAATACCTTTTCCTCTCGAAGATACACCCCATCTCCAGCGCGCCTCTCTGTGTTGCTCCTTCCCAACCCGCACCCCATCCTGTGTTTCTTCGGAACAGGGTATCACATCTTCTCTCTGTCACTACAGTTGAGATGCAGTTCCTCAAGAACAGGGGCCATGCCAGGTGTGTAGAAGTGCGGAGTCTACTACTTTGTGGTGAGGATTCAATAAAGGTTTGAAGCTGAGGTGAGAGTCTAACAACGACAAAAACAGTCTGCAGCAAAGTAATGTCGTAGTCAACCATGAAACACAAGAGTAAATAGACGGTAAAGGGGGGGGGGTCATAGTAAATGCTGTCCAAATAAATTACCAAAGAACTAATTCTTCTGCAGAGCTCATCTCCCTTTGCTACATGCCCTTTCTTATGGAATGACCTTGGAAACTATGACATAGTCAGTGAGCACAGAGATGTGCAGAACTCAAACAGGTAGTACTTTAAGCTCTCGTGTGCACAGTCCTGAGAAATAAGTGAAGGGAACATGGTTATCAAGACAATGATATATCACATCTAAAGGACAGACTGGGTACAGAGAGATCTCGGACCTTTCTAGTGAGTAGCGCGGAATAGAAAGTAAGGGGAAACTATATTCCAGGTTGCCATGTGCTTCTTGAAGAAATGTTCGAAGCCAGGGTGATGCTGGGTGTCACTGGAGGCAGGTCAGAAGCCAGTCTGGCCCCGCCCATTCACAAGCATATCATCAAGACCTCAGATATATCAGGCTCTAACCCCAGGAACTCCACTGAAGGCTCTAGCAACCCTTTAACAAAAATTAAGTTATAGGCAGTTTTAAAAGAATCTTTAAGAAATCACAGCATCGATATTTTACATGTGACTACAAAACTTTAAATTAAAAAATGTGTGACAACCTCAGCCAATTTGAATCACAATTTAGAGATGTAATTCTAAGTTAAATGATGGAAGGGCCAGGTATGGTGGTACATATCTATCATCTCAGTACTTGAGAGGCCAAAGCCAGTTGGATTCAAGGTTATTCTCAGCTACACAGGGGAGTCTGAGGCCATGAGATTCTACCTCAAAACTAGAAACTAAAATAAAAAGCATATGCAATGGGGAAAATTATTTTCAAAGGTGACAGCACATAAAATACTTTTCAATACAAAATCATTAAAAGGACATATGTTAGTTCTGCCTCTGGAATAAGATGAGAATTATTTTTAAAAATTTATAACTTTGAAAAACAAACTTCAAATCCAAAGTAATACTCTAAGTGAGCAAAAAGCTACATTCCTGGCTTGGCACGGGACACAGGTCCATAATCCCAGTGCTTGGCAGCCTTGACCGCTTCAAGTTCAAGGTGTCAGGTTAGGCAGCACAACTTGGTCTCACAGTATCAAAACCAAAACAGAACAAAAGACTGGGGGGGGGGGATAAAAGATGGCTTAGTGGGTGAAGGGTCTTCCAATCAAGTTCAAAGACATGAGTTCAATTCTCGGCACCCACATGATAGAGGAGAAGCAACTCCTACAGGTTGTCTTGACCCCCCCCACACACACACACACGTGCTATGGCACAGCCCCACCTGTTTCTCAAGATGTAATACATTTTTAAAATAATGAAACCTATTTTCTCATGTACCAAGAGTTCATATTGACCCTACCTCTGAGGAGGTTGTGTTGCCCCCCCCCAGAGAAGCTGTCCTCTATGACTAGCCCGTTGAAAGCTATCTCCATTTTTCTCTGTTACCACTTCTAACTGATACAGGTCCTAGGGAAAAGGGCTTGCTTTCTGGTTTTCCATCTCACACCCAAACAAGCTGGGAGCTGGAAAAGGTAAGACTAATTTGGTTGTGCCGTTGAGCTGATGTAGGGTCCATTTGGTAAAAGACCAGGAAGTTTCTGAAACCCAACACAATACTTGGCATCAAGCAGGCATCCCAAAATATATGTCTTCAGGAATGAGTAATTAGATGAAGTAAAAGCTGAATGAATCAGAAAAAATAGTCACCCATGTGTTCAAAGTCCTGAACGCTTCAGATGAATCTGCTGTGTCCCACCCTCCACTAACACTTTGATATCCTCCCAAACTCATGGAGCAATCTCATCAACAGCAAGATGCAAATGTCTCCCACTTCATTGCTGAGGCCAGCTTTCAGAGAGACTCATTGCTTACTCTGCCGGGAAGCCCTAGTTTAGCAAGCAGATAACACACAGATGGTAGCAAGATGGATAGTAATGGGTTGATAAGTAGGAATTATAACTTTAACATCTAGTACATCGAGTAAGTCAACAGTGTACTTTTTAGGGAGTTTAGTACGCAGAGAAAAAGATTAGGATCCTTCACACTATGTCCCTTTTTCTTGACTTCCATTATTTGTGAGGTTGGCTTAAAACAAGTATTCAGTGTAGTTATATATTTATTAATTTATATATTAAAGACAAAGAGGCACTGAATTAGGAATGGAGAGTGGCTGGATATAGAAGCGGTAGAATAGAACAAATGTACTTACATCTTAAAATTTAAAAAGTCATTTAGAAAATGAGGAGTATTCTAGCCACTGATTGTGATGCGTTACGTTCTAAGCCAATTGCTTAGTAGCAGAGAGCTGTTTGTGTTTTAAGGAATCGTTTCTGCTTCAATGTTGGCCTCATGTGTTGCATATTGGATATTTATCGCACTCTCACCCGCCATGTTGGGGAAGACTTTTTTTTTAAACTTTTCCTCTGTTTTGTGGAAGAAAACTCCTGGGTCAACTTATCTTTTTAATCTAAGAGGTCTCAGTTGAAATTGGCTTTGAAGTTTGTTAATTACAAAACTCAACAGGGGTTTTTCCTTCTGTGGTAAAAGTCATATTTCTTTTCATTAACCCCAGTTTTAGAAGAGATTAAAAAGTCTGAACAGAAACAACTTAAAAACTTCTCCACCGCGATACCTTCAGACACTTGAAGCCTAGCTTTCCCTCACTGTCTAATTGCAGGCCCTGGCTTTGGGAAGGAAGGTCAACCCTGTGTTCTCTGGACTTCTCAGCCCCGTGATGTGGCGGGGAGATGAAGAATCAGGACATCTTTTTCACCTTACGTGCTGGGAAATTCTATGCCAACCTGGGTTACAAGGAAATCAGGATTCTGAAGGGCCATCCTGCCAGCTGCTTTTTTGTGGGGCCAAGCCACCGGGTTCACATTCTGTCTTTCTGGTGAAAAGATCATTACCAGGCGGCTCCGGGGAAGTTGGCCCTCCTGTAAGTGCGCTTCTTTGTTATGAATATGGAACAGATGGAGCCAAATCTATCTGCTCCGTAGGAACAAAAACACTTACAACCCAGCACTCTCTATTAAAGACTCTACTTAGCTCCTTTATACCATAGGCTTTCTGTGCACTGCTGTGAGGTTTTGACTTTACAGAAAAAGGCACTTCATAAAAGCAACAGTTCTTACTCTAAACCAAAGTGGCCGGAGAACTAAAAAAGATGAATGCAAGGGTTCACCCACGGGGCTCCTTGGAGATATGCAGATATTCAATTAGGAGCGTGTGTGTGTGTGTGTGTGTGTGTGTGTGTGTGTGTGTGTGTGTGTGTGTGTGTAGGAAAAATACTGTATCAAATTCTGGTAAACGTGTGCATTAAAACATGGAAATATAGAGGAGAGTTATGAAGATGTCATGTCTCCCATTACAAGGATGGCATGTAATTGCTCTAGCATAATAAAATGCCAGGATTTAATTTTCTATCTATGTCTGTAAGATGAGTAAGGGCTGTCTTGCACGCACACACACACACACACACACACACACACACACACACAGTCATGCGGGTAAGCATAATTAGTAATTAAGACTATACCACCAGACTAAGCCTGTGTAATGAGACTTCACCACGGAAAATAGTAATAACTGCACTCAGCACCAGGCCAGTTTGCCTTTAGACAATGAACGACATAAGCGTTGTAGGTAAAAGCAGCGTATGTGCTTATTTATCATGGCCATGAGGTGGAAGACATCCAAAGGCCACCCTTATCACGTGCTGTTGTTGGTATTTGGGTCATGGGCTTCTGAGTGTAGACACAGGACTGTATGAGCACCCCAGTAAAAGCAACAGGAATGGGAGGGGGCCCCTCATTTCATTACATTTATTATACCGATACACTGAAAGTCTGGCTGCCTCTTCGGAGATAATTGAAAAAAGAAACTCTGTGGCAGGATGCTTTGATTCTGACTAAATCAAGTCTTCGGGCAAATTTCCTCCCGCCAGTGGAAGCACAGCTTGCCTCAAGTCGTAACCTTTGTGGGAGGAAAGGAACTGGCCTTGAAGCAGATCATGAAGCAGATGTTTTATGCCAAATCAGAGTCTGGGGATACGTAGGCTACCGCTAATAAAACTCTTCTTCTGTCTGCTCAATCATATCAATTCCCTGCAGTGTGAAATATGAACTTGCCAACAAATGGCCAGCGTGCTGTGTCTCACAGCAGGGGGGAAGAATGCCACAGCTGTGCCAGGGACTGGAGAACTCCAGGCGTGCATGACATGTTCATTAGTCCCCTGGATGGCTCGGGCCTGATCCAGGCAGGCCTCCAGAGCCATCCACAGGGAGACAGAAGCAGGGGTTACTACACCCAAAAGAACTAAAGACACCATTTCTACAACTCTGATCTTGTTGATGACCCCAGGAGGTTAACCTTAACAAACAAGAAACCAAGAGCAGATCTTCAACGGTGCAAAAAGAAAGCAAAGGGGTTGGGGGGGGGGGGGAGGCTGCCAATGATTACATTGCCCCTCGTGACTCTATTAAGTCTACTCCATGAGCACTAAAATATAAAATGATAAAATAGATTTTGAGCCTCAAAACAGCTATGAGAGATGGAAATAATCTAGACACCCCGCCTGTGTAGCAGAAAGAAGGATTTGTGGGAACTGACTGGTTCACCTGTTGCTTTTAAGTCTAGTTCATTCTAGTTCATTCTAGGATACCTAGCTTTCTAGGTCAATCTACTCACACCGTTTTGCAATGATAAAACAGTGAATTGATCTAAGTTAAGGTAAAATTATACCAATGGGTTTCAATGCTAGGTCCGCTGTAATATACTGAACACACATTCACAATACTCTCATGATTTAACTCTAGAATGTGGATACATACATATCTCATAATCAATTATGAGAATTTTTTCAAAGGTTACTCATATGCCTCCTAGTGCCATATTCTCTCACGTTTTAATCATGAGCTCCCTAAATAGAAATCATTTGCATCTGTAAACATTTCCTTGCAGTACTATTTAGCAATATATTCTCTGTGAGCAGAGCTATTTTTTTTTTAAGTGTGTGGGTGAGGGAACACAGCCATTAGAAACAACAATCAAGCAGCCATGAAAAGAGTAAATTAGAGGCTATAGAAACCTTGCAACCCCTTTATATAATTCCTGTTTGAGAAATGTTTGAAGTGTCTCAATTTTAAAATAGCTCAGAATCATAGAATTTATTTTAGAAGATGAATTTTAGGGCTGCTACTCGTATAATCTAACTTGTGACCTAAATCATAAGGATTTTCAAAAGATGAAACGAGTTTGAAATAATTTATTACTCTGAAATGAGGCCAAGTAAGTCCATACGGTTCAAGCTTGTAATGATAGGCTATTATCACAGCCAATGGTGGCTTCTTATTAGTTTACCCTTTCTAAAGGGATGTTGTAGTCAATAAATCTGTCAAAGAACAGCAACAAATGATTGTCTTAAGGAATTAATAACAAGACATATTTTAAGATTCTTTTGGCGCCAATTACTCTTGGATATTATTTTTTTCATAATGTTTCCTTTTCTCCACTTAACTGGACCACATACAAATTAGAAACATGAAATTATTTCTTAATTGATTTGGAGCTTGGTAGGAGGGAACCCCATTGCAGGACAACAATGATATTTTTACAATAGTTATCATTTATCTACCATTTCCACGCACTGGGCACCATGCCAGGGTTATTAATTTGAGCCCTCAGCACATCTGTTTGAAGCAGGTATTGGAGGAACAAGAAGACCGAGGCTTAGGATAAAATGTTAACCAATGTCGCATGGAGCTAAGTATATGAAAGAATGGATATCCAATGCCAAGTTCTTTTGATGCCAAAACTATGCAACCTCAGCGTATAGTATAAATCATACTTTTATTCATAACTGCCCTTCTCCTTGTATTTGTTTCATAACTTCCCAGAAGCTCCTAAGCATCTTTCTTTAAAAGGCAAGGGGACTTGGCTGTATAATCTTACATGTTTGTAATAGGTTCCAGTGGGAAAACCTTGCAGAGTTTTGCCCTCAAAGACATGTTATACACATTTCCTAACCAAGTGCTAGTCATAAAAGGGCCTTTGAAAATTGTAAGACCATAACTGGTCTTACAAGCACATATATGGACCATGGTAGGGAGAAATAGGAACCAAGTAAGAACTCAGTAAGCATTCATTACAGAAGAATAAGGACAGAGGTGTTGAGAAGGTTTAGTATGTGGTAACAACGCTTGCTGCTGCCAAGTCTGATGACCCAAATCCATCCCCCGGTACCCACATGATAGAAGGAGACTCATCCAAATCGTCATCTGACCGCTACCTGTGCACTTTTGCACGTGCACAAGCACACACACACACACACACACACACACACACACACACACACACACTAGTTCAGTGAAAATTAAAAAAGAAAGTAAGAAAACAGGAGAAATGGACAGTGATGCTATTATATATTTATTCCCGTGTGGGAAGTTTCCTGGGCTAGCCTTATGGACTGTGATGTCAGCATACATGCCTTGAGATGCGGTAGCTCTTGCCTGCTTACCCATCTAGGGTCTTATTCCTAGACAGGAAGAGAAGCAAACGAACACTGCTGTGCCCTAAGGTGTGAAACCACAGGCATAGAGATTCTCTCTTCCCCAAAGCCTATCTTGTGGAGATCCGTGTGGGGAAGGGGTCTGCTGAGCTCATGCCCATCTGCCTATGTACATTCAGGGAGTCGGGGCCTTTCAGGGAGTCGGGGCCTTTCCTAGAGCCCTGGAAGTTAACACTTGTAGAAGAACCACAGTTACTCTCAAGCCAGTAATGCCGCGATGCCTCATAAGCTTCAGCACAAATGACTTGATATCTCTTCTGTTTCGTTTTCTTGTAAGGATGGTATTTGGTGTCTTATTCAGTGGCAATTACCATCTCCCATGCAATAAAAAAATAAAAAATGTCTGCCCCCCCCCCCCCGGTATGGGCAAGTGAACCAAAGTTCAGAGAGATCCCACCAGAAGAAAGCTGGTTAAGGTACCGACTTATTCGAACCCTCCCTGGCCCCAGATACTTGCTGTGTTCTATCTACCCTGACCCGCTCTCTTTCACACACATTAGTCTGATCTTGCTCTCTACACACTCACAGAGCTCTCTCCTCTGCTTGCACTGCTCCATCCAGCCTTGACGGCCCCCTCATGGACAAGTCAGCCCCACAGCCCGAAGACCTCTGGCATGCTCCTGTTATCACAGCCAGGAAAATCCTCTTGCCAGATGGAAATGGAAATTCATTGTAGGTTTCCCCTTCCAATGCTGACTTCCAGGGAGGCCTTTTTAAAAGCACATAGTGTAATATATTTCACATGCATCAATTTCTCTCTTCCTATTCTCCATTCTCCTTATTCTGTTCCCTTCATAGTGCACACGCACACACACACACACACACACACACACACACACTCAAATTTGTTTGTTGGCCTTTTCCAGCCCTTTCTATGTTCAGAAGTTCTATTAAAGCAGGTTTTTGTTCATTACTAGTTTCTCTGTAGTATTCAGAGATTGAAATATAACCTGGCCAAATGTCTGTTAAATGAAGAAGAGAGGAAAGAAAGAGAATAAGTGAATGAAATAAAAGGTCATTCAGGGAAAAAATACTTATCTGTTCACTGATCTATTACAAACACTTAAATCACATCTGGAGTAGAAGGAGCAAATAATATGTGTGTGTGTGTGTGTTATATAGACTTATATGTATTTATACAATCACTGAGCAGGCATGTGAAGTTCATGTAATGTAATTAGGTTCTTAAGCCTGCTATAAACATAAAAGTGGCTTATTTATCAAGCTTGGGTTTTTTTTTTTTTCTTCACATTCAAATTAAGATGCACTAAAAAATGCATTTACATAAAGTACCTTTGCAAAGACTACTACTAACCTGGTAGTTGTTTAAGGTGTCACCACATGAAGGATGCAGAGGATTGAGAAGTGTGAACTAGGCCTGAGAAGGGTTTAGTTTTTCTCAGTGACCTTTCTTTGGAGCAGCAGCCAGCTTGAAAACGCACCACAGAGTGACACAGACGGAGGACAATTTCTTCTTCATCATCAACACCAAAACATTGAGTACTTTGAGTCCTTAGGCCAACTAAGGCTTAAATCACTGCATCCTACAGATCAAGTATGTAAACCCACCTAGCTCAGCCACTTGGGGGAGAATGGAGCACTGGAGATTGGAGGAGGGATAACAACACTAACAATACTTGAAAGTGACATATGGCAGCTTATTTTATTAGACAGACAGACAGACAGACAGACACACACACACACACACACACACACACACACACAAGTTTAATTGGAGTTACCCCATATGCAGGATAATGTTCCTGGAAGAAGTCATAGGTTGTCAACCAAAAGCCCAGTGCCAGCTATGGGATACCTCCCCTTAAGTTGTTGGTCAGGGGTATCCCAGAGATGCCCCCAAACAATGCTGTCTTCCTCGTTCTTGATCTCTCACCGGAACTTAATGGTAAGACCCTATTGCCTCAGACACCACACACTTTGGCTACAGGATTTGGGGAAACAAAGTTGAGACTGAGCAAGAAGATTCCTCCCTAGTGGATAGTTGTCATAGTACTAGAAGGCACTACAGGCCACCCAGCTGCAAACCCTGCAATATACTACAATGAACAGCATGGTTAAGAAATGCCCCTGAGTAATGCTACGGAGGTGACCCACCACTTTCTGATTGCATTTAGGACCCACCGCTCAGGAAACACAGGCCTGGGGCTGTAAATCTGGCCAAGAAACCATGGCTGGGAGTTCATCCACTCCAGAGGTTCACCTCCTACTACTATTCTGCTAAATGGACACAATATCAATGAGTACTTGAAATTGGTATTTCTATATCCATAGATTAGTGTAGCTCTCCAAGCCATTCTGAGAGGTTTCTGTGTACAGTGGGCTGAGGTATTGAAAGCACAACTGGTCATAATGCAGAAAATAGGTGTTATTGGAATACTGCACCACAAATGAGACATAACTCAGAGACCATCATGGAAGAAGGAACAGAAAAATTATAAGCACCAAAGACCAGGGACTACAGGAACAAAACCGTGTCCTACAGCTATGACAGCACCATGGTACTCTTGACCTCACAGTAGTTACAGTAGTCGTGGATGCCTACAATATGCTCATGAGCCTCTTCCACTAACTAGGGAGCCATTGACAGTTGATGGCTTCTTGGAGGACAGTGAGTTATCTCCAAGGGTGTGGCTCCCTGGTAAGCGGACCTCATTCTGGTGTCTGGCCCACACCTATGAGTATATGCACAGCACAAATTGGCCTCCTTGAGTTACAAAGAAAACATTTAAAAAGAGGAATGGAATTGGGGGGTGGGTAGTAGGGATGGATCTGGGAGGAGAGCTAGACATTGGAGGTGAATATGTTGGAAATACATAATATAAAATTCTCAACTGTGGAAATACTATAGTAAAAATATAAGTTGAAAGTGGGCCCGTGAGATAGTGAGATGGGTCACTGAATGAAGGTGCTTACTACCAAGTCTGACAACCTGAGTTCTAACCCTGACACCCACGTAGTGAAAGGAGAAAATCAGTTCCCACAAGTCTGCCTCTGACTTCCATACAAACAGAAAAATGAATTACACACACACACACTACGAAGGTGGCTCAGTTCATAGAATGATTGCCTTGAAAGCAAGAGGACCCGAATTTGATCTCCAGAAGCCATATAAAAGGACTCAGCCATGTGGAAGCACACTTGTAACACCGGTGGGTGCTGGGGAGGCAGAGAAAGGAACCCCCCTAGGTTCACTGGAGAGCCAGGCTGACTAGTCAGGAAGTTCCCAGAAGCCGAGTGTCAACCCTAAGTTCCCAGCCAATGAGAAACCCAATGTCAATGAGCAAGATGGATGGCTCCTGAGGGATGATAGCTAAGACTGACATCCAGCCTGTACCTGCATGCACACAACACATACAGTGTACCTACACACACACACACACACACACACATACACAGAGAGAGAGAGAGGGGGGGGGGACACAAACAGCAACAAGTAAATAACAGAGCCTCATCCCAGCACCTTTACCTGAAATGTAACACACTCTGGAGAAAGGTACCAAGCAGCAGCTCTGACAAGGACACACTCAGAAACAATAAAAGTCCATCCAACTCCCTAGGACAACACTGGAGCAAAGTGACCCCCCCCCCAAGTTCTCTTCAGGGTCAACTAAGGCTTCCTGAAATGGCTATAGACAACTCTGCTGAAATTCATCAAACAATCTGGCTGAACTCTGTCTGCTGAATGTATTCCTCAGAGCATGTAAAATCAATGTGTATAATGCATTTATGTCCCCTTTTGTAGAAAGGAATATGATTTTACTATTTTAAATAACTGCAGAAAGTTATGAAAATTATGGCTGCTGCATCTTTGCCTCTGATGTGAGGTAGGTCATGGTGATGATTTATTTTCTTCTCAAATGTATGGCCAGAGACACAGGCTCAATTAAGACAGTAGTCTTGAAAGACGATGGGAGGCACATTCTACTCCTCCACTTTATGACTCTCTAGAAAGTACAGGCATGAGAAGAGGGAGCTGTGTCTGACACTGATTTGAAAATCTAATGATGTTGCAGAACTGTTATTTCTTACAAGCAGCTACCAGTTCCTGCTGTCTACACAGTATAAAATATCTACACATGTATGACCTCAGTTAAGGACAGACTGGCCAACGGAAAACCATACACACACACACACACACACACACACACACACACACACACACACATACTACTGCCACCACCACACTTCTGTAAGTACACTAGACCACAAAACTAGACGGGCATCATGTCCAACCACCACAAAACACAAACATTTTACCTCCAACTGCAACCATGAATGAGTCACACTGCCACCAATGTGGCATCCCATCCATCACCATACCACACCACGGAACAACACATACCTGCCACCATCATAATCATGAAACAACACACACATCATAACACCACACAAAGCAGCTCATATGTACTGCTACCACAAAACAACACATCAATACATCACCCCCACACATTATCACAAAACAGTACACATATCATACCACAAAACAACACACACATGACACCATCACAAAACAATACACAAAAGTACCACTACTACACGGCCATAACTGACACACAACATCACCACAAAACACATACACATCATCATTGCCACACCACAAGATAAGTCACATGTACTTCCAAAATAGAACCAACATGCAGATACTGCCACAAGGTCATGACCAAACATATGCCCATTACTACTATATCACCACAAAACAGACATCACTACAGAATTGTAGAAATTCTTGTGTACCACCACACCCTACTACAGAGGTTACACCTGTACACAATGCCACCACACCACTGCAAATAAATATGACAAATAAAGGTCACACTACATTGCCACAAAAAACAAAACACAAATCACTACCACCACTGCCCAGCTCACCTACAATTATTTAAAGCAAACAACTCCTTTGGCTTCTAATAAGTACTCTGAAAAATACAATACGTACTTTGTAAACTAGGTTTTAAAAAATAAAATCAGCCATTAACGATAATCCATTGGAGGGGTTTTGTAAATGGAATAATCATTCTGTCATTTGTTTTTTGTAAAGTCATAATTGTCGCGTCATACTTGTTTAAAATGACATTCCTTAAGTTCTTTATACTCGGATGCAGTAAGAACGTTTCTCTGCAATGGAAAACAGAATTTAAAAGTATTTAGCAACATCAGAGCCTTGTTGGACAGGAAAGCAGTTAAACAGGAGAGAAAGCCTAACTGAAAGCTGCATGACAACATCATTAATTTGCTGACTTCAGTTAAGCCTGTGAAAATATTAGAAAAATACAAAAGCACTATGTTTGAATATTACTACAAGTCAGACAGTGGTGGCACAGGACTTTAATCCCAGCACTGGGGAGGCAGAGACAAGTGGATCTTTGTGAGTTCAAGTCCAGCCTGGTCTACAGAGTGAGTTTCAGGACAGCCAAGACTGTTAACACAGAGAAAAAAAAATGTTTCTTTCTTTTTTTTTTAATAGTAATACTGTATGACAAATGAAAACACTAGATGATGACTTGATGATCCACTTCAGAGGTACTCAAAATTTTACTTAGATTTTCTCCATGTGTTTTAAAGTACCTGTTCATCAGTGAAAAACATGCTTGTGTTGGTCTGTTCAACATCACTACCTGTTTTATTTAGGCTAAAATACAAATCATAAAAGAAAACATTGAAAACCCTCTGCCTTATTCCATGAATTCTTGGGGCTATCAGTCATGGTGCTCTTAATTCTTGCCAAAGGACAGGCACAGATGCCAATCAAACCCATTCTCCCATGAACTTCAGGCCTGAATGGAATCACTCAGGGAGGAGGAAAGACTTCGGTGAAGGACATGTGATGTCTTGATGAGACACGCTACGCTCTAGATCCCGAGTTTAAGCCTCTCCTTCCTGTGAGATCCAGTCGACGGAACCAAGCTCTTTATAGGAGTAAGGGAAGGTTGTATAAGTTGCTGGAACTGATAAAAACTGCTTACATGCAGAGGGCCTTCATTAGTAAATGTAGCAATGGTTACAGTACCCTCTGCAAACTGATAGAACATCAGGAGATGTTCACAATTATTACAAGAGTCCACTACCTGGCAATTACTTCTGAAAACAGTCACAAAATGAAGAGTAGTATCAAACTTAAGTAGGATAAGTAAAAATAAGCCAGGGGAATGGAGGAGAAATTGATCGGGATATGTTATATATACACAAATGAAAATGTCACAATAAAACGTTATTTCATGCAACTAAAAAAGCAAAAGTAAAAAAGCAAAAACAAAACCATGGCAAACTAATGAAAGACTTGGAAAGGATATGCACATGTCCACGTGTCTCTTAAGCACAGCATTTATTTTTTGCTTCAGACAAATCTTGCTGAAGTTTAAACAATTTGGGCTGGGGTATACCAACCTTGGGAGACTTCCTGACTAGCCTGTTTCTGATGATGGTAGAAAGAACTATCATACCATATGTCTCGACTGCATAATTTTATCAGTGAACTGACAAACCGTGCTTTTTAGCGATGCCTTGAACTGAAGTGGAATGTACAGTAAAATATGGATTTCCTCATACGAATTGCCAAAACCATTAATCTTTATCTAAGGGCCCATAATAACAGTTTGTTCTCAGTAGCAGGTGGGGGGATGGAGAGAAAATGGTCTTCCAGAAAAGCACTTTGGCAGTCAATCTGGTTGATAATAAAGCTTGATGAAACATCTGTGATTAATATTAATTCTAATTCTCTCTTTAATGGATAATTGTGAAAAAGATAATTTATCCCATTTCATTTAGATTACAGCTGAGTTTCTTGATTTAGGAAGAAAAGAATATTTCTCCATGGTTTTCAGGTATAAGACTCTACGAGAGGAAAAATAAGTGCACAAAATCCTGCCAACGGTGAAGCAATTTTCTAGTTAGTCCTTGAAAATATTTTGCACGCATTCATCTGACCACTACAGACTTGGATGCGAACCAAACAACGGTTCCCTGAGCGAGCAGAATGATATTTCTACATCTTTACCACTGCGGGAAAATAAATGAACCCAGTGAACTGAATTAATGCCTTTTGAACTGAATTAATACATTTTGGTCACATCTGATACTATAAAAATTGTGAGAAAAATGTACTTGTGAGTAAATGACAGTGAGCTATTTCTGACGACCGACTACTGTATTTCAAACTAGTTGATGATGGGAACTATTTCTGACATATGCAAATGTATAATTTAGAGCACCCATAAAGATTTGTCATGGAAGTGACCATTAATTCTGATAGAACTAAGAAAGTAACTAATTGCCTTTCAGATATCAATATTAAGGGTACCATTTATTAAGCTAGCCCTTCATCTCACAGACCTACGGGTACCTTCAGGCCTAGGCGGGGGATCTACCGCCCATACCTAGTGCGTAGTGCACCTCGCCCCTCATCTCTCCGTTGTGAAATTCTTCTTCAGAATGCAAACTCTTTTCGGAAAGGAACCTATGAGATAATAACTTATTCTCTAGGAATCAGAGGATATTACACACGTTAAAAAAATGACTGCTGTCCAACCCAATTTAGGAGTGGCAAATGGTGAGTAAACAGACACCCCCATTGACCTTTAATCACAACCAAATCATTGGTCCACTTAGATACCCTGCTTTTTCATCAGGCGCTAACTGGCACCAGGCAGAGGCAAACGAGCTGTCAAGCACAAAAGGTCACAAACAATAGACACTGACTTCTCGCCTGCACGCCCAACAACCTTGGGGTGCAGACGAACGTCAGGCGGGGTCACCATCCTTTTCTTTTTTTCTCCACAGGAACAGCTTTTGCTTCCACGCTGTCAGCCTGAAATGAATACTTCTCACTCGCCACCTTCCTTCCTGATTTTTTGTCTCCAGTTTCTGGGTTTTGTCCTTGTTTATGAAGCTTATCGCTGTCTAAAAGGCATTCATTTCATAATAACACATTTTAATAATTGCACCAAAATAGATTCAAAGACAAAAAAACAAAACAAAACAAAACAACAACAACAAAAAAAAAAAAAAAAACCCACAGGACTACCCGGGTCTCATCTGCAGCAACTCCTCAAAGTGGATCTCTCTCTCTGGATGGGACAAAGGAAGACAGCCTGATTGCTAAGGCAGAAGCAGAAGCAAAGATGGCTCCCGCCCAGTGTGAATGAGACAGGTCTCAGAATCTCAGTCTACCTCGGTTGCCCGTAACCAGAACTTCCTGGGTTATGCTACCATTCACAAGAGAAAGTTCGACTGAAGCCACCGCTGACGTGACCTTTCCACTAGTACCCATCCACTTTCATCTTCCCTCAGCTCAGGAGAAAACAGCTGGGCATCCTTCTACTGTCGCCCCATAAAACCGAGTGTGAAAGCAGACGGTCAGGAAGTGAGTTCCAAGACCCTGAAGCTTCACACCTTTATTCCCCCAGGTAGAGAGATGAGTAGTTAGAGAGCAGAGTAGTAACTCCACGGAACTCCATCCCTCCTCCTTGCCCCTCAAGTCAGCACTCGGCCCTCTCTCTTTCAGGAACCGTGCTGACCTCACCACACATTTTATTTTCAATGCTTTAATTGCTTTTATGAATACGTATTCCTCACGTGAGCTCCAGGGGACAAGGGCTGTCCATGGACACTTATTGTGTATGGTACACAGGCCTGCAGAGAAAACAGCAAGCACTGATGGTCTGCTTAAACAAGACTAAAGGGACCTTCTATAGTCCAGTAGATTTTTTTTTTTTTTTACAAATATGATGCATGCTAAGACGGCCCTGAGTTGAGTATAATAAATGGATTTATGACACTTCGAATATTTCGACAAATCTTCTTAAAGGGACTTTAATAATAAACATATCATACCTAAAGGTCAGAAATTTTGCTTTTTAATTAAACTAATAATCCAGCAAACGTTATTGATTTAGCAATTCCATTTAACATAAACACCCAAAAGCCGGCACGGAAAAATCGAAGCTGTATAGCTATGGTAACGGAGTTGAAGGGAACAGAAGTAACGGTGAAGGCAGAAGCATCAAGCGAGGCGCATTAGTATCTCTGAAATGACACACTAATTCCTTACTAACTACCAGGGCTGTTTGTGGAATTCGTTTCTAAACATGATTTCCACTCACAGATAAGAGCTAAGCACGCGGACTTTGGAGTCAGCGTGTATTTGCCCAGATTTGGGATCCTGCACACATGAACAACAGTATGATTTAGACCAATTACTTGACCATGTGTGTTTCAGTTCCCTTAACAGAAAAATGGGATCAATACTTGCGACAAGACATAGACGAGATGGCATGGCATGCTGTCTGAGTAAAATGGGCAAATGTTCATATGGTAGCTATTATCACATAACAAATGACCTGGAACTCTCTGTGCAGACCAGGCTGGCCTCATCACCATAGAAACCCTCTTGCCTCTTCCTACACTGCTGGGATTAAGGGTGTGCACCACCACGCCCCGGGTTCTTGCTGTTCTAACTTCTTTATCAGGAGCATGTGAAGCTTGCTCTGTTTGGGCTACGATGTCTTTGCAACTCTACATGACCATCTTTGTGAACCGAGGCTAGGACCGTTTGTATGTATTAACTCCAAACTTCATGCTAAAGGGTTTCAAGTATAGTAAATCTCCAATATGGTCTGTATTATAAAATCTATATCGTGCGCGCACATGTATGTGTGTGTGTGTGTGTGTATGTATGTGTGTGTGTGCATAACTCAACTAATAAAAACCCAGTGATAGACACTGGGATGCAAGTTGAAGATCAGAAAACAAAGCAGAAAGCCACTAGCTCTTATCTCTACCCCAGACTGAAAAGCTGACCCTGTCTCCACAAACCTCAGACTGCAATCCTCTGAGCTCCTGTCTCCTCTCTCCTTATATTCCTCTCTCTGCCCCGCCATATCACATCTGTCTCCACTTTCTTAGTGCTGGGATTAAAGATGTGATCACAAGTGCTCACTCTTGTGTAGCTCATGGTGGTTTCGGACTCACAGAGATCCATCTGCCTGTATCATCTGAGTCCTGAGATTAAAGGTTGTGTGCCACCACTGCCTGACCTCTATAGCTTGTAGCTAGCTTTGCATTCTGAACCATCAGGCAAACTTTATTAAATAATAAATAATATATTACCATATATATAATGTATAAAATAAAGGATTCTTAATAGTTCTAAGTTTGTGGAGAAGCAGAGGATTAAAAGGAAATGTGTGTGTGTGTGTGTGTGTGTTATGTGTGTTGCATGCGCATGGGTGTGTAGGCGTCCTTCCCATGTTCATGCATAGAAGTGACAGGAGGGTGTTGGCTCTCATCCTCTAATGCCCTCCATCTCATTTCTTTGAGGCAGGGTCTCTCACTGAACAGAATTATCACCATTTTGGCAGGACCACTTGGCTGCTGAGCACTGATCCTCAAGGCTGGGATTACAGGCCCACGTCTTTAATTAATGCTGGAGATTTGAACCCAGGTCCTCCTCATCCTTCTACAGCAAGTGCTCTTAGCCATTTATCCATCTCCACAGTCCCCATAAATTGTGGATCTTAAATAGTAAGAGCAACAATGCCTATCTAGGTACCGTGTTTCTCAGGGGAATCGGGTAAGCAGCTTCTGGGAGGTCACAGTAAAAGCTGCAATGCTGAGACAATTGGTCGCAAAGCTTTGCATTATATCCACAAATGCCACACTGTAGTATTGATTCTGCTAATGAAATTTAACCTCTGAAAAATGACTGCGGGCATAGGAGAGACACACACTTTCAATAGTCTTGAACATCATTAAATGTCTCTGTCATAGCAAATGGCACACCTTAATATGCCATCATATTCCGACCCCACCAATCATTCCGCAATGATCTGATGTATAATATTTGTCACATGTGCCTTTGGGGACTCTCGGTAACCAGAGGAAATATCCCCATTTTACTTTAGCTGCTTTAGAGCAGCCACTGCCCTTAGTACCGGAGCAGAAGGGAATCTGTCCATGATTGAACTCTCTGCCTTCCTTTGACTTCCTTAAAAATACTTTTCACGAGGCGGTGCGTACAGCTCGGGGATAACGCGCATGCTTAGCAACTGTAAGGGCCTGGGATCAGTCGCTGGCAGCAAACAATCTATTCTTAAACATTATGAAATGCACAAATAAAGCTTCAACCTTGGAGGCAAGCTGCAAGGGCCTAAGGCTTGCAACTCGCTCTGAGCTTGGGCTTCCCCATGTGACAATGGGGACAATGACACCGCCTACCTCCCAGATGAGCATTAGGTGGACGGGAATGAACCTAGTGCTTGGAGCCAATGTACACAGTGCATGCAATAAATGCTAAATCACTGTCATCACACCTAGAGGGGTGATCATTTGTCAGGGCAGTGTAAGACTTTAGTAAAAGGCTCAACTATGCTTCATCTATTTTAGTGCCGGAGCCACCATGCTGTCTCAGATATGGCTTTACCGACTGTCCCCTAGCAAGACCTTTAAGCTCCCTGTCACAAGCTACACGTTTGGGAAGTCCAATTTAGCACTTTCAGATCTGTCCCTTAACATTCCACCTAACACAGAGCGAGCTGAAGAGTTGGGACCCACTAAAACTGTCAAAGGAAAACATCCTAGTGAATCGTGAACTCCATCAATGCCAACTTTGGGAAGAGTTGGTAACAATTTACCTCAGTAGAAAGTTAACCTTTAAAACGTTCTAAAAGGATGAGGGGAGGCAAATCTGGATTAGAGCCCTTGTTCTTGAGGTAATAGAAAGCTGTGTTAGTTAAAGCAATGCACCTTCTTTACTTTAAATTATCTAGAGCCTGTTATTTGTTTTTAAGGGATTTGCATGCCAAGGGGATGCTAACTGCAGAATAAAACTCAGCTTACAGTGATGTAGATAAAACCGGTCAGAAATATTGTACATCTGTGGAAATAATAAAATAAAATGAAAAGATATTATCATTGCAATTTCTAACAATAATAGACAGGCTGGCTGTTCTCCAACTCATGATATTTTACTTTTGGGGCTCAGAAGGAATTAATATTTTGTAAAGATTTTAAAATTTTGAACTAAGCCTGGATATTGCATTTATATTAAGATTTTGTTCCTAATGTGGATTTTATACAATCTACATAAAAATATTTAATGGAAAAACAGCCTGTTGCCAAAGCCCACATGTTTCCCCTATTAAACAGAGGTGAGCCACAGCCCCAGGAACCGTATTTCAAGCCCACAGGGCACTCATGAACTAAAATAATGAATGATAATGCCTCATTCTCTGCATTAATATTAAAGAAAAGAGAAAATAGAAAACTTTATAGCCACTATCAGCTCTCTGGACCATAAATCTCAAGTTTTGAGAACTGCTTCCCAAAAGGTTCGGGATTGGGATGAGTAGCGAGGAGGCTTTGGAGCCTAGAGCCTAGAGATATTTTTCAGGCAGCAGGAAAGCAGTGACACGGATTTCTACATATATCTGGCTGTGAAAAGTCTCATTTGTGCTGATTTATATTTCCTCATAAAGAACTCTGTAGATAATACAAGCCTGCTGTGAGGCTGTATGACAACTTTCAAACCGAGAGTTACAAGACCATTCTGTTAAAATAGAGCAAGAATGGATGGGGTGGGGGGAACCCTGCAGAAACGGTGCAGAGTCTGATGGAAGAACACAACCCCACTGTCCCACAAGAGCGGTATTCTGTCAGCCTTCCCTCTGAGCATGTGACCCAGGGAGAAGAGAGGGGTTTTCTATACTGCAGAGCGTTCACTCTCCCCCTCTGAAGACCGACTATGAATCTGGTGTGTGCACGCTTGTGCAACTTATAACAAATGACGCTTAGACGTCATCACACTGAAGTCTGGTCGCCTTAGTAAGTTACCAATGGAAAGACAGGGACTGTGTGCTGACAACCCAGAGTCACTGAAGTATGAACACTGTTATTCCAAGTGTCCCTGGTATGTTATTTCCATTTGTCCTGGCATCTGCTCTATGTAACACCACACACACATGAAACACAGGAGTCCATCAAACTGTTTTTTGTTTGTTTGTTTGTTTGTTTGTTTTTTGTTAACTTCAAACCCAATTTAATGCACCCCGTGTTGAAAAAGCTGAGTATTGGGGCTTCTCTATGAGATGACACGATTAATCACGGCAGTTATTTCTGGCGATGTGGTCACTTTTGACATTTAGGGGAGAAAGGGAATGACCCTTTAATTAGTTTCTTTTTCGGTGTTTACTCAGAGCATGGGGAAAGGAAGCAAAAGGTGGCACCGTACTTTCTCACCCCTCAGGAGGTCAGAATGCTAAACGCTTGCTCCACCTCCAACAGCATTTTGAATTCTCAAAAAGAGTACAAATAACAGTGACCCTGCGATTGAACTTCTCATCTGAGTGTCAGAGCCTTTGAGAAACTCAGACAATGGGAAGACTGCTTAGGCGTCTTCAGTTCCTTGTGGTTCATCCCAGTAGTGTCCCTCAAGTGCCCAGTATCCAATAGTTGTCACAGCATCCTTCGCAAACCTTCGGGATGCTCTCAGCGTCCACATCTATGAAGCAGTTATGTTCGCTGTAGCCTCCGTTTTCTCAGGCCTGGCATTGATTTCTGACTCTTGTAACACGAGCTCAGCCATGTTTCTCTTTTCATCCACTCACCTAGCAACACGTGCATCTCTTTTTCAAAATATAAATACTTGGCGAGTGACACTGTGAGTGGGTTAAAAGAAATAGTGAAGCCCTGAACATCCTGGAATCCTAGCATGCACTTTTCCTCCGTTTCCCACAGGCCACCTGTAGTGTGGGGTGAAGCTACCACCAAGCCTGGGCACTGCACTCACGCCCAGCAGCACCGAGACCACACCACACTCTCATTCAGAAGGTTGACATAACGCCTTGAAATCAACAATTGTTTCCATAAGAGAAAATTACAATTAACACAGGGGAAAGTATTCTGAGGTCCCCAAACATCTTCATACAGGTTGTTTATTTAACTTTCACTTAAGGACTCTTGAATCCATTCATGATTTCCTAAATGATGGCCAGGGACGTCTCGAGCCAGAAACAATTCTCTAGACTTGTTCTTTAAATGAAAAGGAAATCCTGTAGTCTCACAAGGAGAATAAAAATGACTATTATCGGAAAGGTAACTAATACTGTTCCTGAAAGATGTCCGATATCTAACTGAAGAAAAAAAAAATGGTTGGATGCTATTTTAAAAAGAAAACAAAACTTTAAAAAGCTAGCTTTTTATTTCTTCTTTAGGAAATATTAAAATCTGTCAGTTTCCTAACAATCCCTTTGACTCTTTCTGTGTTAATATAAATAGGCCTTGGAATACTACTCTCTGGGACACCACCTTAAAAATAAAACGTAGCAGGTAACTTCATACTTGGTAAGAGTTCTTCTGGAAGTTTCTGTTATGGATGCCTGGAATCTCAGAACAGTAGGGCTCAGCAATAATAATAATAATAATAATAATAATAATAATAATAATAATAAAAGGTCAGTAACAGACAAAATGTGTGTTTACACATAAATGCACACACACATGCTGGAACAAGTTTTGAAGTATTAATTATGAAAAAATACACTGTATTTACAAGTTACCTCTCCTGCAAGAATGAAATTGTGTCTATGGTTAAAAAATCCCTTCTGCTTTGATAACTATGCTATTTTCACATTCTTCTACTTCAATATGAGAAAAACTGGATTGGTGTGAACTTCCAAAATCAAAATAATTCTTAATGTAGATTACCACTGGAAGCCATAGCAAATCCAAACTCTACTGGGAATTCAAGACATCTGTCGGTGAATGTAATTCCAGTAGAATTCTTTTCAGGGATACTGGACCTAGTTTTCCAGTGTAATCTTTGTATGTTTATGCTTTTTCTTGAATTAAAGTATCTATTTGGGCTATTTCAGGTACATTAAAATTTGGAAGAATGCAAGTCATTCTGGATAAGGATTGTTAAATGTACCCGTTTAGCAGGCAGCTGGTTCTTTAAAACACAATTGATTGCCTAACTCTGGGGAGTAAGAAAGACCGTGCATAATGAAGAACTCTTATTGATAAACCCATTTCACAGGTGAAGAAAAGGACAGTTTGGTAAGGTTAAACACCATCCCATCAACACACTAGCTTCTAGGAGAATAGGAGGGACTGGAGAGATGGTTCAGTGGTTAAGAACACTGGCTGCTTTTCCGGAGGAGCTGGGTTCGATTCCCAGTACAACATGGCAGCCCACAGCTGTCTGTAACTCCAGTTCCAGAGAATCTGATGCCCACCTCTGGCCTCTGAGGCCACTTCATACAGACACAGATTCAGACAAAACATCCACACATGTAAAACATAAATACACAAATCTTTAGGAGACTGGGAAGACTCAAGCCCAAGGCTGTAGTGACCCAGAGTTCATACTTTTTTTTTTTTAAAGAAACATTTAAACCACATGCTACTCTCCTTTGATGCCACATTATTTCCACAGAATTAAAAGCATTACCAAACAATTGAGCTACTGCAGAACGTGCCGTGCAAATATTGCCACACAAACTTCTATAAGATGAGTCTTCTCCCTGTACGTGGCACACTATCATGACACATAGTCACTCAGCTATTGTTTACTGAGCAGATCTTTTAGATGTGCTGCTTTATGCTATTTCTCCTTGAAAATACAGCTTTCATCAATAGTGAGGCTAAGTGGATTCTCTGTGTTGCTGAGCCCTCACCTGGTTTTATAAACACTTCTACAAGGAAATGATGCTCAGAGCCCCAAACGATTCACCTACAGAAAACCTTCCAGAGCCAGATGGGAAGCAAAACAGCTTCTCCTTCATATTAATGTCCTGTTTTTCTGAATATTTTCATACCTATGTGGTTCAATAACCACACTGCACGATTGGTTTCTTGAGTGGATCTGAAGCATTATAAGAAGTCATCTCTTAGTAATTTAGGCTATTTTGTTTATATTAAAAAAACTGAGTAGGGCATATTTAGAATCATCTATAATATATGGGGGATTGACAGTTTATATGCATTAAGGAGCAATATAGTATGGATTTTTGAACACTGTGCCCATGAATAGAATGTGCCCAGTGATGAATTAGATGTGGGAAAGGCTAATATTCTTTGCCCTCATATTGTAATTTTCTGAAAATTATATTCATTAAGATTCACTTATATGCCCGGCAGTGGTAGCTCACAACTTCAATCAATCCCAGCATTAAGGAGGCAGAGACAGGCAGATCTCTGAGTTCAAGGTCAACCTGGTCTACAGAGTGAGTTCCAGGTCAGCCACACTTGTCACACAGAGAAAAACCTGTCCAGAAAAAAAGCAAACAAATGAAACAATAACAACAAAACAAAAAGACTGGCTAATTCAGGGACACAGAGACAATCATAATCCAATCTGGACACTCTCTGTATATGTAGCAAGTGTAAGGTTTTTGCTTTAGAAAACATAACTCTTCTGGCTTTGGAAGTTGCCTAGAGGGACAGAGCTAATAATGTCATCTGGAGATGAGAAAGCATCCTTTGAAGAGGTGAGGATGCATAAATGTCCCTGCTCTCTGTGTGCTCAGAAAACAAGCAAGCCACCACACCCACCCAATGTTCACAAGGGTGCCGAAGACTGAAACACACATCCTCACACTTGTTTAGAAAGTACTTCACCGATTCATCTCTTCCTTCTGTAGTACACAAGAACTTAGATGGAATCTTTCCTACTATTTCATAGCTGATGCCCCTGCACCCTTTTTCATGTTATCCAACCTTTGCTTCTGTTTCTTCATTCACCAGAGAGAAAGAGAGAGAGGGAGAGAGGCCAAAAAAGACTATCTCACAGTACCGTTTTAATGACCAAGCGCTCAGAACGGTACTCAAAACAGGGTGTGTGTTGTGTTTACTTCTAGTTATTGAACATGCTCTCCATGACAAACAGTATAAAACATGCCACGGGGCAGAAACATCTAGGAAGGATAAATCATAAATATTTAATGTCAGGAGTGATAAGTGCCTGAGGAAAAATAATAGCACGAGACAGTAAGAGTGTGGAGAGCGATAAAAAAAAAAAAAAGTGTTGTTTTTATATTTTTATTTAGCCTTTGTGATAAAGACATTTATGAACACACCTCTACGGGGAGTGACAGCAAGGGTCATGAGTGAGGCGGGGAGACTTTAAAGAACCAAAGCCCCAACACTGGGGCGTGCTGCCTACCTACAGGAAGTAGGGTAGAGTGCAGGAAGCAGGATGCACTGCAACAGGAGGAGGGGAGGACCCAAGGGGAAGATGGTTGGGGAGGAGAAATAAAACCCTGGAGCTGGCATGGTTCAGACAAGACCAAACAGGGCTGGGGCGTCACAGAGGAGCCTGTGGAACTATCAGAGGACACGGACTGCGGGGATAAGAGTAGGATTCAACACTACTCTCCACTCTGCATGGTCTTGCAGTCCACCCCCCCCCCAGTCGCCCGCTCAGCACCATGTTGGGCCCCTGCACAGATGTTATCGAAGCTGTAGACGTCAGATAAAAACTAGTAGCAGGAGGGTATTAGAGTTTCGACTGATTTCCGAAATCACTCACTTCAGCCACACCATTTTACAAATGTAGACTTAGAGCTCCAACGATCTTAGATGATTTACTCGAGTTCAAACAGCTCATTATAGCAACTGATGGGCTCGGCAATCACTGTTTTTATCCCCCCCCCCCCAACACACACACACATACAAAAGGCTGCCTTCAAATCAAATAGAAATATGGACTTAATGTCCTTATTTTAGTGATTTATCTTTTCTGGTATAGATATGAGAGCAGAAAAAGTTCTTCTAAATGTGTTCTCTAAAGGTTAATGTTTGTTGAGAAACATTTTTTAAGCTAGTTCTCTTTAATTTCTAAAATTGCTATTTCCTTATAGAAAGTGTTGACACTGGGACGCCAAGCTGTGGTCTTCTAACGTGTAGGGCCACATTCATAGCCATCGCTGTCATAGGATGTATTCAGGCTATGGGCAACAGGTTGAACATGCCCAGTACAAAGTCTACATAAATGACTATTACCTTAATCAACTGGCTGGCCGTTCTGAGAATCTGTTACTACGGATAGAAACTCCATTGACCTTTTTGTAGCCACTTTACAATGCCACTCTCTTATCAAGGGATTAAAAACTGTTGGTCAGACTCAGGAGCAGTTCCAATGTGTCACGACTCTGAGTTGCAGACTGTCCCCAAGAGAAGGGGCGGGGGGGCATTGACAAGTCCTCATTAGAGACAAATAAAGGAGCTGGAACATTGCAAGACACTTCATGTTGAAGGTAGATCAGACATCCACATGAGATACAGTCAACCGTTACATTTTCCTGATTTATGTAATGCAAAGAAGATGAAGGCGATGCTGATAAGAATTCTCTGGACCGTGTACTGTCTGAGTCTAGGTACCCCTGTTATCAAAGACCTGCCTTGCCTTACTGCCAATTCTGGGTCTAGCCTTCAGCCCCCTACCTCAGAGCTGAGCTTAGGCCTGAAGCAGGACAGATAGTAGGCTTTGGCCTTCTCCCTCTTCCTGGTTTTGGAGACATGAAAAGAGATGTTAGGAGACTTGGTCCCTTTGTCCTTGAAAGAACATTCTCTCACTTCTACTGCGGGGCTGTTAAGGTTGTTTCTGAGATGGGTGTAACAAGTGTGAAGGAAGAACTTTCCCAATCACGATGACCCTTACACACATCTTAGGAGAAGGGAAATTCAACCGAGGGTCAGTTCTCCCAAGAATCCCAGCTTTAATTATGAGCAGAGTACCCTGAATGTGCAGGGACGCCCATGTTAGCTCTGCCACTGCTCCCAACAGAGACGGCCAGGAGAAGCCTTTCACTGCAGAGAAGACAGGGAGGGACACCTTTGGGGGTTGGAAACATGGTTGAAAATTCCATTTAATTGAACACCAGGCCTCTGTGCCTCTTGTAAATGAACATCGCTTTGCTGCTTAATTTTGTGCTATTTTACCTTTCATTAAAAAAAGTAATTTAAGTTAAACTCAGCTGAACAGCAAAAAGCTCTTGATATTTTGAAGCATTTTGGAACAATTACTTTGACGGGAGCCCTTGACAGTTAAATGACTCCGTTAAATGAATGTTATAGAAGACACATAATGATTTTTAGTGAAATATTGAATTTAACCACAAATGAGGAAAAACCCAGTCCTAAGCACTACAGTATATGTGAATAACATCTTGCTTATGAACCTCAATGGATTCTATAATTTCTAATAACCATGCAATCAACTAGTTAGCCACTGAGTGTTTCCCATCTTGATGTTATCTCTGTGTTTCTGGTTTACACGTTTGTTAGTTTTTAAATCTGAGGAGTCAACAAGAAGATATCAGTTCTGGTAATAATCTCCCCCTTATAATACGGCAGCTTACAGTTGGGGGATTAATGAAATTAATGCTGCCCCACCACTGAATGCGTCCCCTTTCCTGCCCCCCCCCCCAGCTGACCAGGGTTCTCTCACCAAGAAGGAGCCTTTGGAGCTGTGACTGCCCTGCCTGAGGATGTGAGGGGTCACTGGGTGCCAGTGTTCCCTGTATCTGTGGGACTCAATCTTCCCTTTCCTATTTTACAGACTGAATGCGAGATAGTATCAAGGCTTTTTTTTTTTTTTTTACATGTTTTTCTCGTGACTAACAACAGAAGTATGTACTGAAATAATAAAACTGGTACTGTTCAATTTCCTCTTTAAAATCCAATTCCAATATAAGTGAGAGGGCCGTGGCGATGGTGAAATCTGACTGGCTGTAAAACTCTCTTTTCTGAAGGAGGACAGAAACTAGGAAGCTCAGTGGATCTGAAGGATGTGGGTGGAGACATTGGGAAGGGGAACTGAATCACCGAACCAGGAATGTTCTCTGTCTTGTCTGTCTGGCAAGCTGATGTGGGGGGAAAAAAAAAATGCCAGGCATACAGATGGTATCAGGTGGGTTTCCACAGCAGGAGCAACCACTCTTCATTCCTGATGCAGGTAAGCCTCAACCCCTGCTGGCCCTTGCATGCATCGCTACTCAGTCCCTGTCCTTACCAAGGACTGCCTCTTTACAAATCTGCCCCTCACTAAAAAGTACTGAACACCTTCATCTTGTACCTTCCAACATTTCAAGGCCAACATGAGCTCCCCAATAAAAGTACCATGAACGAGCGAGCACACAAGAGTTCACAATCTTCGGCCAACAGTGGACATGGAAAAGACTAGAGACTAGCAGCTAGGCTCTGAATATTCCACAGTAAACGTGTCCAGCTATGCACCAAGAGGCCTACAGCTGATACCATCTAGAACTCTGCTCCGCAGTGTGTGGCCCATAGGCCAGCCACGTGAACGCTACTTGGGAACTTGATGCACGCAAAATCTTAGGACCCACCTCACATCCACATCTGTATGACAAGGAGACCCTCGGGTGTCTCATGCATAGTGAAGTCTGAGAAGAGTTTCGGAATAATCTGTAACAGTATGACACCTGAGCATGCGATGCCGACACCTGAGCACTCGATGCCGCTTCGGATGGGATGGGGAGTAAAGCTGGCATTGTGACTAATGCAGGTCCACTGAGAACAGTCAGAATTCTCTCAGGCTAGTCACGCAATGCTCACAGGTGAATCACCAGTTCCCTAGGACTCTTCCTAGATACTCCCTCACACTTGCCGGTCTAAAGACACAGCTGCTCCTAATAATTGTCTCTCCTCCTCGGTGCAAAGCAAGTACTTTATCGTCAGCATGCTGACATTTGCAGGAGTTGTGGCTTTCTCCGATAAAAAATGTGGATGATTGAAAGGATATTGCTGACACCTGAATAAGAAATGCAATGACTCCAAGTTATGTAAATTTAATTATTTCCTTTAATTTTTTTTCAGGAATCTTTTTTTTTTTCTTTCCCCAAGCTTAAAAAAATAAATGAAAGAAAGAAAGAAAGAAAAAAGTCCTGGCAATTTTCATTTAAAAGAAATACAAGTCAGCAGTGGTTCACTGAACAGGCTGACACGCAATTTCATAGGGGAAGAAGTGGCGTGTCTTTAATCTAATTTGGGCTCTCAATTCCCAGCTAATGTATCTAGGGATCATGATGTACGCATTTACAAGGAGACATCTGTAATGCAAAGTCCATCTCTGCAATTCTGCAAAACACAGGTTAAAAAAAGAAAGAAAGAAAAAAAGAGCCCGTGTTTTGCAGCTGCCCCACAACATAATAAATGTCTATGTACTCACAGATGTAGAAATACTCTCGGCCTGGCCTGAATTCAAATCCTAGGGAAAAGGGAGTGAAGAGCTGGAATTTTTCTGAGAACTTCAGTGGTCCATTTGGAGAGTGAGGCCGGTTACATTCCCATCTCTTGAAGCCTTTGGAAGTGTGGTCGCAGGCACTGTAGCCATCAAAGTTCACCATGTAGAGGACATAGCGTTCAGTCTTATCTTCTGGGACGGAGTCCTCATAGTGAGGGCAGAAAACGTCCAGGTAGTCATTGATACAGACGTCAATGTGGTAGTCACCCCTCTGGAATCTGTCGGAAACAGAAGGAAAGGATAATTCATACAGAGAACATGTTTCTCCTTGGGGTCCACAGTGGGACACGTCATTAATTCTGGAGCTAAAGCAGTTAGCATGAAAAGTTCTTACTGAATGACATGATGATGTACAGCCTAATGTGAAATGTTACAAATCCATGTGCACAGGTGCCACTGTGTGAGCATGTTCACACACACACACACACACACACACACACAGCAAATACCACAAGCCTGTGTCGGTTCAGCTCTATAAAACTATAGCTTCTCTGTATTAATTAAAATCTTCCCCAATTAGCTGAAAAATATTTCACAGGATGCAGTGGTGAGAAGCAAGAATCATGGGTAAATCCTTCCCGGTCTACAATCATGGCAGGAAAGCTCATAAAAACACCTTTGTTTTTAGCCAGTGAGGAAATTCTTCCCTAAGCCCTCTGAAAGGTTCACCATAAAACCGTGTTACTGCTGAAATACAACACCCATAAAGGCCTATAATACTCAAGTCGGACAGTCAGTCTCACACGAACACTTCCTAGGGATGATGAGCTGGTCAATTCCATTTTTGGACATCTCTAAATGTTAGAGACTTTCTTCCTATATTGAGCATAAATCTGCTTCTGTGTAATTTCCACACACTGGTCCTGCTGCTGCTTCCCGGAGTTACAAAGGGCGAATCTAATTCCTCTTCCACACGGTAGTTCATAAACCATTCAGAGACGTCAGCTGTGTCTGTAGCCTCCTTTCTCCGCACATGAAAATCCCCACTCCTTTGGTTATCTCTGGGACGGTTCCCAGGCTCCTTCTCATTCTAAGAACCTTCTCATGTCTTCCGGTTTCCCAGTGAGTTCTTAAAATGTAGGACCCAAGCATAAATGAGACCCTCAGCACCATGGGACTCCTGTTCAGCCCAGAAAGAAAGGAACCTCTTTTATTCTCAATGCTAAATAGTCTCTGTTTCTGAGACACGCCGCTGTTCAAAAAGAAAGCGGGGGAACTCCTCACTGAGTGAGTAGACCTGGCTTTAAAAATGGTATGTGATGAGTGGAAGTCATAATCCACCCAGGGTCTCCATTTTCTTTCGCATAGGATAGCAATGAGAATCCATCTTGGTTGCCTCCCATGGCTCCTCAAGTCTCAGACGAGGGAGCTTAGAAAGAGTATCTTGAGTCTGGAAAGGGCCGACTCAGAACACAAGGGGAAGTTACCAGAACATTCACAGTCCAGTTAGGAGCCTCAGATATACAAGCAATGCCTACAGAGCCACGGGTATTTACTTCTTTGGAGTTTGCAATGGTCCTCAGTTTACCTTTTCTTCACCACTTGCAGACAACGGTTTGTGTCAAGATGTAAGAAAGATTTCTGGACATCAAGGTAACACCGCCGCTAAACGTCGAGATAAAAGGTGCCGGGCTATGAATCACCAGTACTCAAGAGTAGCCTGACAGTTTTGGATGAGAGCCAGATGAGAACTGCAACAGAAGGCGATGCCCAGATGCACTTTATACTATTATATTATTATTATAGATTTTAAAGACATTCAAGGGGGGGAGTTTTCCCTTCCCTAAGTGTCACTCATGCTAGCCTGACTAGCATTTGAAAGTGCTCAAATTAAAAAAAAAAAAAACAAAACTGTTGTTACCTGGATTAATTCTGCTGTTCTTTCATTCTATAATTCTTTTATTCTACAGTAAAAAGTTACATTGTCACTTTTCATTGGAACCTGAGGCTTAGTTCATCTTCCCCGTTTTTTCTCTGTTTATGTCGCTAAAATTTTAATGTAGCAATGGAATTGGAAACCCATTGAACACTGGGATCTGTGATCTCTCTGGTGATACTGTACTCTCATGTGGGGTAAGTGAACTACTGAGGTGCCTATTTAAACTTTTAAAGATGTGATTGTTCTAGCAAGTAATATTCTATCAACTGCTTAAGATGATAATCTATCACTCACTTTTCAGATCATTGTTTCTTTGTTTGTTTGTTTGTTTGTTTTTTTTTTTTTTGAGATTTTAGACATGGTGTAATGTAGCAGAGGCCATGATTGAACTTGTTTTGTTGCCAAGAGTGGCCTTGGGCTCCAAAACATCTTGTATCTATCTCTTAAGTGATAGGATTATAGGCCTGTTTGTTTTGTTTCAAACCTTTTATTAGCACATTTGTTTATTAACTGAAATCCATGAAAGGTATTATATAATGTGCTTAGGTATGAAAGAAAAAATAGGACTAGATATTCAAATTTTATACCAACCCCCCTTTCTGGGTACAGAGTGGTCATGGCCTCCTTACTGTGAAGGAACACACAAGCATGACCAATATTATTGAGTACAGAACATTCACTGTTGTTATATCCATTCAAAGACAAAGAAACAGATTATGGAGTCAAGCGATGTGGCCAGTATTCAAAGCTAGTAAAATGCTCAAGGAAGCTGAAACCAAAGCAGTCTGACCCCAGAGCTACCACTCTTGACTTACATCCCCTAATAGATTTAATGGCTAGCATCAAGTCCGCAGGTCAGCTTCATACTCCCCAGAGGGACAATCCTCCTTCTCCGTGAGGTTTCAGTTCTCTTTCCCACTTAATGATATAGCAAGCATCTCTGTGTGTTCTACATATACGACACACATATACTATGAAATACTCAAAACAATTCCACTGTTAGGAATATACCAAAAAGATGTACATCCTTACAAGGACATCTGTTCAACTATGTTCATAGCAGTATTATTTATAATAGCCAGAACCTGGAAGCAACCTAAATGCCCCTCAACTGAAGAACGGATGGAGAAAATGTGGTACATTTACACAATGGAGTACTATTCAGCAGAAAAAAAATACTGGAATCTTGAAATTTGAGGGCAAAGAAACCATCCTGAGTGAGGTAACCCAGTCACAAAAAGACAAACAGGGTATGTACTCACTCATGTATGGATTTGAGACATAGAGCAAAGGACCACCAGTCTATAATCCACACCACCAGAAGAGCTAGGAAACAAGGAGGACCCTAAGAGAGACATACATGGTCCCCCGGAGAAAAGGAAAGGGACAAGATCTCCAGAGCAAATTGGGAGCATGGGGGAGGGAAGAGGGAGTTAGAAGGAAGAGGAGGGGAGAAGAGTATGGGAGAGGAAGGCATAAGGAGGCAGGGAGATTGAGTCGGGGAAAGAATAGAGGAGAGCAAGAAAAGAGATACCATAATAGAGGGAGCCATTATAGGTTTAAAGAGAAATCTAGCACTAGGGAAATGTCTAGAGATCTACCAGGAAGACCCCAACTAACAATCTAAGCAATAGTGGAGAGGCTAACTTAAATGCCCTTCTCTGATAATGAGATTGATGGCTATCTTATATGCTATCCTAGAGCCTTCATCTAGTTAGTAGTTGATGGAAACAGAAGCAGACACCCACAGCTAAACACTGAGCTTAACTGGAATTCAATTGCAGAGAGGGAGGAGTGATGAGCAAAGGGGAGAAGACCAAGCTGGATAAACATCTCACATGCATAGAAAGATGGTCCCTGTTTCTCACTGGAATACATGGCCGGTCACATCAATGTTCCACACAACATACAATAACATGTACACTTTTATGGCAAAATATATTTTATACATCTATGAAAATCTGGCAATAGGCTGCTTGAGGATTGATGTCACCTATAGTACCAAAGTTCCATTTTATTATTAAGAATAAAACTCAGCACAAACATTAAGCCTCTGTAATCATCACCCATGCCCAGAGTGACTCGTAAATTTGGTGGGAAAGATGGAGGCCACTTGACAAGTTAATGGAAAGGCACATTCTGAACCTTTTAAAGATAACTTGTGGCGATGTGAGCAGAGAAGGAGGGAGGAGAGGTGGGAAGCATGCCCCTCAATGCGGGGAAGTGCACGTGTCTCAAAGCATTTGCCCGGCGATGTTCCGTCATATTGCTAAACGTCGTCTTGATTATTAATTCACAACCATTGTTAATATCTCCTCCCTTAGTTAACCTGTGCAGTGGAAGTGAACCAGGACTAGAATCTCAAAACTCAGATCAAATGTAGACAAGAGATGGCCATTGTCTTTTCATTTAGTTCTCAATAATGTGCCCTCAACGTCTTCCCGAGACATAAACTAAAATATCATTTTACAACATCCTTTCGCTTGAACCATAACATCTCTCCTAACTACTTTATTTTCCACTCTGGGTCACTGAAAAACGGAACGCGTAGTCCTTGAGTGCTGGGGTTCCTTATCAGTGGCGTTCTTAACTTAATCCTGTCCTTTGGTGACTCTTTGTTAGAGCAGATAGACAGCACCCGGCTGTCTTTGTCAGCGAATGGGTTTTCATGTCACGGGTTTCCTCCTCTACCATATGACCCCATGGTATCGGTACTCACAGCTAGAGAGGACAAACAACAAAAAGATGCAAGCGGAAGCTTGGGTCCCACTACCCAGTGCAACGGGAACACAACCATCCCCTCGCCATTTCCTCCTGTCTCCTTCCTCCTCTCCTTCCATCCTCCTTTGCTAAAGCCAACACACACTTCATTTTAGTAGCTGGAGAAGGAAGGGGATGGGTGCATCTTTAAAACAATCTAAATTGGCCTTTAGCATATGCTGCTGGCACAGCAGAGAGCATGCTTCCAGGGAAATACATAGTGAGGTATTTTATCAAGCAGCTCCTGAGTGAAGAGGCTTCACTCCATAAATACAGCAACGGCATCTCTGGGAGTCGACAGAGCCATTAGAAGTTAGGAAGCTCGGGGGCACTTTTACTTCCCCTGCGGGCAATGTCTTAAAGGGCTCAACAATGAAAATGTTACTTCTCCCCAATCGGAGAGCTGATTACTACATTTGAAATATATCTTACTATGTCAAGAGGTGATTGTCTTAACATTCCTATTTGAGCAGGACTCTGCCGTCCCTCGTTTAATTACCAGACAACCTAATGTATTACATCCTGGGACCGAAATGCAAAGAGAAGACCTGACATATGACCAAAGATGGAGCAAATTTATCAGCTCGGGTTCTTCCCAAATTTTAAACTTAAGTCTAGAGTGAATGTGTCTCGGCACCACGGTCTCTCAATCCCACTAGTTTTGATGTGAAGTCTAATTACAGAATGAGATGTGTCTGTCAGCCGGAAGAATTTCTCATTTGTCCCGAGAGGACCCACTGGGCCCTGGTAGAGACGTGGGCTTCAGTTTGTAAGTGTGCTTCTGTGCAATGGGCAGGGAAGCAGGCGTGCTACACCACATGCTTCCGCCCGGCTCCTTCTGCTTGCTCTCTCGGCGCAGAATGCAAGCCTTATGATCTCTACCCTAAATCTGAAGATGTTCTTTTTTTGTTTGGTTTTGTTTTCTTGCAGAGGTTAAAGCAGGAGATATAAACAGCAAGTGGAAGTTGGCACAGATAAATGGTAGCAGTATCAATCACCAAGGGCTGGACAAATATTTGTTTTGCTAATTTTAAACTCCATCCTCCACCTCCCTCGCTAAAACAGGAGCATCTTGGGACGCATTGACCATTGAGAGGGCTCCCAGAGTGTGAGGTGTGGGTGGTTTCAGTGCAGCCAGAGCAGCTGAGGCTGATGATGTCCTGTCTACCTCTTCCAGGCTCTCCAGCAACTCAGCATCAACTATTATTCCTAGACCAGTGGACACTCACAGCCTGGAGGCGGAAACTCGCTTCCATATGCATTTCGGAGATGTTCCTTCTCCTCCTTTTACAGATGAAACGCAGTCCAGTATATGCTATACACATGCAGCGCACACACTGATAGCTGCTACTCTATTACGTACTTTTTCATCCGGTGAAGTGTGAGATACGGATGGACTATTTACTACACAGATTGAAGTGCTATGCTGATCCGTTCATGAAAATTCCAAACAGAATTCATTGACTTGCAGGTCTGCACCACAGCAGCTCTCATTGGCTGTTGGTAACAGTGATAAGACATACTAATATTTTTTGACTGGATGCACAGAAGTCATCAGTAGAATAGTATGCTAACTTGCAACTTCGGTCTTTCTCTGTACTACGTGTGTGCACTCCAGTGCCCCGTATCCAATATTAATTATCCACACCAAATGAGGAGATAAGAATCTTAAGCAGCTCCCGCTTGTTGCTATTCTAGTATTAGGCACGCTAGTCTTAATGGCTTTTTTAAAAAAAACTGTATGTACTGTGAGGAGTGGCACCTGCCTCAAACACAAGGCCCACAAAATGGCCTGTGTTCTAACTCATTGGGAGCTTGTTGTATTAGCTTGACAGAGGGGCTCCAAAGGAACAAAGCGTTAAATTGGCAGAGCCTAAACAACTCTTTTCTCTAGGAAGGGACTGGGTATTTTGGGTGACAATCTAATTGCTTTTAAGCCCCCAATGAAGCCTGGGGCATGGAGTAAGAGTGAGTGCACGCCAGCAGGTCCAGTCAGCCTACTTAACAAGCACAGCCCTAACGAGACCAACACATCACAGATCATGTCAAACAGTTTTCAAAAGGGGATCTCCAAACAAAAATAAAGAATTAACATCTGGCAATCAGTGTGGTCCCAACATGGGTCACTTCTACGAAGCAGAACAGGCTGTTTCTCACTGTCTGCCAGCCAGAAGCTTCCAACAAAGCTAGGCAGCAGGCTCTAAGCCATCTGGAATTTTAGGGCCCCTTAAGTACATGGGGCAGAGACCCTGCCACAAATATACAAACTGAGCAGGAAAAGAATCGCCAAGTAGGTTATGCAGCCAATGTCTCAGGGACAAATTGAACAAACTGATTCCAATCAGGGGATGCGGGAGTCCACCAAACCAATGAGCCACCTGCCAAACTGCTCACTTCTAAATATACCACTTTATCCCTGGTGGTGGTGGGGGGTAGGTATCTGGCAGAATTCCAGGCCATTCTTCATTTCAAAAGTAATATTAACAAAGAGTAATTATAAGCCTCTACTTTCTTCGACTCAAGTAGAGCTTTGTGGAAGATACCAACTCCATATTGTATGATATGACAGTCACTTTTTGAAAGTTATCTCCCAGGGTCCCAGAATTATCTCTAGACCTTTCAACAACTGGGTTTTCCAGGACCCATGTGGAATTAATCTATATTAATTTACTGGTAAACAAACAGAACACAATAGGCCAGGAGAAAGGAAATATGCATGTATGCCAAGTAATAACCACGGCAGTATCGCCTGACAGAAGTTTCAGTTTGTAAGGTAGAAATCAGTGCTATTGCAATACAAGATGGCACACAAGAGGCAGCCAGGTTCATCGGCTACTTAGGACCTTTTAAGCAGCTGGATCAAAATCTGACTGGGAGCAAGGTTAAGAAGTGAAAGGAAATGGAATCTGGGAAACTGGATGTTCACTATAGTCATAAGAAGTGTCAAATTCATGCAAAGAAAATGGGTAGATTCAGGGCGAAAGCAGGGCATGTCTGTAGGCATCGTATCCACCATGTCCTTGAAGTTGCTGGAGCATCTATTGTCTCAGTCACCCTAGGACCTAACCCCAATACCTTTACTTTTATGGGTAGCCAAAGAAAGGACATTTCAGTCAAATAATACATTCAAGAAATGTAAACCATGTAATAATCTTATGGATTCTGGATCCCTGTATCAAATTTTCAGGAGAGTTTCATGCTGTGGTAAACAAAGGTCAAGATCATGAAACAAAATAATGGTGGGCTGCGAGACAGGAAGTGACAATCAGGACTGTTGTTCAAGCAATGGTAGAAAATTATGCCTAGCCGAGTAGACAACTTAAGCACCTAGGGCAGAATGGAAGTTTCTCTCTTGTCATTAAGTCCTCTATTCAATTACCATTTATCGGGGTAATTAAACACTGGAAAGTGATGCCAAGCTAATTGTTAGATTATGATAATTACATGTCTTTGCTATGCTACAGCTGATCAAAATAAGATGTGGTCCCGTGCTCCGAGCTGAAGCAGCTCTGTAATCGCAGACTTTCCTACAGCACCGGGCCGTTTATTACTAATTCATTACAAATCAGGCGGAGAAGCTTATTATTTGTAATGTTGCCCCCCCCCCACTCAGGTCTCCTGGAACAAGGCTCCCAAAAGGTTGAGCACAAACTGCCACCTCTCATTGGCCCATTTCCATCCCAATTACACAGCTGAGCAGCACTGGGTGCCTCCATTTGAGAGGGTTCAGCAGCCTGCCTCACAAAACCCTGCAGCCAGCCGCCTATCACAGTGGCAGAAACACCCAAGACTCCTTTCAGGCTCTGCCAACCACTGTTCTGTTCTGAGCTATGTCCCCCGGCAACCAGAAGCTGGCAATGCAGAGGCTCCTCGGGTCTGGAGGCTCCCGTCTGCTCAGGTCAGGACCAAAGCAGGCAGGCAGGGTTTTGCTGCAGTGGGGAGATGTGGAGAATACCAACTGCCCGGCATCCATCCCGTCTCTCTGCTGCTTAACCTCGAGCGAGGAGAGGAAATCAGATTTCTCAGCCATCAGCCAGTCACCACCGAAGAGTGACTCAGACCTCTGTGAATAAAGACCAGAATCAACTCATTGTCCTTAGTCTCTGGCAGACCAGAATGACTGAGGAGTACAAACATCTCCTACCCCTCTCCTAGCCAACCCAGGCCACTGCCTGAAGCCTGGCAGGTAGACAGGCATTTCCTACTGCTTTTAACTTGGGAGTGTTTATGCTTTCCCTAAAGCTATCATCATCGGAGACTCTGTATGGGAAGGAAGCACTGAGCAAAGGCCAGGCTGAAGCTTATGAACCTGCCACACGGTACACATCATGGCCTGCTGTCTATTTCAGACATGTTCTTTTCCTTCCATATCTGCAATGTCACACACTTCATGTGTCTCTGTTCCCGGAAGACTTACGGTGAAAGCCTAACCTGCATATGAGTGTATTTGGAGACAGGGTCCTTATGACGGTAATTAAGGTTAAAGGGGACATAAAGGTAAAGCCCTCAGCCAATAGAACAGAATAAAATTGGTGTCCTCTTAACAGGAACTAGCAAACCACGGGAAGAAGGGAGCTGCTCATAGTCATTCAGATAACCCTAACCAATCCCTGCTGGAGCTTGCTATGGGACCCCTCACGTCCAGAAACTAAATCTGTTACTTAAGTTATAAAGTCTATTGTAGCTTTTACCAGTAGCCTGGGTAATTGGGCTTTTAACACCACATTAGTAGTATTGAAGAAAGTGGTGTGGTTTCAAGTTATAATGGTATCAGCGACTATAATGATGATGATAATAATAATAATAATAATAATAATATGAATAATAGATTGATGAAGTGCAATAAAGAATAAGTAAAAACGTCCAGGGAATTAGGGAGTAAGAGTAAAGGGAAGAGGGCAGGGTTAAGCCACTGTTAGCCCCTCCCATAGCATCCTATGTGAGGAGATGCTGAACACCTTCTGAGTAGAGAGGACACTCCATTTTCCTAAGCACCTCTGACGCTAGCTTAAGGCTTTACAAAAGTGACTGTGTCATCAAGAGACAACCGCGTTGTCTCGCGGTTTCAGCAAGGTTTTCACTTAGAAGGAATGAGGGTGTTACTGAAAAGTCTCTACTCCATTTTCCTCCTCCTTGACCCTGGAAATTAAAACAGAATATGCTAGCACCCTTCAAGCATCATAGTAAATGTGTCTTAGGAACACAACAAACTACAAGGCACTTCTTATTATCAGAGCATAGGGAATTACCATTTAATGCACATGTTGGCAGGCAGCCCGTGGCTCAAGCCTGGGAAGCTGGGTACTACTACAGGTCATCCCACAAACATGGGTTTACACTGTTCACTATCACTATGATTTCTTTCCCTGAAGTTATTAAAAGGATGTTCATTCATACAGCTGGCTCCTATATTTACTTTTATAGGCTGGACCACAGAAAGATATAGGTAAGAATAACCCAGCATTCAAAACAAGAAATGGATTGTTCTATCCCAAGGAAACAGAGGGGGTACAAGATAAAACAACTGATGATTTATTTCTTATAAACAAATCCAGGCACTTTGGGAATCTTCGCCGTACAGTAACAGCTCTACCTACTTCAATCTTGTTTATCTCAGTGACAGAATACAGGCGATGGTTTTTCTCCACCCGCTTCGTTCTAATAAACTCTATGTTCAAAGCAAGCTATACTTCTAAAAGTACAGTTCAAAGCCAGAGTACATGACCTTCCTCTTGAGCTTCAAGAAGTTTTGGTAGAGCCTGCTACAAGGTCTGAATGATCCACTTGTGTAGACCCTGAGTTTCAAAGGACACAAGATACAAGGATGATGAGATAAGGTGACAAGGGACACTCCGTGCTGGGTGACAAGTCAGCACTGTGACCTTTGAGAAGAAGAGGTCACAACTGGCTTTCCTCAACACTCAGCAGTATAACAATCTCAGATACCATGGTTTCGCTATGTGCACACTAAGGTTTTATTGCTATTCAAAGTGTTCTGTCTTCTCAAAGGGAGAAAACTAAACAAGGGCTACGGTGCTCACAAACTCAGCCCTGATGAGCTAGGTCAAAGAGCAATAAATGGGTTTGTGAGTCCTGCAGGAGCTGCTAAATCAGCCTGGAAGTTGAACACAGAATCTGTGTCCAATGTAGAATAAAAGTGGCTATAGAGCTCATCATTCAATTTATTTACAGAAAAGGCCAATTTCATTTGTTGAAATTATAACTCAACATCTGGTTCCTACTTTGTGCATGCCAAATACTTAATTAAAATCATAACCCATTTTATGCACTAAAAGGAACCTTATTTTTTTTACCCTCATCTTTCAAGTTAAGTATCAAATACACCTTCCTGTCCTATCTCAGAGAAGTAGCGTGTAGGTAAACAGAAGATGCACTTCGGTGAAGAATGATTGTCTCAGAATGAGTACCCGTAGCTGGGAAACAAGCAGGAAGACATGAGATCTCCCCAAAGACGGTGAGTCCAGCAGAAGGCAGAAGTCAGTGTCCCTAAAGCACCAGTGACCGTGCAAGAGCACCATAAGACATGCTTTCAGCAGGTGGGTACCAAAGAAGCACAGTTTACAAGGAGGAGGAAGAAAGCATCCATTGTTGGTACAGTCAAGCTCAACTGAAGCATACTGTGACACCCCAAGGCCAGCGCTGCCCTGTGATAGCTTCGTAATCTAAAACACATGATATGACATACCTCAGCTTAGAGTTTTGACTTCTGAGGAGTTACAAACTATCCTTTTTTTAAACATAATTTATTAATTTTATTTTATGTGCATCCGTGTTTTGCCTGCATGTATGTCTGTGTGAGGGTGTCAGATCCTGGAGTTACAGAGAGTTGTGAGCTGTCACATAGGTGCTGGGAATTGAACCCGGGTCCTCTTGGAGAGCAGTCAGTGCTCTTAACTGCTGAGCCATCTCTCCAGCTCCCACAAACTATCCTAACCTCCTAAAAGAAATGAACTGAAAAAGCACATAGGGCCAAGCAGTGTTTTTGTTTTATTTCGGCGTAAATAAAGATTTCAGGTATCAGAGCTAAAGAACTAAAGCTCTATCTGCAAACTTCTGATAGGACATTAAACTTAGCTTTGTTTACTCTTCAAATCAGGGCTGCGGTGTCAATATATAATTAATATCTCTAAAGATGACGGGTGCTTGGGAGTAAATGAACACATGAATCACTACCATTCAATGACAGGATACTTAAGAAATTATATACTATGTGGGAGGCGACTGTGCCTACTCCAAGGGCAAGGAAAGTCATAAGACAACTCAAAAGTGGACGCCTCGTCCCTGGCTTTACAGGTAAACTGCAATGCGGCATCGTCGAGCATGAGCTGAGCTACACGATTATTATGCACCGTGAGCTCCTACCAAACAAACGTTAACGTTCCTACCAAACAAACGTCAACGTTCCGTTTTGACGCAACAGTTACAACTCAGCTAGTAGAGCCAAAGCAATGGAATTCTACCTAAACACACCTTTAAAATACCATTTCACTTTTTTTAATAATTTTGAAATTAAAACTTAATTATATCACCCCCTCCCTCCACCTAACCAGTCTCCCAGGTTGTTCCCCTCTGTGTCACAGATAACTACTCATGCTGACTACTCATAACCTACAGGAATGACAAGCGTATGCATCATGCATGGTGTAAGCCTGTCAAAGGCCTGCCTATGTCCTCTTGATACTTCCTAGTCAGCAACAATTACACTAGAACCTTACTTCCCCATCAAGAGGAGTCATGTCACACAGATGTTTGCTTTTAGGCCTGGAAATTATCTAGTATCTTTTTTGACCCCGCGCCCCCCCCCAAAAAAAGAACATCAGTCTTGCATAGTACTGCCCCACCCCAGAAATTTAAGTAGCAGTCCAAATTTGATTCATAAAGCACTTTCCTTTCTAGGGGTGTCCCGCTGGGAATGCCTTTGGGCATTCCCACAACCCCACCCTCTGAGAAGATCTGTGAGGAGAGCAGAGGAAATTGAGCTCATGTTTTCCTAGGAAAGTCAAGCTGATTGTATTATCGACTGTCTACTGCATTAGCAATTTCCAACTGCATTACAGACTGTTTCCCTGCGTTACATTGCTATTGTTCAATACAATTTTCATTGCCCTAATGAAACAAAGCTATATAGTAAGACCATAAAGTACTGATTACAGTTAAGTATAACAGAAGGGAGCTAAGGAAAGACCTACTTTTAAAATATGCAAGGAAAAACATATAAGAAATCGTTATAATTGGCAAACATGATTCTCTTTATTCCTTTTGGATTTGTTGGGACCAAAACTATACTGACAAATTAATTGGTTTTCTTACAAAAATGCAGATAGTATTTTCCCTAAGATAGAATTTCTAGACTTCCCCAAGAGCGAAAGTTTCCTAAAGTGAAGGCAAAAATATACAGCCGGCCCCTGAATTTTATACCCATCTTTAAAAACAGGTACTCAAGCCAGAGTATTCTAGTATCACCAAAAGAATACATCCAAATTCCCCCCAGGTAGCAGGGTTCTCTCTGTCTGTATGTAAGGTTTCTGGAGAAATGCCAGCAAAACACCATTAGCACGTTGCTTATCGCTCTACATTGGATCACCCAACAACACAAATGATCAGGTTGCTATCCTGGGCTGGGTGCTGCCCAAGTAGAAGGACAAATCCACGGCTGACTTCCCTCCCTTTTAGCAAAGGCAATGAAGGTTATTTGGCAGCCCTCTACATGCTCAGCTCCTTTTGGGTAGCAAGGTGTACCAACAGGGTACCGGAAGGGGCAGCCAAAGGTGACAGAGGACGTTCTTAGTTCACTACTTACATCATGACGAGGAGGAGCTGTAGTGCCCAGCACTTATGACACCAGTGTGCGCTGAAAGGCACTGAGTAGAACTGGAACGCTGGGGACAGACTCACAGTTAGGACACACTAAGCAAGGTTTGAATTGAGCTGGTGACACAGGATGAAAGGACTGGGTAGTATAGTAGGGCCAGGTGGCAGGTCACTGCCCTGGTTCTAGAAAGGCTAGCATTCAACATCAGAAAAATCCTCCCGGCTGTCGCCTCAGTGGGCACAGTACGAGTGTATAGCTTGCTGCAAGTACCCGGATGTGAAGATGAGAGCCTCGTTTCTGGTCATGGAGCGAGCCCTCTGGAGATCTGTGTTGAGTATTCAGTCTCCATACGGAACCCTGACAACAGAGTCCTCCATGTGGACCCAGCATGCTGAGTCCTCCACCCTGTGTCCCACACATCGACCTGATGCCTGCAGCGAGCTCTCTCCTCAGTGCTCAGTGTACTTGAATTTCCCCATCTCTGCACCCGTGGACAGAGCTGAGAATCAGCCCCTATCTCTCAGACCTTTTTCAATAGCGTGTATGACTTGAAGGATGAACGAGAATTCACATTTATCCTTCCCTGTTAGAGTGCTAATTTATGCAAGTCCGCCTGCCTTTCGCGTCTATTGATTTGATTCTTGTTGTCCATCTTCTGTACTCCATTAGGGCCCTCGCTGACTTAACAATAATGCCAAGCCAGACGAAACTTGCACAGAGTTTTACATGCTCTCAAGTCTGCAGCCCCTGTAGAAGTGTGCGTGAGCAAGGCAGTGCAAGCAGAGATTGCGGGTGGCTTGAAGGAGGGTTTCACGTCATCTCATCAGGAAGAAAAATAAAATCTCAGGGAAGATGAGCATACTTACAGCTAGAACTTCTCTTTTCAATTTTAAATAGTTATGCCTGAATGTTTGAAAAGAATCCTGTGCTTCGGGCACAGTAAGGTTAAAATAGAAGCACAATTTGAGATTTCAGATTACGAAACCAGTAAGCACAGCTGCTATGTGCAGGACAGACTCATCCTTTTCCAAATCGACTTGGCAACACAGTCAAACTTAGAAGTAAAATTTCCTTTACTGCTACAACTAGGGGGGAAAATGCTTAAACCCAGCGGAATGATTTTTTTTTTTTTCAGAGAAGGTTTGCTATTTATTTGCTACTCTTCTCAAATAATTCTTGATTTATTACTGCACTGGGAGATATAAATATATACCCCTACATACTTTCAATGTTAATTAGCCTAAATGATTCCAGTTTATGGGTTCAAGCAAACAAATCTAATTTTAGTCTCACAAATTATGACAAAACTATAAAATGGTTTAGGCTGTTGATCATAGGACAAAAGTACAGAGGAGTGGCCATCATAAGACATGATTCTTTTTAAGCCCCCAAATTTTTAATCTACTTTGAAGAGTGTGCATATTAACTTCATAGTTTGACTCTGCCCATTTATCCAGGGACATGTGAATGTCCAGTTCCTGCTCTTATTCTGCTCCTGGTGGCCCTGGAAGCAGGAATCCCACAGTGGAGAAGTCATAGATGCTCCCGAGTCCACAAAAGGGAGGCTCCTCAGCTTATTGTGCATTCTAGAAGTGCTCAGCCAGGGCAGAGGGACACCTGGCAGACAGAGAGGTCAGTCACCCAGAGTTCTCTGAGGAGGGTTGCCATAGCTCAAGATGTCCAGGAACACTAATAGGCATCCTTTGCAACCACCTGGGAGGTGTCAATAATCAAAAGTAGAAATCAGTGTGGAAAGAGAGTTTTGTCCTTAATCCTTCTAGTGGCACCTGGCTTTTTGAGCGCATATGGTACATTAACTTTTCTAGTGTCTGGAGGTTACCAAGGAAGCCAGAGTTGATTAAATACATTTCAACTTTTAGACATTGCTGATAACATTGAAGGAAACAACTTTCGGTTGGTTCTGGTAGGCAGTGTAGCAGAAAGGGTCGAGAGAAATGGATTCAGAGCCACCTGCTCAGCTGCAACTCTGGGCTCTGTTACTGCTGTGTAACCTTGATGTGTTCTAGCACCCCTAATGACAGGCTTCTCGTCAGTAAGGTTGGGATCGCGATGATGCCTCACTCTACCAGGCTCATTAGGGCCTATGTATTTGTTTGTGCCGATGAAAACTCAAAGTATTTGGTACAGGGTTTTGTATATAGTAGATGCCCAATAAAAATTAATAGTGAAGGAGACCCGATTGTATTACTGAGATAATTTATAAAAGGTACACTTGAGAGCTGCAAACAAGGAAATTTTAACTCCTTTTTGTTTTTCTTTTTTTCTTTTTTGCTTTGGGCATTATATCACACACCTGTAACCACAATACTCTGGTGACTGAGGCAGCAGGAGCTTGAATTCAAGGACACTTGGGATGGATGGCAAGATCTTCTCAGGAAGGGCAGAAGGGTGAACCAGAAGGAGGCGGGGAAGTGAACATGGCATCCTGAGAGCCTCAAGGGTGTTCACAAATGGAAATATCAACAGTAACTGCCATATAGTGTAAGAAGATTGGAGTAATTATAAAGCACCTTTAGTGAAATCACCAAAAGTAACACTGCTTATGTAGAACGGGTCTTTCTAAGTAGCTCAGGCAAATCTCACACTTGCTATATAACCCAGGCTGGCCTGCAACTTGCCAGTCTTAGAAATACCCACATGCATGCCTAGCTGAAAAGCAGACTTCTGAGAGACGTGTTCATTTGTGTCTAAATGAAAGGGGAAACGCTGATTCATTTGAAGGGTTCCTTGTGTACTTGCAAAGGCAACGCAGTCATCCTATGCAAGTGTACGTATAGGTAAACTCACGGAGGAAGAGCGAAGTATGGACCAATGGTAGGGTTTCCAGGACACAGAGATCATCACCCTCCCAACAGGGATGTCTGTCCTCACACCTGCAGGAGTGTGTCTGCCTGGGAGGAACAATCACACTAGCTAGTCAGTGTATTAATACATTGTCACTTCTCCAAACACTAATGCCTGCCACACACAGTACTCAATCCCAGTAGGACACTGAGTATGTGGGGACATCTTGATGAGGAAGGGGCTCGAAGAAAGAGACCCCGAATAGAAAGACAGAAATGCAGGGTGAGACAGTTGAAGAACACTGTGACTGCTAAAGTCTACCAAGGTAGGTTCCAGAAAGTGTGTTCACACTGATATATAGTTTCCTGAAAACAAAAAATTTAAGCTTTAAAACTGCACTTTGCTAGAACAATATATTTATCTCTTATCTCTGTTAATTAGCCAGTTCTTTACAGAGGTGTACAGTGACAGCCTTGTGTGGTTTGAGGCATTATACCTGAAGACAGAGAAACAGCAATGAATTAGGACATAGGAGTGCGGAGGACAGACTGCCACACAAATCAATCACCACAACGATCAGGTAACAAATGTCATAAAAGACATTGATATTAAGTGCTATGTCTCTTCTTAGACGATAGGAACAGACTTTGAATGAGTTCTTGAAGACTTCAGACAAGCTGGATTTTGGAACAGGGACAGATTTATTTGAAGAAGGGGAAGGGTAGGCTTCCCTGGCACCGGGACCTGCAAACCCCAAAAGGCCTAAAGCAATGAGTTTGTTGAGAGCAAGCAAAGCTACCCAGGAGAGTCAAAACTCCACCTTAAATAGAAACGACCGGTAGGCACTGACGAAACAGGAAAGGTTTTTAAGAAGATGCAGACATGACTGGGTTCGAATGCTAAAGTGGTCATACTTTTTTAGCCCTGGAGAAGGCAGCCCAGACAGACAAAAAACAAGCCCAGAGCAAGGAGATCATTAGTATTTTGTTGCAATAGACAAGGCACGCATGCACACGCACACACACACACACACACACACACACACACACACACACACACACGCATGCATACATCACAGGCTTCAGTGAGATTTTTGCTCCTTGACATCTGCCAATGAACTATTCACGTCTGCATGCATGTAGCGGCTGATTTTTAGAGGCCCTATTCTATGAAGGATATGTGGCATTGTTCAAAGCTACAAGTTAGGTTAAATACAAACTCTCTGACTTGTGATCGGCTAGATATGAAGAGGGCTTAACCAGGGCATTTGTAGGATTAAAGAAAAAGAGATGAACAAGAGAAAGGTTAGAGAGGGGTGGGAGCATCAGAGGAGGGTTAAAGGTAATCCTCAGGGTTTGTTCATTATTTGGGAGCTCTCACATGTCATGCTGAAAGACTGGAGTGTGAAATGAAAACCCTGGGTGTAATACTGTTTGCCTTTGTCAATTTGAGCAAACTATTGAATCTCTTAATTTATCATTTTTAAAATAAATAAGTGAAAAGGTCAGCCTCACGGTGATAGTATGTGTAAGTGGGGAACACACAGGCTGGGGATGTAGCTCAGTCGTAAAGGGCTTGCCTACCATATTCTTGGTCCTGGCTCCTACCCCCAGCCCTACAAGCATGACAGTTGAAACTTCATGGGGAATGGAGATGCTCAGAGGTTAAGGCCACTGGTTGCTCTTCCAAAGGACTAAGTTTGATTCCCGGCATCCACGTGGCCTCCCACAAGTATCTGTAACCCTAGTTCCAGGGGGAATCTAACAACATCTTCTCTGTTCTGAGAGCACCAGGCACTCACACGGTGCATAGGCATACATGAATCATCTCCATCCCTACCATCACCATCAAACAGATAATAGGTGCAGTGCATAAAAAATAGTCAGTATGTAAATGGTAACCAGATTATTTCAACAACTAAATGGTAAGATTTAGTTGGATATTGAGAAAACCCTCAATTCCCATCCCTGAATTGGATTCATTACACCTGAAATAACCATGATTGTCTGAAGACTACTATGGAAAGGTAAGACAAAACAAAACAAAACAAACAAAACATGGTAACAAGCCAGGCATGATAATACATGCCTTATCCCAGCACTTGGGAAGCAGAGACAGGCAGATCTCTGTGAGTTCAAGGCCAGTCTGGTCTACAGAGTGAGTTCCAGGATATCCAGGGATATGTAGAAACCCTGTTTAAACTACACAAAGGATTCAACTCTTTCTGCACAGAAAGTGCCAGGACTCAGAACAATTTAGATGATGGCAACTGCCAAGAAGCTACAAGAAAGTATGTAGTTACAGTTTATTACACCCATGCTACTCCACCTGTTCGCAGCCACTCTGCGGGGCAAGGCCGCACAAGAGAAGATGGCAAACGTAGCGAAGAGAAAAGTCAACGAGATCATCATCTAACAATGTCCATCAAGTACCTTTTCTCCCGTTTCCGACTCTCGAACCCATTAACATCCTGCAGGAGCCATGTAGTTTTCAAAATTCCGAACAAATGAATATGGAATGTGCACTTAACGAAAACGATTTTACACCTGCTCAGCACCACTAAAAATGACGGGAGAAAAAGCATGTGCATCGCCCTCTCTGGATAAATAAAACTTCTCTTCGAAATCTTCCAGAAGATAATTAAAAGCCTTAACTGAACGGGTAATATAAGATTCTGTCCCTCTCCCAAACTGCTGGTAATCCGTTAAACAGATGGAGACCGACACTTTGCTTCTGGGTATGCTGGCCCAACCACTCTGCTGTTATGTGTGGCAGCCAGCCCCACAGGTCCCCAAGGTGACGCAAATCTTGTCCCTTTGAGCTAGCCAATAAACAGGGTTAGCGGTGACAAAAAGAACTTTATGCGCCTCGACTTCCACATTAAGAAGAAAGAGACTTACAATGGAATGATGCTTGCCCAGCAACATCTGGGGACACTGGCTGCTGAAACAAAGTGGGTTTCCAGCACTGTGGGATTCTACATGCTTGCTTAGAATTCCAGGTGAAAATTTTCATTTCTCTAAATAACAGTTAAAAAATTTTTTTTTTACTTCTTAGAAAAGTACTCAGTTAGCCTCAGAGGAATGTCATTGGCCTGGGGATTACGAAATGCCTTCTGGGATCCACACTTGTCTGTCTCCTTCCTCACATGTATGAGTAGATTATAAGTGATAATTCTCACAACACAATTGCTGGAGCCTAAAATTGTTCAAAGTGTTTCTCAATTTCTCAATCAAATGGTCTTTTTCAACATTTGCAGATAAACAAGTTTTTCTGTGATTGACCAAAAAAAAAAAAAAACCAAAACAAACAAACAAACAAACAAAAAAAAAAAAAAAAACATGAGCAGTGAGAGATGAAGGGTGAAAGTCGGGACGCAAGATGGTTCACCCAAATAATCCAACAAAACAGTCATTACTTCACATCAACTGGACTGTGTTTGGTGAGAAACATGGGGGTAATAGAATTCCAAAAATTGTAAATATATATCGTCGAAATCAGAAACCACTCAAACCAATGAGAACATGGGATTTATGTTTATATGTTGTGATTCAGAAATAATATTTTAAAAAAAAAAAAAAAACCACAATGGTTTATCATTTGTCCCATCCATGAAGGGAAAAAGAATATGGATTCTGGAGGGTTTCTGTTCTCTCTACGTGACAGCAAGAAACACAGCTACTTGGCCTTGGCATTCATCCCTCAACATCAACCCAGGGGTCAGAGGGTCAGGGGGTCAGAGATCTTTCCTGACAGTGTAGAGACCACACTACTTCCTAGCATGGAAACTGCATCTGAGAAAGACAGAAAAGGTTAAATATAGTTTCTTAGACTATTAAAAGTTTTTGACATATCTTTGTTATTCACTGATAGTCATCAATAAACCCCATTGATCACTAGATGAATCTCAATGCAGCCTCTTGTATAGTAACACCTATGTGCTCAAGCCTCAAAGATGCATCTATTTCAAAGGTGTAATTTGGCCACTTATCCCTGCTGAGATAATACTCCCATTTAATTGCCCATAGAGCAACTGGATAAATCAGCTATATTGGTTTTTATTACTGATCTATGTACATGAGCTGAGGGAAAAAAAAAAAGAATCAAGATTGTTCAACTTATACACTACAGAGATTAGAATAGGGTATTTTTCTCAGCAAATCACAAATTAGAAGATATTTCTGGAATTTGAAAAAGGGAAAAATATAAAATTTGAGTACGCTAGGGAATCTCAATTAACTTCCTGTTTTAGAGGTGGAGAGTAAATATTTATGAATACAGACCATTTATGTATACAGAATAAATGGTAATAATTGGATGGATGGATAAGAAAAGTATGGAGAAAACATAAATTACCGAAGCCTGGGCACACTTAAGAAATATCGGACTTACAAACCTGATATTCACTGGTAGAAACTCAATTGTTCTCACTCGTTGATCAAATGTACAATGAAAGTACAATGGCTACACAAAACTAATTAAAATATTCCACATGCTAAATTTAAAGTGTCTCTTTCAGATGAAATCCCTGTTAGTCCTTAGTCCAATGTGAGACTTGCACTGCATACACCCAAGAAAATTCATAAACACAAGCACACAAGGCCTTAACTTTAAGAAAAACTGAATATCCCCGTAAAAGATCTTAATACTTCAACTAAGTAGAAAGTATTTCTTGTCTGTTTTCTTCCTTTCCTTTTAATATTTTATGGACGTTTTATTATCATATAAATGCCATAATCAGTACAGTATTTACATTTTTTTAACCATGTGCATGGAGGCCAGAAGAGGGTATTGGATCCCCATCGGACTGGAGCTACAGACAGTTGCTAGCTGCTGGGAATTGAACCTGGTTCCTCTGGAAGGGCAGTCAATGCTCTTAACCACTAAGCCATCTCTCTAGCCCCAATCTGTATAATATAGTAAACAAATCTTAATTTGATACAATTTTATTCTAAAGACACTACATTATTTCCTCATTTATTAGAGCACCACACACACACACACACACATATATATACACAGACACTTTGTTGTATATATTCTCTGTTGCATAGATGAGGAAGACTGAACTTCTGGCTTCTTGCCTCTACCTCTAAAGTGCTGGAATCACAAGTGTGCATCATACCTGGTTTATGAGATGCTAGGACTCTCAGCAAGGCTTGTACAGACTGAGCAGGCAATCTATCAGCTGAGCTACATTGCCAGCCTGAGGGTTTTTGTTTCTGTTTTTTTCTGAGACAGGGTTTCTCTGTGTAGCCCAGGCTGTCCTGAAACTCGCCCTGTAGAATAGGATGGCATGAAATTCAATGATCCACATATTTCTGCCTCCCAAGTGTTGGGATTAAATGCATGCACCATTGTGACCCAAAAGCCATTTGATTTTTAATTGATAATATATTATCATATATATCATATATATCAATATCCCTTGGAGCATAGCCATATTCTCAACTGAGTTATAGATGTGGCAGAATATTCAGATGTTGGATCTGGAGAAATAGCTCAGTGATTAAGAATGCCCATTGTTCTTGCAGAGGACCTGGGTACAGTTCTCAGTTCCTACATGGTGACTCACAACGCACCAGGCATACATGTGGTACACAGACACAGACACAGGCAAGGCTCTCATAGAATAGAGCAAGTCCTAAAACAAACAAACAAACAAACAAGAACAAGGTGTGAAGGGTATAAAGTCAATGCTGTCTTTTAAAATGCTGTCATTTAAAAATATGCCGATATTTGGTAAGTTAGACAATGACTTGACTAATATAATATTATACTCAGGATAAATTTTATGTCACTTGAACATGTATTATCTGACCCAATTCTAAGTCTAGCGTAAGACTTCTCAGCCTGTTATACATGAGACTCTTTCCCCTCTACCATATGTATGTCATTTCACGTGGAAACAGATTTCTAGGAAGTGAATTCCAGAAGAGAATTTGTTCCAGAAACAAATAAAAAAAGCTATTTATAGGTAATGGACTTCATGGGTTTCAAAGTTATTGACTAGGTGATTCTAAAATGGCACTAGCAACGTAGTTTGCCAAGTTTCTACTTTTGGAAATGCCGATACCTTGTGGTCTCGATTTAAAACAAGCCAGGATGCACAAACTCAAGCGGTTCCAGAGGACAGAGGCAGGACCCTACCCAGTTCAACAGGATAGAGCAGGGCAGGTATATTATTGACATACGTGTTGATATGATTTAAGAGTGCTCTAGGCCATCTGAGGCTGACAGCCACATGTGAGATCAGCAGAGGCCTAACCTGGCTAATTGTCTCCCCCTGAATGCCACGGTTTTGATTAGAATAATCAGCTCTCAGCAGCCCTTAGGCAAGCATGCCAGGGGAAATGGAAAACCAGACAGATGCAAGGTCACCACCAACCCATAAAGCACTAATGCTACCAATAGGAACAAGAGCAAATCATTCTCGTGATTAGCATGGGCATTTCCCTCCTGTTACTTTTCAGGTGCATTTATACAAAGTGAAGCAAGTGTGAATATTCAGGGTTCCCTAAAATTAAAAATATACCTACCTTTACATTGTTACTGGGGGAAACAAAAAACCTGTAGTTCACTTCTGCATAGTTACTTTAAGCTACCTTACACTAAGAACAACAAATTGTTTAATAAATTGTAAATTTGCCTCTCCTACTCTCTTTTCATTGTAATATTAGAGGAAGTGTGTGAAAACCATATCTTGACTTCTGGAATACAGAAACATCCAGTTATCAACGGTGCTGCACTAAAACCAGCAAAGTCCAAGTCTCAAGGCCCTGCTTGAAGATATTCTGCTCCCGTCAGCTTCAGGTCACATGACTTTTGTGTCTCAGGAGTTTGGGCCAAGAATCTTTTACTTTATTATTCCCGTGTGAAAACATTTCAACCTCAAGATTTAAGTTCCAGAATTCTTAATCTCTGAAAGGTCAAAACTTGGGGGGGGGAATAAGTATGTAAAAGGTAACATCTTACTTCCCAAAATACTATCACATTACATATTTGTCACATTTAGTACATAGCATAGGACAGTCAGGCTAGAATAAGAAAGAATACGTTGGAGTGAGAGAAATTTCATAAACATCTCCTAAGTTTGATTTTTTGCCCCTTAAACTCTTAATGTGGCAATAAAAATTAGAGAGAGCCAGGAGCAAGTGACTGGAGTACTGACCTCTGAGGAGTTCAAACTCAGGTCCACGGATGGCGAGAGATGCTTTCAACCACGGGGAAGTGTTTAAAGCATTTGATAACATGAAACACTGATTTCCATCTACCTGCCAGACTGGTCAAAATCTCCAGGCTTCGCTGGTGCCTCCAAATGTAACTGTCAGTCAGTTCGTGTCAAAACCTAACGTCTTTTCCGTGGCCTTACACATCTGGTCCCTGTCAGTGTCAGCAGGACTTGTTGGATGTGGTGTCAAGGCCAGCAGGATGATTTGTGTGCACAGGACCTAAAGATCTCAAGGCTCATTCGGGAGATGCCTTTCATCTGGTACACTTGACATCAACAAACGATTGACTGAAATTAAACAAAACTTTCCATCCTGAAATCTGAGCGCCTACTTCTCCTCCACTCACCCAGACAGGAGTATGGCTAGTTAGCTCTGGAATTCACAGAAGACCCGTGTCAACAGTCTATTAATAAGATGGGGGGAGGGGTGAAGGCACATGAAACACCTCCATGCTTTGACCTCTGACCTCTCTAAGCTGGCACATTTTTGAAATTCTTGATGGATTGAGAGTTACTAACCAGGAATGGAAGTGTGGATATTTGGTATTCAAATGTGCCCAGGGTTTTCTCTGAAAGCCTTTAAACGAAGAAGACTGTATATAATGTATGAAGTTTGAAAAGGGTGCTATTTTTTTTTTTCATCAAAAGAAGTTATCCAAGTATTTGTTTGTTTGGAAGAGAAAATACTTTACTCTGTCTTTAATTTCTCTCTTATCATTGTAGGAAATCACAGGGATGTATAATGTGTCACCCAGTGTTTCTTTCCTGGGCGTCTGGGCTCCTTGTGGCAAGCTGGTAATGGACAATTTTCTTCACTTTACTCAGTGTGTGTGGCTCGTTCTTCACAAGGCACGTGATGGTCTGGAAAGCTAACATTGGTCCAGGCAGCATGTGCATGCGTGAGAGCAGAAATGCTCAGACTGCCTGTCTGGGTGCATCTACACCAGGTTTTGAATGCTTCACGCAAAGAAAGCACCAGCCTCTCTTTGGGAATGTTTCCTGTTTATCTGCTGTCTGATTAACACAGTTTTAGCTTTGACTGACATAACACAATGTTAAAATTATTAACTTCTCCTCTGACTTGGAGGCTTTAATTGAAAACAGTTTGACAGGGAGGGCTACGGACAGGTCATGCAGGTACCACACACACGAAGCTAAAGTTAAATGAGAAAGGGTGCCAGGGATATCTTTTTCCAGTGCGGCCTGAGCCCTTTCGGCACCCTTACCTGTGAACACGCAAAAACTTGCTTAGTCACCGAAGAAAGAAAGAGTAATGGCTGCTTAGTGATACCAGGTGTTAGTGCACTGCCATCAATCCAAGAAGGCTTGCTTGTCACGTGAGGCACATAACTCAGGGAAAGATGTGAAAAGTGGCACGTGCAGCACCAGCACACAAGAGCACCATCGTTTCAGATCTTGCTGGGCCCCTGGAGAACTGAAAAACATCCCATTTTAAAGAAAAGGTGTGCGGTTGGTTATATGCACGCAGTAGCAGAGCAAACCACACTTGCCCGAGCGGATCCATCCACCTCTTTGCTGCTTGGTGGGGAGCGGGAGTCAGGGGGCCCCTTTAGAGCTTCCTGCCTCCCTGCCTGCCCAAGTGAGTTTTCCCCGGGGATTGTGCCCCTTGTCCAAGATGGCCATGCAAGAATTCAGGAGAAGAAACTTAATTCCATTTCCTATAAAGATAAATGCTGCTGGTATAGTCAGAAGGCATCACAAGTTTCTGTGTGACCCTGCTCTTGTATACCAACCGCACACCTCGAGTTCCCTGTGGATTTTCCAGACAGAAAGTCCCTTCTGCTGGTCAAACTTTGTGTACTTCTTTTCTTTCTGTTTGCAGCCAGGCCCCCATGATCAGCCCAACACCCAACAGCCAGCCACAGTGGCCCAGTCACCTGCTGAACCCCTACGTTCATCTTTAATAGGCTTAAAAGGTGAGAATTTGACATGCCAAATGCTGCCCATAGAAGCACAACTTTTATGATTTTCTTTTCTCCTTAAAAGTTCATCAGCAACTGATCTGTTATCCTCTCCAAAAGAACAATCATTTGCCAGTTAATACGGCACCCCAAAGGGGAGGCAGGAAACAGCCCATCTTCAGCAAACAACAACAAAAACCTCAGCACCCTCTAATTGCTCTCTGACCCTATGAGCCATACCTCTATAATGTAACTTGGAAAAGCTATATAGTTAACTTAAAAAAAAAAAAAAAAAAAAAAAGTTAACTTTAGAGAATGTTTGGACCAGGAAGGGCGCAGCCAACAGAACTCCCTGTAAATTTAGAAGTGCTCGGAGAAGTCAAATGAGATTTGAAGTGTGGGGGTGGTGGGGAGGATGGCTCAGTGGGTAGAGGTACTGGCCACCGAGCTAGTGACAGAAGAAAACCAGCTCCTGTGAGTGGGTTCCTGACCCCCACAGGCTCATCTTAGTACCCCAGCCCAACACACACACAGTGAATAAACTGGAAAACAACACAGTGATTTATCAGGTATCTGACTTGCTGCAACTCATGAGAACGTGTTCCCTTCACATTTCTTAGTGCACTTACTTGCTCCTCGCCGCTCAGAGCAGTGACATGACATGGAGCCGAGGCTGTTCGTTCCCATTTTGCAGATGCAGCCATTGAGGGGGAAAGGAATTCTGAAACGTGTTTTGGTCAATGGTTTTTACCTTCTGCTCACACCCTGCGAACCGCATCACTCTGGATACATTGTATTTATCATTATCCTTAGTGCAGGAAGCTAGGACCTAAACATAATACTCAATGAGGGTCACTTAGTCTTAGTATGCTTGTCTCTCTCATCTTTTACACTTCTTTGTATCTCAGTGACCTCATGTGCTATTCTTAGTGAATAATTTGACTGATTATTCCAAAGCTTTCATTGAGTCTTGTGGTTCAGGCATCACGTGGGACAGCTAGGAAGCCATGACAAGTAATGCATAATTTCTGGTGCCTATAGAATTCAGCCCCATCCTAGGGACAGAACCATGAACTTCTAATTATACTTTGAGGTATGTAAGTGTCACCCTGCATATGGCCTTGGAGAAGAGAAAAGGTTTACCAGAGTCGAGGTTTGCACAGGAGTATTCTGTCTCTGGTTTTAGGCATAAAGTTAGCAGACATTCTAAGTGGGTGGACAGCAAAAGAAACAAAGGCAGGTGATGAACAGAGGCCAGGTGCCTGCAGAGCAGACTACTTTTCAGAGATGCTGGCAGTCACAGCTCTAATATACTTTTTGTGTGGTGATTTTGTTATGCAGAAATGGCTACTACAAAACCTTAATATGGATCAGTGTCATGAATTATTTGCTCAGATTTTGAAGAAACTAAGCCTAGAATTCCCTTCTACTTCACAAACCAAGTTGAAACATATTTTTGAAAGTGATCGAGCCCCTCTGCGGAAGAGTGAGCATTTTAGGAGGTATCTTTTTGTTGTTGTTGTTTCTACTGCCTTGTCTTTTATGCAATAGAAATTTTAATCACCGGTAGTATTTCCAGGGGAAAAAAGAATGATTTAGTCTTTCTTTGCAAACTTCAGAGTTTTGCCTCTATTTTAATGAATTCATCCAAGACCTTTCTCCTACATTTGATTCTTTACAAAGGACTCTAAGTACAACTCTTTTTTTTTTTATGTTGACGAGATATGCTTTTTCATAAATGCAGTGACAGCTCTTCGTTGTTTGGCCTAAGAAGCATTTTCTCCTTTCATAATTATTCTGAAATTAAGGTTTTATTTTAAGGTATCAATTGGAACATTTTTTTAAATATTGCTCTGGATATAGAGAGGAAAAATGAAATATTCTAGGGATCAATAAAAAAAAAAAAAACAGGACTACAAACGGGTTGAAGTAGAGAGGGTCTTGGAAACCATTTATCACACACCAATGTTGGACAGCCGAGGAGGAGCTGTCACCATGCAGAAGTGGACTAGGTTGTCAAAGATGCCCGGACTGAAAAATGACAAAACTAGAGAAGACTGTACTCCTGCATCCCAGGACAGAGTTGAGGATGTTACCTCCAGGATCACTGTGAATGAAGACCTGAGAGCTGGTACTTTATAAAATCACCCGTGCGGAGAGCAGAGGGAGGAAGGGTGATCAGAATGGAGTTGTCCTGCAGCGGCACCCATGAAGGAAATCTCAGCTCCGCAGACAGAGGGTCTGTTAACCGTGATTCGTCAGTGGGCTGCACTGTCTGGAATCTCACTGAGGAGACGTCACCCAAGAACAGAACCTCGCTAGAGCTCGCTAACTTAGTGGCCATAACTGCCTGTAAGTCTCTAAAGCCTTACCATGCTCAGCCACATGTAACTACAGCCATTGCCTCGTCCTTCTTCTACAAGCCAAGGAATGGGGTGGCCTTTTAGGAGCTGGTAGGCCATTCCAGAGGGAGCTCACTTGGGTGCAGTTTAATTTTTCTAGCTGCTACAGTTTCTTGGATGAGGAAAGTCTCCTCTATTACAGGGGGACTACTCCTGTCAATAAGGAAGTACAGGTAGGAATGCCCTGTCCTAACAATCAGGAAGTACAGATTGGCTAACAATCCACAGAGGGATAAAAGCTGAATAATATCTACAGCTTGGAAGAGTGTCTGTTTGGCGATTTTTGTTGACACTACCCTCATGATGATGCGATCAGAACTATTTTCTAAAAAAGATACTGAAAATGAATTTAAGAATTGGATCTTGCACCATGAAGCAAAGGATTATGGGCCCCATCCATTTCTGCTTCGTGTCTTCCATTATTGCCTGCTGACTATTTTTGCTCGTAAGGGACCGTGAACTATCCATGAGTGCAAAATGGATACAGCACAAATTGATTCAGTAACATCACACAGACATGTATGAATAATGAGGTTTGGTTGCAGTGTGTCACACAGCAAGCGTTATCAGTGTAACTGATTTATTGAAAACGTGAGTGAGTAGAGCCTCATTCTTAGAGAAGATAGCAGCTCTTAACTTTTTTTTTTTTTTTTTTTTTTTTTTGGTAAGGCAACAAATTTGAACACACTAATACCTTTTGACATTTAAAGTGTGCCAGCTGAATCTGGCACACAGCTGACCTACTTGCAATATTTCAAATAAACAAAGGAAAGGGAGGAGGAAGGATGCCACCATTATCATAAACCTTAAGGCTCATCAGAGATGTTAATCAGTCTCAAATACCCCAAGGAACGCTGTGGCCCCTATGGGTGTCTATGACAGTCAGAAGTGGGTGTCTATGACTTGTTGAAACGTGGGGAAACGAGCCTGCTAAGTCCCTCCTCCTCTGAACAATATACTAGGATATGCTGTATGAAAAAAAAAAAAGAGCCCTTCACAATCATTCTATATCTGTCATGCAAATATGGCAGGTGTGTCTGTTGAGACCAAGGGAACAGCAACAATCTCAGGCACAGCAGTCCAGCGTTTCTGACCCTGCCCACTATTCCTGTGTGTTTCGGAGCACGAGAAATCCCAAAGCCTGGGCCACCTGCACATTTAAATAAGAAGAGGTAGAAATTAGAATACATAGTGACCACCAGATCTTTCGGAATTGCCAGGTTCCAGGAGACCTTGCATCTAAAAACAAAAGATTTTTATATAAAAAGACAAAGGGTAGTTATAACAGAGAGAGGGAGATTAAAAGTCTCAGTTAAAACGTCCATAATTAGAACATACAGTTGTAAGTGATTTTCATCTGAAGCAACGATCAAGCAGACACCTATGGACATGAAACTTGACTAAGCATACAAAGAACACTAATCCGTTGAGTTCTTTCATGGTTCCAAGGTACCACTTAGGACGTCACAGAGGGCAAGCTCCAAATAGCATCTTTGGGGATGCAGTCGATACACTCCTGAAGAGAGGTCTCATATGCCAGATATTAAATACAGAGAAAAGGACTCTACAGGTTGTACTCTAGGCAAGAGAGGGGATAAAGCCAGGAACAGCTTATTGCTGTGGCATCGCTTCTGTGGGTCAAAAAGTTCTTTCCTTTACACAGAATAGCAAAAGCTTCTATCATCACCCATTTAAACCAAGTGGTGTCTCAAATGTGAGTGGAGAAAATTAAGTCAATGTAGCAATAACTTGATTAGCCAACACAGTCAAGAATCAATTATTTAATGTAAGCATTAAATAATATTTTTTTTAAAGCATCTGTAATTTATTCACCGGCCCTAGGGATATCTTTGGAATCAAAGACAGCTTGGCGGGGTTCTGAAGTTCTCACCAAATACTTGTGCATATTTTCAGAGCCTCAAAAGCAAATCAGCACTTTCTGCTTCAGGCTACACATTAATGGAATTCCAATGTATCCTGCACAGGGCAACCTCTTGACCGGTGCCTCCCTGAATATTTCTTTTGTGGACAATGCTGTTAGACCCTGAGGTCACTAAGATGTCGGGAGACACACAGGAGAAGACAGACAGACACAGGCAGGCAGGCAGGCAGACAGACAGACAGACGCGCGCGTGCGCACACACACACACACACACACACACACACACACACACACACTATAAAAACTACCATCTGAAACTAGCATGCTAAAGCTATGGTCTCCACAGCAGAGGACAGAGAACTGACAGAATCCAAAGGAAGTGCAGAAGAGTGAGCCCTATGTAAGAACAAGTCTGCAGAAGAATCAGAAAGAGAGGAATCTGCGCATAGTGGTGAACAAATTTAACCTCAGCCCTTGGGAAGCAGAGGTGGACAAATCTCTGTGAGTTCAAGGCCAGCTACATGGAGAGACACTGTCTGGAAAACAGGCACATGAACAAAACAAAACAAAAGAAAACAGGAAACTAGATAAGATGAGGGAAAGAGAAACCCGGCCAGCAACCTCCTGTTTGGGTAGTGTTAGGACAGAAGGCTGGGTGTATTCAGCGAGGCAGAGACCCATAGAACTCTGAGTTTAAGGCCAACCTGGCCTACATAGTGAGTTGCATGCCAGCCTGAGTTACATAAGAAGGCCCTGCCTTTAAAAAGAGTTTCCGGACTGACATTTTTAACTTCTGTTGAGAAATCAAGTGAATGGACAGAACAAACCCTGTGTGGTTGTTAAACTCGCACATCATCCTGAATTGGAAACTGAACCCATAGTGAAACATCCTGTGTAAAAAAAAGTTCCCAATCTATGTACAAGACAGACTGTGTCACACATCGCAAGGCCCTTGTGAAGCAACTGTGTTCCTAGGTCCCCCTAACTGAGTCACAAGTGCAGAGGAAATAGCACCCCCCCAAACCTCTCAGAGATTGACCAAAAAAAAAAAAAAAGGGGGGGGAGGAGGAGAGGGAGAGAAAGGAGGAGGGGGAAGAGGGGGACTGGGAGAAGGGAAGGAGAAAGATGAAAATATCCAGCAAGATCCAAGTGTAGAACCTGTTACATGAGACAGCGTCACCCAGAATTCCTGCTCTGTAGCCACACACATCTTCAGTAAGCAACTCGGTGGCCCCAGTTAAACCAAGTTCTCTCTTCTTCCAGAGACTCCCAAGCCCATTCTTTAGATCTATAGTGGCTTACAGGTCTGTCACTACTGTGCCCAGATTCAAAACACGCAGGAACCTGAAGCTCCTTCACGGGAATGAAGAGAAATACTTGGTGAAGATTTGTACAGGAGAGAAGACAGAGCTGGTGGGTGGGTGGGCAGGAGACCCGGGGTTCTAGCCCCCATCCTGCCGTCAACTGTCAGTCACTGTGACTGACAGTTGATGGCAAGAGACAGAGACAGCCTGGGTATTACTATCTTCAATTCTAAAGCAGCAGCAGGAAAAAAAAAATGTTTTGCTCTAAAATATATTTAAAAACATGCTTTAAATTATTTTTCAAGTATTTATTTAAGGTGTATATGAGTGTTGTGAGTGTTTTGTCTGTATGCACATCTGTGCACCAGATGCATGACTGGTGCCCACATCATAAGCCAGAAGAGGGCGTGGACACTCGAGCTGAAGTTACAGATGGTTGTTGGACATCACATAGGTGCTGGGAATCAAAGCTAGATTCCTTGGACCACTAAGCTGTCTCTCCAGCCTCTAGATGCTCTCGAGATACTTCAGTTTGGTCATTTTTCTCTAGCAAAACAAATGTCACATATTACCAAACTAAACTGAAGTCCTAAAATAATATACACAATAACTCATGCACATTTCGAACCATACACACCCTCTTTCTTTATACACACACACACACACACACACACACACAAACATGCACATATACACACACTACAGTGCCATTTATAACGTTTTCATCATTGTACTGTAAAATTCTAATTTTCTTCAATGGTAGTTTCTTGTGTTATCAGAAACATAGACTTTTGAAATTAAACTAATTATTTTCAGGGTTATCTTCCAACACACTCCCTGTCAAATTGTGACAGTCCTGAAAGTCCATCTGAGTACACATATAATTTACAAAATGCCCCAGATTTGTGCATTTAGTCAAAACAATTGAAATAAACACTTTTGAGAACAAATAAAATTTAAAATCTGTTAGCGGGATTAGAAGAATTCCGAATGAAAGTGATAAACACGGGCTAAAAATAAAACTATTGCTTGAATCAAGTCAAGGGAACTATAGCTAAAAGTTGACTTCCAATCTATTTGAAATTCATCGAAAGTGCATTCTCATACATGCTTTCAAGTTTCCTGTCTTTACATCTAGTGCTATGAACTCTGATTGCTTGTAGAGATGATTTAAAGTTGCCAACATTGACATAAAGGCAAAGGTTACATCCAGCAAGCTGTATCTGGGAATCTAACTCTATGTCCCATGAGGTATCAACTACCTCATGTGACATCAAGGTTTATTTAATAACATCACGGGAAGTGGGCTAAGAAGCATTAAGAAAACAATTTCAAAGCTCAGAAGAGCTTTGAGGAAATGTTAATATCAACCCTTAAACAAGAGGCGATGACTACAGAGAAGGATCATGGGAACACGATGGGGATTTTAAAAGATGGCAAGAAAGCAAGTTACCATACCATAATCTCCTCAGAAGCCCTGGCTGCTTTGGCTTCACTCCAGCAATCTCAGAGCTCCGAAGAAAATCTGGAGACCCGCTTCAAGAGTACGTGTTTCGTTGCCTCTCACAACTGGGGGCTTGCCCTATCACATCGTGATGGGAGGACAGTGATTGTGTTGCTCCTAGCCCAGAACAAACTAGAAAGAGCAAGAATGCACTTTTGACAAACTTTGTCGTCGGTGGTACAGCTTCCAAACTACTGCTTGTTTTTCCTCAGGGGACAAATCTGACTGACACAACAGAGGATTCTGGGCACAGCTTCCCATCTACACCCTCTCATTGGAGGAGGTGAACAGTTCCTGACACAACTTCCACAAGGCACTCCTGTAGCTCCGCCCTGTGCTGCCCATGCCAATTTAGTTAAATCACAAAGCAAAGTATTACAAACAGAATCCCAGGCAAGAGGAGAGATGCCCATAGGCTCAAATTAACTCTCAGTCCCCCAGCAGTTAACCCTCACTTGTCACAGAGAAAGGGCTCTAAAGGAAAACCAGGAGAAAGACAGACAAGACCTTCATGGCTATTGCTCTGCTCTCCCCACCGACAGAGGATGCTCACAGGGAACCTGCTCACGGCCAGCCTAACTCCGGTTTTAATGTGAAACTCCTTCCCTGTCTCATTCGCTGTCCTTGAGACCAGCACTGAGCTCACCAAGGAAATAGAGCCTAAGGGGTTACACCTGTGACCCAAACTTTCCATTCTGCATGGGGTTTTATTATTATGTTTTTTTCTAAAGTAAAACAATTCAGAGGAAGTTTCCGAACCAGTGCTTTTCCTTAGGCCAATGGTCACCACAGTGACAGCAAAGCTTTATAGTGTCAAATGTGACCCAAATTATGACTTTTACCATCCACTTTCACCTTCACTCCCTACAGAGTCCCTCCCCAGGCCACCTTTCTTTTTCAGGGTTGGAGAAAATGAGCTCCATCATTTAAGCCACTGAAGAAAATGGTTAAAGGTTACCTAAGAGGCTGACCAGCCAATGTCATTTCCTCCTGTCCCCTAGACCCTGTTGTATCATAACTTATATAGTACACTAGAATTCATATGGACATCATAATCCTGCACACTCCTACAGGGCAGAACACCAAGGTCCCTCTGCTTTTCTCCCAGGAATCTACACGCTTTGCTCACAGAGTATGAGCCAGTATGACAGGGAAGCCAGGATGGTTGATCATGACATTATGACAATCCCCAAGAACATCATTAAAATCAAGTAAATAAGGAACAAAATAATTACCAAGGTTTCAACTCCAAGCAAACCTACCACAGCATGAGAAATGTCCTGAAGAGTGACAGTGTGCCCTTTACTTCAGTTCTGGGCAGTTTGAATGTGTTACTCTGGTGTCCAAGGAAGAGAGGGGTCAAGAACAGCAGCAGCTGCCCGTAATCCTAAGAATGTGAGTTCAAGGCCAGCCTTCGCTACACAAAAAGATCTCTGCATCAGTATAAAACCAATGGACAGGAAGGAGCATCTACGGATTCAGTATCTGAAGTTGAAGTGTGAGGACCAGAACCCACATAGAGGCCAGGGGACAAACTGACTAGCTGGACTAGCACAGTGAGTGAGCTCTGGGTCCAGCAAGATACTCTTCCTCAGGAAACATCCGCTGTGAGCACTGGAGGAAGACACCCAACGTTAGCCTTTAGACTTCACAGGCAAGCACGCATGGGCATGCACACTTACATGTGCAAACACATGTGCACAGCACACATACACAAGAGTAAAAAAGGGCCGGGCACACAAAACAAGAAAAGGCAGCAAAAATAAACACAGTGTGCGCAAGGCACAGGTGAAGATCTTAACTGAAAAGGAAGGAAAATGCCAAGGAATACCACTGTAATTCAACTCCTGTACCTAAGGTTTGGGGACACTGAGGAAAGGGGAGGGTTACAGGGAGGAAGAGGAAGCGTGAACAATGTAACTTCTATATTTTAAAAAAAGCAAAGGAAAGAAAAAAGGAAAAAGCCAGGATCTGTGGCACAAGCCTCTAATCCCAGCACTCGGGAGACAGAGGCAGGCAGATCTCTGAGTTCAAGGCCAGCCTGGTCTACAGAGCGAGTTCCAGGGCAGCCAGGGCTGCCGAGGCAAACCTTGTCTCATAAACAAAAGAAAAGGGCAAGGGGAAGGCTTCCTTATTCTGGCTGACAAAGTCCCGCGTGTTCTCAGCACACTCAGCAACCCTGCTGTGAAGTAGCAATCATTTCCTCCTATCACCTCTCACAGGAAAATGTGGCGCACTAGGAGGCAAGATGTCGCCTCATGTCACCTAGCACCAAGGTACAGAACTCAGGTGCAGCTTCACAACACTTCTCACGGCAGCAGAGCATCCGGTTGCTAAAATCCTCTGGCAGCAAAGCCTCACTGTGGATTTAGAAACAATGGACGGCCATAAATTGTGTGAGGCCGTAACCTGTGTCGGAGGTGCAGGTATTAAACGCTGAGTCAGTGCTTTGCTTTGCACGGAGATAATGCTTTATCTTCCCTGCCCACGTATTCTCCGCAGCCAGCTCGGGGTGGGAGACAGACAGCTGGGGATCAGGGCTGCAAAGGACACAAACGATTTCTCTTCCAATTTTTCTGTGTCCACACCTCAACGAGCTTCCCGTCTGGCTGTTTTAATGATTCACACGTACGGGAACAAGGCTGGTGTCACTGGGCCGTGTCTGGGGAGATGGAATGCTACCTTTCCCTCCTGGCTTGGGTTACGTAAGGAATACGCTTGTGCAATCAGCTGGCAGAAACTTACGCTGTGGCCCTGACTTCCCTGCTTTCGGCATAGTCTACGGTGCTTGGTGTCCTGTCTTCTTCACACCATTCCCTTGGTGTCTGGAAGAAGAGGATGCTAATTTTAAGAGGGCCAAGAGTGAGTCAGTGTGGTGACTGCAGTAAGCACTGGGACCTTCGCCACTTGCGGGGCCTTGAAACCGTTGAGGTTCGATGCCAGTGCTGTAGACGGTGTGGTACTAAGAAAGGGATAGAAAAGAGGCTGCCCTAGGCTACAAGAGATCCTGAAGAAGACACGACTTCTTTAAGGTAACCGAGGCGAGCGTAACGTATGCTTTAAGCGCTTCCTTGAATCTTTCCACAGCCGGATGTCTAGTCTCTGTTCTTTGGTGGAAAGTTAGCCCCAATAAGAAGGAAAAGCAATCTTTAGGAGACTACTAAAAGGTTACAGAGCAATTTACATTTAAATAGGTAATTACTGAACAAAATCGAAATATAAATCTAAAGGAATGATTATAATGGTAGAATCTGAGAGTGTGTAACGAGAGAGGGGGTGGGCTTTCTCAGCCCCTACCAAATCTCATCCCTCAAGGCAGGGTTTGCAAAGAGAGTGGCCTATCCCTGAGGAACTACAGACACCACCTAGATACAACATCAGTGGCCAACTAATCCCGCCAGGAGATTATTTCCGTGATGGGTCCTCTTTCACATAGCAGCACGATGCTCACAGGCCTCCAACGTCTCTCCAACACTGCCTAGTCTCTACTTTTGACACACAGACAGAAGGCACCAAAACCAGAGCCTTGTGGGTTCATTTTGGCAAGTTTGTATTCTTGGCAGGAAAACATTTGGGAAAAGCTAGAAGCTTTTGATAAGTGAGGCTGGAGAGGTGGCTCAGCCGTTGAGGACACTGGCGGCTCTTCTTCCAGAGGACCCAGGTTCAGTTCCCAGCATCCTCAGTTACAAGCATCTATTACTCCAGTTCCAGGGGATTCAATGACCTCTTCTGGCCTCTGCATGTATTAGACACACATGTGGTGCACACACACACACACACACACAGGCAAAATGCACATACACATATAATAAAATAAACGCATTTTTAAAAAGCTTTTGTGAAAGATGGTAAGATGGCCCAGTGAGTAAGGGCCTGACAACCTGAATTTGATTTTCAGAACTCACATGGTGGTAGGGAAAATTCACCGACTCCCCCAAGTTTCCAAATGACCTTCACATACATAACATGGCATGTTCAAACTCATGTGCGCACCCTAAATAAGCGTACCAATAAAAAAGTAAGATTTAAACACAAACAAACATACTAGATAAAACTAACAGTATCTATTTGAAATAAGTAAATTAAATAAATTCTGACACAAGTGCTATGTGCCAGTAAGTAAAACTGAAGATTACACATAGACATCTCAGCTTATTTACCCATTTGCTTCATGGCCAAATGTAGGATTCAGTCAGACTCAGTAGGGACAGCCCAGGCTGAGCAGCAGGTCCAGATGCAAGATAAGACACAGCCAAAAGCAAGAGACCAGGGACCCACTATCCAAACCCCTTTCCCTTGGCAACGTGGACCAAAAAGGACTATTAAGGTAACACAGATATAAAACTAGTACACTAGGATTTTTTTTTCTTTAGCAAATTCATAATTCTATTGCATCAATAGGAATATGGCATTTTTGAGCCCAAACTTTCAAATGAAGTACACATCCCTCTCTTTCCATGATCTAGTCATGCTTCATTTAACACTCTATGCCACCCATGTCTCTCCAGAACTGACAGCAAGCAAAGTCATATAACTTTCTTCATAAAAACAGCATTATGTAAAATATGGCCTAGAGTCTGTAAAGAAATGCAGAATCACAATTTTTTTTTAAAAAAAAAAAAAAAAGAAAAGAAAGAGAAATCATGACGGCCCTTTGTTTTGTCACAAAGAAAGTTTATCACCCAATAAAAAAGAAATTACACTTGTAGCTTTAAATAGGCAAGGCTCGCATTGTCAACGTGCACATATTTCCTTGAAAATGGTCACCCTTAGGCAGGAAAGACAAAAATCGCTTTTGACGGCAGAACTTTTTAGACTGAGCTGGAAAGTGTTTACAAGAAACAAGGGGACATGAAGCAAACGGCAGTCTCTCACTGGTCAGTACATAACCAGAGCTAGCTATAGTCGCTTAAAGGCCCCTTCACGGTGGCAATGGTGCCGGGTGACCTCCTTCACAGAGGCTGAGGCTATTCTGGAAGTCTGGAAGAGTGTCCGAAACTTCCCAGGGAGGTCTCGGAATGTACCGCAACCCTCACAAATGTTCAGATCTTAGCTTTTGGGGGAATCTGTCAGCTCCAACAGCTCTTTTGTTTAGAACGATACATTAAAACACACACAAGTAAGCTCATTAATCAATCTTCTCATAGTCTCAAGAAGGATCCAGGGTTTACATTTGATGTAGAAATAACCAGTTGAATAGGTTTTTGCTTTTGTTTTTGTTTTAAAATTAGGTCAAACAGGTTATCTGGCATACCGAGCAATGCTGAAATGTGGTCACACCAGTCTGTATATTGATAAGAGTGAAGACTTTAATTGCACACTGGGTGGCTGAGAACCAGGCTGCCAGCGCCCTGGCTGAAAGCTAAATATGCTGCTACCACCACCAGGAAGGCTTAGCAAGACAAAGTGCTCAGCTTGGAAGACAGCATCCAGCACAAAATACAAAGGGAGAGGCTTGCTAAACATTACTAAGAACTTCCATACAGGGGCCAGTAAGATGTTCATCCACGCACAAGCCCAATCAATGACCTGCTGTTAGGATAAATGTGAAAAGAGAGGCAACTCCACCAGGTTGTCCTCTATATTCAACACTGACGTAACTGTGCCCCACATCTACATCACACACACACACACACACGTGTGCACACATACACACATACACAAACTTTTTAAAACAAGAATTTCAATAGAGGAGAGACAGAGATTTAAACCAGCATTAGACCAGGGCAGCCCATGAGAAGTCCCAGGCTGAGCGTCTTAGCAGCAGGCTCCTAAACTTTCCATTTATTTTCTTCTGCCTTCAAAGAACTTCCTACTAAATGGGTATCCCAGGCGCCCAACCTAAATACAAATGAAAAGAGAGCTCGGCCCCCCCGAGCAGCAGATTCCCCTTAAGGGATCTGAGCATGGAGGTAACCCGGGCATGTCTTCTTTCTCTCTGCCATTATTTATCACTTATCACCATCATTAGCATCATCTTAAACAAAGACTTCCCAAAAATGTTTTAGTTTCCTGCAGCAAAGTTAGACCAAGTCATTGTTTGGCAGTTGCTAACAGGCAATTCAGTGTACTATAAAGGAAGAAATTAATAGTCAAATGAAAGTCAAAGCCTACGTGAGCCCACCGCAGCCTGGCTGCCCTTAACCACAGTGGTGTCTTTCTTTTCCTGTCAATGCGTCTTTCTCCACTCAGACAGGATGCCAGCAACAAGGAAGGAGAAGATACTGCCCCTTTCCTACCACAATCACCAGAACTCTTCCACACCACAGGAATCCCTGTTGCTCTCAGAGAGGGGCTGCACAGTGTGGTTTAACCTCAAAAATAAATAGCTGCACAATTCTGATATTTTTCTTTGATGTCACTCTGCCTATCGGAGCCTCGGCTGCTGTATCCTCAGTGTGTGTTAGCGTCCCCTCCCCAAAGCTGGTCTCCTGCTTCTCTGTATTTCCTCACAACTCTTCAGGCTTTCCCCCTGGCTACTGCCTCTGTGTTTTATAAGGCCAACCCTGACTCATTCCTGTCCCTGCATATACTCAAGATTTCGATTACACACATACACACACACACACACACACACACACACACACACACCAGAAAGAGAAGTCACTGCACAAGTTTTACCTCTGAGTTCTAGTATCATTTCCTCTTTCTCTATTTGGAAATCTTATTCTCTCTGAGCTTAACAACTCTTTCCTGGCAATGAACTATGAAGAGGTGATGATTTCTTCCAAATTAGGAGGACATTAACAATTAAGTGTTAATGTGGACGCCGTTAACAGTAATGCAATTATAACTGTATTCCACAAAGGGCAATAGGAAATAATTACCCTGATCCTCAAGTGAGAGTTGCAGGAGAATGAGATTCTCAATCTACAATTCATTAGGAAGGGCTTAGAAACCCACATGCACACCTACTCTGTAAGAGCCATTACTGCAGTGACAATAGCCACCTGTCAGAGACAAAGCAGGTATGCACATTCAGTCTGTTACAGCGAGGGACCTGGGACCACTAACACACTGATCTAGGGATGGCAAGACAACACGTCAAATTGGGTTTAGCTGAATAGCCTGAGATGCCATTCTAAGCCTCCAAGCTAGGCCAACTGTAACTGGTACTCAATGGACACGTGGCTACTGAAGATGAGGAAGTGAATCCAAGGAAATGATTCATCCCCCAATTACCACATGCATGTCAGCATTGAGACTTGACCAGAAATACTGGGTAATTGCAAATGAACCATTAGTGCCTATCTCAGGTTTGTTTGATTAAAATTGCAGGACTGAACAGAGAAGCTGATAGAATCTGTCAATTGAAAGTGTTTTCTCATAATGGTGCATAAATGGGAATCTGGCCTCTGAATTCCCCATTAATCCTGGGTCTCAGCAGTCCTTCAATAACCCATACACTCTTTATTCTGTCTATGTCTCAAGGATTAGCGGTGCTAATAATGGGTAAAACTAACTTGTTGATAACTTTCCTTTCTTAGAGTATCTGATGGATTTGCCTACACGAGGAATGGCAAAACAAAACCAGAAGAAAGACCTCCACCCTTCACCCTCCCACACACACTCCAACATACTCCCAACACATTCTCTCACACACTCACACACAAACTCACACACACACACTCACACTCACTTAGCCCAGGTATTAGATTTTACTATTTTTCTTTGATGTCACTCTGCCTATCAGCCTAGGCTGCTGTATCCTCAATGTGTGTTAACTTCCCCTTCCCAAACCTGGTCTCCTGTTTCTCTGTATTTCCTCCCAAGTCTTCAGGCTTTCCCTGGGGGGGGGGGAACCCCCCAAACCAAAAAAAAAAAAAAAAAAACACAAGTGCCTCCCTATTCTTTAAGGCCAACCCTGGATCAGACTCTTCACATACTCATGGTTTTGGTATCACAATCCAGAACCCTGTCCTTGTCTTCCCATTTGCTGGGCACGCTCCTTCCTACAAATCTCTGCTCATTTTCATCCCCTTCAGCATTTACGTTTCCCTGAAAAGCTTTTATTACCTTCGCATCCACCCCCAACTCTTTGCTGAATCACATAGGATCAAGGATATTAAAGTACGATTACCTAAATGTGTGCAGTTAGAGAAATGGTGTTTCTAAAATACAAGAGGATCCTCATTATTATATAGTCACTGGAATTGACAAGAGCCATGTCTCCATCTTCTCTTCGTGTCTTATTGTGGAGCATATGCTCTGGAAATTCATGCTAGTCGGTTGAGGACAGATATATCATCTCTCTGACTGGAAAGCACAGTCTGGACAACTGGTAACCAACAATGTCCACTACCAGATCAGGACACTTGTAAATTATAGATGGGGTAGGTAAGGACACAAAGCTCGTGTGGACCTGTGATGAGTCATGACAGCACACACACTCTACTGGAAAGTACTTTAAGGATATATTTAGTGGTCAGTTCTCATGCGCATGGTAACCAATAAAAACCTCCTACATAGATTCTGACAGATGTGTGACTGTATCAAAAAAGAAAATATCAGAATTTATTAACAAATGGATCTCAGTTGAAGGCAAGAGACAAAACAAAACAAAACAAAAAACCAGGAACATCTATCTTCCATTTTCATTTTATCACTGTTTTATGAACAAGCATAACTACCAGATAGTATAGAAATTAATTTTAAAAATTAAAGAATTTTGTATTCTCTACTGTTTGACATTACACTTGTAGAGCATAATGAAGCCATTAATACCACAGCGCAACAGTTCTTATATGTAACTGGCAATTTCTTTATTGTTCCTTTCAATATTTCATAAATGGTATCAGCGTCTGCATATTTTGGAAATAATCATGATATGATATCTTTAAGAAATCAAAATAGCCTTAAATCTGGCTGATGTAGAGAAGTTTTAGAGATGGTACAAAATGCTGCAGATAGGTACAGGAAATACAGAGACCTACGCACAAAACCAGGAACATAAGATATCAAGTGTAATTAGTTTTCAATCCAGAAAATTTTGAGAGTAAATGTGGACTGCTTTTTAGTTTTTATATGTTGTGACAGGGTCTCATATAGCTCATTCTGCCTCCCACCTACCCCAACTCATGAGTGCTAGGATTACAAATGTGAAACACCAGGCCCAGCTTAAGCATGGGTAAGGAAGGAATAAAAACTCAGTTTTGATAATGTCTGGAGACTAGTATCATTGATGGCAACCAGACACTGTGCAGATCTGACAACCAGGCAAGCCAGCACTATTTTGCAATGCAATCCTTTTCTATTTAATTTATGGTGTCTATGCTTACAATTAACTAAATCTATACAAATACTGACATTAACATTAGTTTTGATTTGAACACAAACAAACAAACAAAGAGATAACATTTCAGACAATGAAAACCCAGTAAAGTTTTCTTGAAAACTCAGAATTTACAGAAGGACTTGAAATAATCCCTACATTCCTGACTGCCTATTAGCAACCATCACTCCACAGCTTTCATATTAAAAGCACCCGCACTTGAAGACTTTAGTCTTTAATAAACTGTGCCCAGAGGACATTAGTAAGCAGCATGCATCGGGTGACAGGACAGTACTTCTTGAGACAGGGAGACTTGTCAGCCATTGCAACAGGATCCCACAGACCTGTCTCAATCAACTTAATTAGGGACATCTGCAGCACACAGCTCTAGCTCTGGCAGCTTATTTGCACCAGAAAGGTACAACTCACACGGGATGTAGAGGAGCTAGAATGACAAGTAGATACTCATCAGCAACATGAGCCGGCTCAGTCATCTGAGACTACTCGAGGCTGA